>NW_012105908.1:1785337-1805574 GCF_000951045.1 Mandrillus leucophaeus
GGCGTGGTGGCAGGCGCCTGTAGTCCCAGCTACTGGGGAGGCTGAGGCAGGAGAATGGCGTGAACCCGGGAGGCGGAGCTTGCTGTGAGCTGAGATCCGGCCACTGCACTCCAGACTGGGCGACAGAGTGAGACTCCGTTTCAAAAAAAAAAAACAAAAAAGAAGCAGAAAAATGAAGCTGAAAGAATATATAATTCATCAACCGGTGAAACGTGCAAAGGTGATTTATCCCCATCTCCCTCTCTCTCTCCTCCAGAAACACAAGCACTGCACTTCAATGGAGTTACAAACCAGCGCTTCCTTTCAGAACAACTGTAAAAATCACAGGATGTCGAGAATCATTTTAAATAGGTAACACAAATAAACAGGAAATCCCCTCTTCCCCACCTGGCCTTCCTCACCCACTCCCTATGCTAGGAAAGCCCTAAAGAGATTTATCGGCCAGAGAGTTTTGCCAGAGCTCTTTTCACTTAGTTAAACACCTTTTTGTACACTACAGTTTTACAGAGGCCATCAAGGTAAGAAGCTAAATTTGAAATGAAATTTTCTTTTATTGTATGTCAATAAAGTGATGTAAACCAAACACAATACCCTATGTACTAAATTCCCTATTTTAAACTATTGTCTTTGGTTTCTTCCTGTCCTCCGACATTGAGGGGGGAAAAAGGAAACTGCATTCAGAGCATCTGCTGTGTGATATAACGGTGTTTTCAAAGTGGGGTTCACACAGCAACAGCCTCACAATTCCCTGAAATGGTTCTTTAAAATGCAGGTTCCTGGACCCCCATCTGTTCAATCTGATTTTCTGACAGGTGGACCCCAAATTATGTATACTGAAAAACACCTCAAAGTGATTCTTTTGTACTAAAACTTGGGAATTAATAAAATGAGTGCTTCTAAATGCTTTCACGTAGGTTATCTTATTTATTAGGTGAAGAATATATCTCGCCTCAGTTCTAGTAATCCATTCACACTCAAGTGGTGCTCTTATAATTTGTTCTAGATGTCTATCCCCCTTTAAGCAGAAATAACCATGCTGTTCTTCCATCTTGGACATTTCATGGTCACATGCCTGAGCCATGTGACTTTGTTCAAGTTCCTAAACCTGCATGAACTGTGGTTGTATGCTATGAGAAATGAGCATAATACTGACCTTCTAGGACTGTTTTATGTATTAATTTCAGTAACAAGTGTGCCTGGCACATGCTTAGCACTCAAAAAGTTGTAGTTATTTTAATTTTCCTTGATAAAAAAGGTGCACCGAAGAAATAGTTGTATATTTATCCACAATTAGTGCTTCAATCTTAGACCACCACACTAGAAATGTGATGATAAACCAATGCTACCATGTAAAATACACATGTAATACCTACATATCTTCTGTCTCCATTAAATAAGTTCTCCTGAGAGATGATATTTATTTTTTAAATGGTGGCCAGCTTGAAATATTTCCCAAATGCTATTCTGAGTACACTTTAGAGGTATGTGATGATTATATTTGGTAATTTTTATATTACATTTACATTTACTTTTTTTTTTTTTTTTTAATTTTTGGAAACAGGGCCTTTCTGTCACCCAGGCTGGAGTGCGGTGGCACAATCGTAGCTCACTGCAGCCTTGAACTCCTGGGCTGAAGCGATCCTTCTGCCTCAGCTTCCCAAGTAGCTGGGACTACACGCACGGGCCACTACAACTGGCTAATTTCTTAATTTTTTTTTAGAGATGGGGTCTTGCTGTGTTGCCAAGGTTGGTCTTGAACTCCCAGCCTCAAGGGATCCTCTGGCCTCCGCCTCCCATAGCACTGGGATTACAGGCATGAGCCATTGTGGTGGTCCCTTTGGTGATTTTTATAATCAACATTTTTTAAATCACTGTAAGTAAATAAATATAATTTAAAAGGAGGGTGAAATCTGTCCTTCCAAATACACGGTAAAGGTGCTACATTTATGCACTTTGAAAATGGATTTGCTCTTTAAAATAGTTAAGTTTTTCATGGTCAAACCTGATGAAAAGAAGGTGATTGACCTTCAGGGATCCAAAATTGAAACCCGAACAAAGTGGAGACTTGTTTTCTTGTGCAGTTCAACAGTTGACAGTTCCCAAGAAGAGCTTCAAGTGTTGCTGAGATAGGGTGGTAGGCCACTAATATCATTTGGATGTAAATATTTCAGTCTATGTATATTTTTAAAGTCTGTCTTATTTTGGCTTAATCATACCTAAAACATCATACGTCATTTGTGTTTCGTATACTGTCTCTCCATAGGGTTCTTGAGTTAATATACTTGAGTGTGAAAATTGTTTTTCCAACAATAACGATTTCCATCTATGGCTTCTAGATTAAGCAGGATCCAGGTATAATGGTGATAGAGACTGTAATATGAAGTAGTTTATTCTAAACCAATCTGTTCAGAGGTTTGAGGGCTCTGGAAACAGATCATGTGGTTCTTAATGTTTACTTCGGATTACTCCTTAGCTTTGAGAACCCAGGCCAAGAATCACCTAACATTTTAGAGTCGAAATGTCCTTATTATAAAATGGGTATGTTAATAGTACTAACCCTATGGGCCACTAGAATGAATAAATTAATGCATGGGAAGTGCTTAGCACAGACTCTGTGCTAAAACATAGCAAGGACTCCATCAGTGCTAACTATTGTCAGTTTTTCTAGACTCTCCATGATGGCAAACAACAATTTCAACAAGAGTGGGGGAAATGCATTATTCTTTTTGAAAGATTGACCAAGAAAGGGAAAGAGGGATGGGGTCATGGGATACATGGGAGTTTTTCTCTAAGCAGCACAACCATCTCTCTAATTTAGCTCATAATTCCCTTGTGGTCTTATAAAGACAGTATTAACATTTCCTACGTGCCAAGTAGGGGCCCTTGAGTCACAACAAGAGTTCTAATGGTGCCAGTGAGTTATCAGTGGAGGTAGGCATCAAATTCAGCATTGTTTTCAGCTGGGTTCTCGAACAGTTCACTGCCTTTCATATGCAGATGATCTGTTATGCAATAATTTAATTCAATGCTTTTCATAAAGAATGCCACAGAGGGCCTGCTTCATATGTGTTACTTTGTTGTTGCCCTGGTGACATTTGAAGAGCCCTCAGGCAACTACAGATATCCGAGGATTCCAGAGGGCAACTTCATATGAACAAAAAGGCTAAGTGTTACGGTGCAGCTGTTCAATGCAGATTCTCAAGTTCTGCCCATGAATTAATACTTTTCTTCTGGCTTCTTATTTTCTTGCCTCTAGTCAGTATGTTAAATAAATTCAGCTTTCCATGAGAGGTTGAACTTATACATAATCAAATAACTCAAAAATTTTTAATGAAATTTTGTGAAACCTTTTAAACTATGTACCTAAAATCATTCTGTAAATATACTAAAGTCATGGAATTACAGGATTTTTTTGGTCTTTCAAATTCTTTATTTTGTGACAATTTAATTTTTATGACATATAAAAAAAGTATATATTTAAGGTATACAACTGGATGTTTTCATATACATTGTGAAATGACTATCACATTCCAACTAATTAACATATTCATTATCTGTATATAATTATCATTTTGGCACCCTTTGACCAACATCACTCCATTTTCCCCTCTTCCCTGCTCCAGGCAACCACCATCCTACTTTCTACTTCTATAGTTCGACTAGTTTAGATTCTACATACAAGACAGATCATGCAGTATTTCTCTTTCTGCGTCTTGTCTACTATTTCGCTTAGCATAACTTCCTCTAGCTTCATCCAACTTGTCACAAATGGCACGATTTTCTTCTTTTTTAAACCTGAATAATATTCCATTGTGTATGTGTGTGAGTGTATAAAATCACTTTTTTTTGTTTTGAGACAGAGTCTGGCTCTGTCGCCCAGGCTATAGTGCAGTGATGCAATCTCGGCTCACTGCAACCTCCACCTCCTGCGTTCCAGTGATTCTCCTGCCTCAGCCTCCCGAGTAGCTGGGATTAGAGGTGCCTGCCACCATGCCCAGCTAAGTTTTGTATTTTTAGTGGAGACATGGTTTCACCATGTTGGTCAGGCTGGTCTTGAACTCCTAACCTCAAGTGATCCACCCCCCTCAGCCTCCCAAAGTGCTGGGATTACAGGCATGAGCCACCGCACTTGACCCAAATCATGTTTTCTTTATCTGTTCACTGCAGGACATTTAGGTTGTTTCCATATCTTGACTATTGTGCAAACTGCTGCAGTGAACATGGGAGTGCAGAGAGCTCTTTACTATCCTGTAGGACTGCTTGATCATATGTTCCATTTTTAATTTGGGGGAAACCTTCCTACTTTTTCCATAATGGCTGTATAAAATTATATTCCTAACAACAGTGAACAAGGGTTCTACTTTCTCCACATCTTTGCCAACATTTTTAATCTTTTATCTTCCTTATAATAGTCACCCTAAAAGGTATGAAGTGATATCTCATTACGGTTTTGACTTGCATTTACCTGATAATTACAGATGTCGAGCACCTTTTCATATGTTTATTGGCATTCTGAATTTCCTTTTTTGAGAAGTGTCTATCTTGGTCCTTTGCCCATTTTTTAATCCAGTTATTTGTATTTTTGGTATTGATCTGTATGAGTTCCTTATATAATTTGGATATTAAGAGTTTTAAATAGTCATTAATAGTTGTGAACTCTTTGAAATCTTGCATAAAGCAGGTCACTAAGAAATGCTATGAACAAATAAATATAGGCATTGACGTCCATTTCAGATTTCTTTTCAAGAGGGTGCTTCTAAAGTAACTATTGCGCAAAAGTCCTCTGAAAAAATAGGTCAAGAAGTGATATTAGTTCCACTATGGAAATCATTGGCTCCAAAGTCTCTGTAATCACTACATGTACTTCTGACACTTACTTTAACTAAACTTGCAAATCCATGTTAAGGGCACCAAGGCTTGGAGCGAAGATGTCCCCACTTAGCACCGTGCATGGCACAATTTCCAGGAGCTCTGGTAGGTTCTGCTAATTCAACAAAAGCCATCTTTAAAAGCCATGGAGGACCTCATGCGCTTTGCAACATCCATGCAAGAAAAGAGGCTCTCATGATTATGCTATAAAGTTGTAGAGCAAAGTAATTTAGACAGAATGGATATAAAAATAAACAGGGCCTTGTGATTCTCATGATAGAGAAAAGAAAATGGATTCACATATTCTTATCATCCTGGAGTCAGAAAAGAATTTGTAGACTATCCAATAGAGCACCAAAGCATGAGGTATGCAAGCTCCTCATCTGGCTCTGCCCCCGACCTTGTTAGTCTTCTCTTCACTGGCTCTTTTTCTTGCACCTGAGGTCCCAGCAACATCAAATAATTCCTCATGGCGCTCCGTGCATCTCTGCTTCTTTGCCTGTGCTCTGTACTTCCTTCTCCTTCCAGTGTAATTTCTCTCCTTTAAGGTTCAACTCAGAGACCTCCTCTGTGACAAGCCACTCCACCCTCTGATCTCTCCCTACATCTTCATTCTTGTTTTCTGGTTTTTGTTTTGTTTTGTTTTAAGGCGGAGTTTTGCTCCTTGTTGCCCAGCCTGGAGTGCAATGGTGCAATCTTGGCTCACTGCAATCCCTGCCTCCTGGGTTCAAGTGATTCTCCTGCCTCAACCTCCCAAGTAGCTGGGATTACAGGTATGCGTCACCATGCCCGGCTGATTTCTTTTTTTTTTTTTTTCAGTAGAGACAGGGTTTCGCCGTGTTGGTCAGGCTGGTCTCGAACTCCTGACCTTAGGTGATCCACCTGCCTCAGGCTCCCAAAGTGCTGGGATTACAGGCCTGAGCCACCGCACCCAGCCTCTTCATTCTTCCACTACCATACTTGTCCTAAGTTCCTTGAGTGGTGGTTAGAATTAGGGTCTTT
Organism: Mandrillus leucophaeus; assembly: GCF_000951045.1. Classification (NCBI taxonomy): domain Eukaryota; kingdom Metazoa; phylum Chordata; class Mammalia; order Primates; family Cercopithecidae; genus Mandrillus; species Mandrillus leucophaeus. The sequence continues at coordinate 1,791,209 of NW_012105908.1, forward strand.
TTCATCTTTTTTCTCAGTGCAGAGCATAGCAGAGTGTCTGACATGTGATGTTCACTCAATAAATGTTTTTCATGGATGAATGAATGTAGCTAATTTCTCCCATTTGCATTAAAAAAACCAAGGGCCGGCGGGTATTTGCTCCTTCCTCTTAATTATGTGATGGTCTTTATGTAATTAGCAACTAAGTATTTTTTGTATAATTGAGACATTAACTAAATTTGAATCATCAAGGAGACTGGCAAAAGGTCACACTGCTTCCACTCTTGGCCTGTCTTGTCTTTTCCTTCCACATTTTACATCAAAAACCAGGTGAATTGCTCTCAGCAAATCATACCCCAAAGCATATCCAGACTCTCTCCCAGGCATAAGGCTGCAGAGGATCTGGCTACCTGTTGACCCCATTCCCTAAACCTCTCCCCGTCGCTCACTGCATTCCAGCCCCACCTACCTCCCCTCCTATCCACAGACACTTCCACAGGCTCCTGCTTCAGGACTCATTCCCGTCCTTTTCCTTCTGTCTAGAACATTCTTTCTCCCAGATCTCTGAATGTCCCTGCTTCAATACCACTTCTCCAGAGAGCTCTTTTGCAATGAACTGAATGTTTGTGTCCCCCCAAATTTCATATGTTGAAGTCTCATCCCCCAATTTGATGGTATTGGGAGGTGGGGATTTTAGGAGGTAATTAGGTCATGAGAGCAGAGCTCTGGTGAACGGGATTAGTGCCCTTATAAAAGGGACCACAGAGAGATTTCTCACTCTCTTTCTGCCACGTGGGGATACAACCAGAAAACGGTAGTCTGCACCCTGGAAAACGGTCCTTTTTAGAATCCAACCATGCTGGCACTCTGATCTTGGACTTCCAGCCTCCAGAACTGCGAGAAGTAAATGTCTGCGGTTTAAGCCACCAGTCCATGAAATTCTGTCAGGGCAGCCCACACTACCTAAGACACCCTTTCTGTTCATTGTATCCAAAATAGCACCCCCTTTCATTCTCCAGCTTCTCTACATTTTTTGTTTTTTCTTCATAATATGTTAATCACAACACTTACATATAATTATTACTGTCTCCACCACTTGAATTGAAGCTCAGTAAGGCTGCGGATTTTGTCGGTTGTATTCAACACTGAATCCCCAGTACTGTGAGTGTTTAGCATAGTAGATCCTTAAGAAATATTTGCTGAATAAATTAAGTGAATGAGAACCTTGCAGTCTTTGTAAAAATCAAATCATATAATTTGGGAAATTACTCAAGAAATTCATTATTTTTTCTCAAGTTTTATAATAGTAATAATAATAATAATTTTAAGTGGCCAAAAGGGACATTTCCATTTTAAACACATGACAAATATATTTTTAAATTTCAACTATGCTGGCTGGGTGCGGTGGCTCATGCTTGTAATCCCAGCACTTTGGGAGGCCAAGACGGGCAGATCCCTTGAGCTCAGGAGTTCAAGATCAGCCTCGCCAACATGGTGAAACCCCGTCTCTACTAAAAATATAAAAATTAGCCGGGCTTGGTGACGGATACCAAATCCCAGCTACTCAGGAGGCTGAGGCATGACAATAGCTTGAACCTGGGAGGCAGAGGTTGCAGTGAGCCAAGATCGTGCCACTGCACTCCAGCCTGGGCAACAGAGTGACACTCAGTCTCGAAAAATAAAATAAAAAATAAAAAATAAATTTCAACTATGCCTTCTCCATTTCCTTCCTCCCTCCTACATGCAATAACAACAGCAGTATTAGGTTCCTTCAGCTGTAAAATGAAAATTTCCAGTTGCACCTTAGAAGGAGGCTGGAGGGCAGGAGTTTATCTGGCACAAATCTACAAAGCTGACAGGTGCACCAAACACCTGGGGGTGGGATCATGGCAGGACAGGTGGGGTTTGGGGTCATCAGAAGTAAACTGAGGAGAAACTCACTTAGGAGGCAGCAAGTCAATGCCTTTCACGTCCTTCAGTCTTTCCTTTAATCAGTCGCTGAGTCAGTTAGGCTGCCAAGAAACACTTATAAAACACGGGAAAACCTTTGCTCTTGAAGGTAAGTAAAGTACCATATTTTCTCTTGAAAAGTTGGTACTCTAGAGACTAATTTCAGAAACAGGCATCTTGCTCAGGAATGAGAGGCCAAGTATGATTTCACTTATAATTACAAGAGTCAGTGTGACTTGAAGTTGGGCTGTAATCTCAAACTTGTCACTAAGGAGATAGGTGACCTGCAACAGGTGAATTTAACCTCTCTGAAGTTCCATCAGCTCTTCTAAAATGAATGACTTGGACAAGATCATCTATAAGACATCTGCGTATTCTAATACTTCATGACTCTGAAAAGAAAGAAGAGGTAAAAATATTGGCTGGAATTCCATTGTCATATTAAAAAGCTTGAAAAAAAATCGTATGATCTATCAACAACAATTCACTTTTTAGAAGTTTGTTAGGCACTGATTTGCAAGAGAAGTAAGAGACGGCATCCATTCTTGTATTTCCTCAACAATTAGGTTATTTTACTATGTGGATTACACAGCAGAGGGTGAAAGACTTTTTTAATGCAAGACAAAATTTCTCTATTCTAGTACAAAAGAAATCTTGCTGGTGAGACAAGGACCAGATTGAAATACTCAGCAGACTGGATGGAAAAGGGGGAAACTTGAAGCCAGATGAGACCCCAGTCTGCAATTTACCACCTGCACTGAACTTGGCCAAGTTCCTTCACTTACCTCATCTTTAAAATAATGATCGGGACCTCAGTGTCATGGAAGGAGGACATACGGAAAAACCCTGAACCGGGGCCTGACACAGAGTGGACCCTCACCAGGGCTGGTCCTCCTGCCCTCTCGCCCCCAAGACATAAAAGGAGAGACCCTCAAGAGGTGGGAGTGGGCATCACCAGAATGGAATTGGCAAGGAAATCATGAAGGGCTTGAGCCAGCTCTTAAAAAATGGGCAGGATCTAGGTAGGCAGAGAGAGAGAGAGAGAAAGGTATCTGACCTGGAAGACATTCCATGGCACAAGGTATGAGCCTGAAATAGCCATGAGAGTTTAGAGCCATTTCCAATAACTGGTGGAAGGACAGTGCTAGGCAGGTGGTAAACAAACACCTGGAAAGCTTGTTACGAAATAAATGCACACACACACTCCTATGCCCCCTACCCTCCAGCCACAGCGCACACACACACCACACACTCACACATTTTAAAATACAACCTGTATTTTAAAAAGCTTTTCTGGTGGTTCCGATGCTCCCTGAGGTTTGGGTGTCACCGGCTGGGTGGAGGTAACAGCAGCTGACTGACCTGGACAGGGCAGAGCTCGCAGCGGGCAGGAGGAAAGTGACGGGAAAGGTCATCACTGGAGTAGGAGCCTGGACTCAAATCCCCCCTGCCACGCCCCTGCCATGGAGCCCTGGAAGCCACATGATGTTTCCTATCTTCATTTGTCTCGTTAATGCAATAGAGATCACGGCACCAGCTTTGTCTCCTGCGAGGGACTTTTGTTACAATCTGTTAATTTTAAACCACTGTTATATTACATTCATAGACTAACACTTAGCTGTAAATCGCTACAGAAAAATTCAGGGTCACCATGAATCCCCATCATTATTGTGGAGACTCTGGGATGCCGGAATACCACAACCAGCTCCCTCTGTGACGCCCTGTGTGAGGCAACAGTGGGGCAGGACTCTGAAAATGGTTCCATGCTGTCACTACGACACCCGTGAACTGAGCTGTGGTGCTTCCTAAGTGCTAGACTGTGATTAGGGTGGGGGTCCTGGAGTCATTGGGGTCTCATAAGTCATGAGAGTCAGGTCGCTCTCTCAAACCTACACAGCTACAAGTAGTGGGTACGTGCCTTGCATACGCCACTTAACCTCTCCTAGCCTTGAAGGTTTCGTCAACTTACTCAGTAAGGTACTTCTACTTACTAAGTAGGTTAGTAATAGTAAGCATAGTCACCACATACCGTTTATGTAGTCTGTGCCATACACACAGCAAGCAACCAATGAGGTGTATGGAGGCTGAAATTCAGCCCTGGGTACATTCGCCAAGCCACACAACTATGGGGCTGCATTGTCCCAGAAGAGGCATCTTTTTCTAATTCATCATCCCAGAGAGGACCGATGCGAATTTTCTAAATCACAGCGAGGTGCTGTTTGTGCTAACAGTGACCCTGGCAGTACCTGCTGAGAAGCCTGGGCATTAAGTAAGAACATGCATGAAGTCCTTAGCACAGTGCCAGGAATACAATAGAGTCCAATACTGGGTAGCCGTTAATGTTAAAATATCATTCATCAATTCATTCAACAAGCATCCATCGTGCATCTCCTGTATACCAGCTACATGCTAGGACAGCTGGCATGTCTGCAATGAATAAGACGTTACCCTTTCCCTGGAAGAACTTGTGGTTTAAGGGTAAACAGAGACACACATGTAAATCATTATATTCAAGTATGGATACAGGAGGGCTTCTCCAGAGTGATCGTATAGCTTAAATTACTGAATACTAATGACTGTGCTATTAAGGTTTAATTTATTTATACAAATTCAGCATTTCATATCTGGAAAGGAAAACTTATTATGACTCTTTGATAAAGCTGCTTACACATCTCATACTTCCTTGTGTTCAGATTAGACACAAAAAACAGGGTAATCAAGCCACTGTTACGGGATCACCACCTGTGTCCACTTGGATGCCAGGACCCTGCTGTCAAAGACAGGTCCACCTCTTACAACATGGCCTAGAATTGGCTGATTATAAACTGCCTGCTGGCCATGTTTGGTGGCTCACACCTATAATCCCAACATTTGGGGAAGCCGAGGTGGAAAGATTGCTTGAGCCGGAGAATTTGAGGTCAGCCTGGGCAACATGGTGAGACTCTGTCTGTACAAAAAAAAAAAAATAGCTGGGTGTTGTGGCATGTATCTGTAGTCCCAGATACTCAGGAGGCTGAGGTGGGAGGATGGCTTGAGCCACAGAAGTTGAGGCTGCAGTGAACCAAGATCGCACCATTGCACTCCAGCCTGGATGACAAAGTAAGACCCTGTATCAGGGAAAAAAAAAAAAAAAAAAAATCTCCTTACTTGTGTTCCTATTCAGAACAACTCAAATGTACTATTGGATGAAGTAGCCTAAGAACAAGTGAAAACGCATGCACACACTCTGATTTTCAATTGCCCGGAAATATCAGGTTGGTGCAAAAGTAATTGCGGTTTTTGTCATTGAAAGTAATGGCAAAGACCGCAATTACTTTTGCACCAACATAATACTTCATATTAAATAATAACTTTTAAACGAAAGAAATATATATATACATATATATTTTTTACTTTGTTAAATGGAGTTCTATGGATATCCTGTATTAGCAAAGGAGGATTTAACCTGTACAGTTTTGTAAGACTAGACCCAGTCAGCGTTAGTGTTCTTCCCAGAGACAAATGGGAATAATGACAAAATAAAATGTTAGCAGATATAAAATCCCTGATGATAAATGATAGGCTTTATTACTACCTCTCCTAATTTCCTTTTCTGAGTAAGTACCCTAGGTGAAACCTACACAAGAAATAGCTTTAATGATTTTAATAGAAGTGGTTTAATGAACTAATCTATTATGAGTGTTGTAAATATTTAATTAAGAAACAGCTTAATTAAGAAATTTTAAAAACAAAGATCTGCAAGTCTATCATATCAAGAGTTTTACCTTGTCCCAATTTCCTATTATTCCTCAGCACCACAATACTTTTTAAAAAACTAATTAAAATATTTGCTTCAATATATGTAATAAGGAAATACAATCACTGTATCAATAACTCTGCAAATATCAGGGGTCATATTATTGCCTTACTTTATAATGCTGTTGTCAGAATCAATAAACCATAAAATAAAACACACACACTTTCTTTTTGGGGAGTTCACCTTCCCCAAAAGCAAGAGGCACAGACGATGTGGATTGTAGATGGTAGATGCTCAAGGGACGACTTCCACGGACCCTTCAGTGATTTACACATGGCCATTATCTTACCTATATAACACCAAGTCACCAATGAAGGTGAATTCACAAAGTCATGGTTCTATAAGGAACTGGCTTTCCCTGAGTGCAGGACCAGCTACATCATTTGCAGGGTCCAGGATGAAATGAAAATGTGGGTCCTCCACTCAATAATCATTAAGAATTTCAAGATGGTAACAGCAGAACATTAAACCAAATGAGGGGCCCTTCTATGCATGGGGCCCTGTATGACTGCACAGGTCACATGTCCCTGCAGTCAGTCCTGCCAGAGTGTGGTGCAAAGACTGTTGAGATTTTAGAGGAGTTTGCAGGCTCTGGACTCCTGGCTTGTCCCCTCTTGTCCTTTCTTCAATTCTGGTAGATGTAGTTCCAATAGCAGAAGGTACCAGTTATAAGCTGCTGGTATCCAAAACTTCATGGGAGTGACATTGGTGGGTTTCCTAGAGTACACTTAGGGGCTTCTGCCCTTTCTCTCAACTAGCAGACCAACACATGAAATCCAGATAGAAAAAGTGCTAAAGGACTTAGGACATTAAGGCTCTTTTAGACTCATGGTCTAGTTTTATGGACTCATTGATCTTTTAAAGTTAAATGGGACCTTAGAGATTATCTAGTCTGATTTCTCTCATTTTAATTAGGTCTCCAGCAAATTCCATGTAGGCCAAAAGCATGCAGATGAATTCTCATTTGCATAGCTCTACAGCTGTTGGTGATTTTGATGATGAAATCATAGTTGACAGTCTTTCAGAAAGACAAAATGTTAGTATAATGAATGATTCATCTATAACACTAATGGATCGATATGAGATGCTGCCAGCCATGCTAACAATATATTTAGCATTTGATTTCTTTTTTAAATCCCCATCAGAGCAAGGAGAGTGAGCTGAATGTCTTAGTACTTGGAAATCTCTGGATATGGGATCTAGAATGGGTTTATAAGATCCAGGAAATCAAGACCATCCTGTCTAACATGGTGAAAACCCGTCTGTACTAAAAATGCAGAAAATTAGCCAGGCGTGGTGGCAACTGCCTGTAGTTCCAGCTACTCGGGAGGCTGAGGCAGGAGAATGGCTTGAACCTGGGAGGCGGAGCTTGCAGTGAACCAAGATTGCACCACTGCACTCCAGTCCGGGCCACAGAGTGAGACTCTACCTTAAAAACAAAATAAAACAAAACAAAACAAAACAAAAATACAGGAACAAAGCATATGAATCTAGAAGTGAAGGAAATGGGTGGTTTCAGGTGGGGGTTAAAGGATCTCCTTTATCAAGAATACATGTCTCTGCTCCTCTATTCCCTACTTATGTGTATGTTGTCTTCAATAATCCCTTACATAGGTTTTACTATGGGCCAGACACTGTGCTACATTCTTTGCAAATATTAACTCATTTAATCCTCATAAAAATCCTCTAAGGTAAGTACTATGCTAATCCTCCTCTTTAAAGATGAAGAAACTGAGAAACATTGAGATTAGTTATCTTGTCCAAGGGCCCACTGGTTTAACTGGTGGAGGCAGGATTCAAACTCATGTAGCTGTGACTCCAGTAGCTGCTCTTAACCACTAGATCGTGATGCTGTTCTTTTGTATATCTACTGCTTAGGAACTCTTTCCTTAGCACTAAAAGAAAGACAATGGCTGGGTGTGGTGGCTCACGCCTGTAATCCCAGCACTTTGGGAGGCCAAGGCAGGTGGATCACGAGGTCAGGAGTTCAAGACCAGTGAGACTCCGTCTCAAAAAAAAAAAAAGAAAAAGGAAACTGCAATTTATTTCCAAGACTATGAGGACAACAGCTTGTGGCCAAGAAAGGTGCAATCCATCATTGTTTTCTAATTGGTTTTTAAGAGTTCTGTGATGAATACAACTTAACATCAGGTAAGGGGGGCAACCACTATCTTGCCATCTTTGTGGTGTCATTGTGACAACATGTATCCCCCCACAAAGGGGTAGATTAGCATAACTTTTTATGCTTTTTATGATATTCAAACATTCATACTTTCAGATTGTTCTTCTAATAAATATTAATTTTCAATAGAAAAACACTTTTTTTTTTGAGATAGGTTATCACACTGTCACCCAAGTTGGAGTGCAGTGGCGCAATCATGGCTCACTGCAGCCTTGACTTCCAGGGCTCAAGCAATCCTCCCATCTCAGCCTCCCAAGTAGGAGTAGCTAGACAGGCATGTGACACAATGCTCAGCTAATTTTCTTTATTTTTTGTAGAGACTGTCTCTCTCTCTGTTTCCCAGTCTGGAAAAACACTTTCAAAGATCCTTCAAGAAATTTGAAAATGTTTCCATTTTATCCAGATGCAGAGAGAATGAGAAGCATAAGACTTTCCAGTTTAATATCATTGCAAGTAAATGTATGAATTTTTATGGATTGCATAATTGTCTCTCTTGTTCATTGCATTTCCTATATAGGAAGGAGAAAGCAGTATTCAACAAACACAATATGCCATGATGCACTATAGATAATATAGCCTCTATCGTACAAGAAAACAGAAACATAAGATTCTGAACATTTTATTTTGGATAAAAATATTACTAAAGAAAGATACGGCCGGAGAATGTAAGATGTCTTGACACAGCAGATTTGCAAATAAAATATTGTGTAGTCATGGTACATTCTATACTGTTCTTGTGCAATTTCTGGAAGCTTGCTTCATTTCTGGTCAGATAGATGAGTTAAGTGATTTGGGCAGCATAGTGAAATTTATGTGCCTCGCCAAGATACAACCACGGTACTGAATTAATATCCTGCACTACCATCCCAACATGCTTTGACAAGGATGCTATCTCATGGCTCAATAAATACTTATGGACTAACTACAAACACGACAAAAATGTTTGTCCTTCAACTTAACTGTTTTAGGACTACACATTCAAGGGCTCTGAAGAAAGCCCAGTAAAGTTGTAAGACTTTTAAAACTACTTTTATTTGCATTTTGCAAGCTCACTAAACTTGCAAAAGGACAGAATAGAAATATACTGTTGGATAAACACCTAGGAAACTTTATAAAGTATTAAAGCAAAATTTTCTCCATAAGCTGCTTTGTTCAGCATAAGATGTAAAAAGCACAAAGGAAAAGTAGATATGAATTTCATTAAACATGCTCTATGTCTAAATGATCAAGTTGGTGCCTTACAAAAGACCATGTTCCGTGGTCCTCTCAAGAAATTTCAGTGAATGGCCTGGCACAGTGGCTCAAGCCTATAATCTCAGCACTTTGGCAGGCCAAGGCGAGCGGATCACAAGGCCAGGAGATCAAGACCATCCTGGATAACATGGTGAAATCCCGTCTCTACTAAAAATACAAAAAATTAGCCGGGTGTGGTGGCGGGTGCCTGTAGTCCCAGCTACTCGGGAGGCTGAGGCAGGAGAATCGCTTGAACTCGGGAGGCGGAGGTTGCAGTGAGCCAAGATTGTGCCATGCACTCCAGCCTGGATGACAGAGCGAGATTACATCTCAAAAAAAAGAAATTTCAGCGAACTAGCTGGGCTTGTGCCTCTTATTCAGAGCAACCACCAGCATTAATGAACATGGTCTTTCTTTATTCTAATTCAAGGAGGACACTGTATTGCCCCCTAGGGTGATCCAGCATATTGCAGATAGGTTAGGCCAAAGTTAAGTTACACTCTTTACAAATGCAAACTTTTTTTTTTTGAGATGGAAGCTCTGTGGCCCAGGCTGGAGTGCAGTGGTGCAATCTCTGCTCATGGCAACCTCCTCCTCCTCGGTTCAAGTGATTCCCGTGCCTCAGCCTCCTGAGTAGCTGGAATTACAGGCATGCACTCCACCACACCCAGCTAATTTTTGTATTTTCAGTAGCGACGAGGTTTCACCATGTTGGCCAGCCTGGTCTTAAACTCTTGACTTCAAGTGATCTGCCTGCCACGGCTTCCCTAAGTGCTGGGATTACAGGCATGAGCCACCGTGCTGGGCCAGATACAAATGTTTAAGACATTGGTTATCTATTTTTCTCTGAAAATTTTTACCTTAACCAGTGGTGTCTTGGGCAAAGCACAACCCTTAAAGGTCAGTAAGTGGATGCTATATTGGAAAAATCAATATACAGAACCTTTCCTACGAGCTAAGCTAAGCTTTGTTTGATCAGACTATTCCTGGATATCAGGACACTGGCCAAGTCCTGCCAAATGTAAAGCTCTTATCCCATTATATGTAGGCCCAACCAGTTATAATAACCAGAGAAGTGCTTATGCTAAAACCATTTTTTATTTAATAAATTGTGCTTTTTTGTGTGTGCATATGCAGGCAACCTAAGAAGTGTTTCCTTAAAAAAAAGTTTGTTTGCTTTTTTACTTTGCAATATAATTTTTAAATTAAAAAGGCATTTGATTAGTGAGGTTTTTTTTTTGAGAGACGGGGTATCTCTGTGTCACCCAGGCTGAAGGGCAGCGGCATGACATAGCTCACTGCATCTCTGAATTCCTGGGCAAGAGCTATCTTCCTGCCTCAGCCTCCTGAGTAGCTGGGAGTACAGAGGCATGAACCGCTATGCCCAGCAATGATTATTTTTGTTTATCAACAGTTCTAGGACCAAATGTGTAAATCTATCACAAAAGATTCAATATAGCAGTACTATTGTGATAGAAGAATGTTGAATTTAGAAATAATGTTGCTCTATTTTCCTGAAAATTTAGTACAGGCATAGGTACTAATAGTACATGTATATGGACACATTTATGTCCAAATATTGCACTCTAACCAAAGAGCCCCCCAGGACTTGGCCCTTGACCCCTTCCCCTTATCTGCAATCTCTTCCACGTAGCTCCACCCAGTTCCAAAGTTTTATAAAGTAGTCATACACCAATAATTCCCACATTATATCTCTGGCTCTGACTTTCCTACAAAGCCGATACTCATGCATCCAATTCTTTGCCTTTTACTTTTGGATGTCTAGCAGGCATTCCAAAACTAATGGAGCCAACAGAGAACCTTTCAGTCCTTTTTCTCTCCCATGCAAATCCAGCTATCCTCATCTCGGCCAACATTGCTACACTCCACTTAGCTGCTCAGATCAAAAATCTGGCTGGGCTTGGTATCTCAAGCCTGTCATCCCAGCACTTTGGGAGGTGGAGGTGGGAACACTGCTTGAGCCCAGGAGTTTGAGACCAGACTGACCTGGGCAACATGGAGGAACCCCATCTCTACAAAAATGCAAAAATTAGCCAGGAGTGGTGACGCAAACCTGTAGTCCCAGTTACTCGGAAGGCTGATGTGGGAGGATGCTTGAGCCTCCAGGGTTGAGGCTGCGGTAAGCCATGATTCCACCACAGTACTCCAGACTGGGCAACAGAATGAGACCCTGTCTTAAAAAAAAAAAAATTTAGGAGTCCCTCTCCCTAGCTTCCAACAACCAACCTGTTATTGTCTCTATTTCAAGACATACTCCAAATCTGTTCCTTTCTCTCCATTTCTATCACTATCACCCTAGTCCCTGTCACTGTTTATCTCTCACCTAGACCACCACTGGTAGTAATTTATTCAGGTCTTGTCACTCCTTTGCTTAATGCCCTTTGTTCTTATCTCCTGTAGAACTAAATCAAAACTTCTTGCCCTAGCAACAAAGCCTAACCTTATCTTATAAATTGACCCTCTGTCTACACTTCTGACATCCACTCTTACCACCTATTTCTTTATTCTCCAGGCACCACTGATCTTTTTCTCTGTCCCTGTGAGATGACAAGTTCTTTCTGACCTCAATTAAGCAAAACTTTTCTTAGGGCTTAGAATATAACCCTGTATTAGCCCCAGAATTCTGCAAGTTATTATGTGGGAATTAAGGTAAGTCAGTGGTTCTCAACCTGGATTGCAGAGTGAAATCTTCTGCAGGGCTTTTAAAAATATGGATACCCAGACCCCATCTGAATTGAATCAGAATCTCTGGGAGGAGGCCAGAGAGTTAGTACTTCTGAAAGGCTCCTAATGAGTCTATGTGGCTAAAGTTGACAACCCTGATATAAGTGATGTGCTCTTCCTTTCTAATTTTAATTGTATATTTTCTTGACTTAGATGTTTTTTGTTATTGTTAATATAAATAGCATCTAAACATAGTACCATCTCAAAAGATGTTTAAAAAACAAACAAACAAAAAATGCTGACAGAATAGAATGGTCAATTCTTCACAGAAAAGTAATGATAAAACGGATATAAAATACATGAAAAGAGTCGGCTAGTATCATCCTGTACTTTTGATATTATAGAACACATTTAGATTTTAATGAGGAAGTTTTTGTGGCTCATGCTTTATTCTTGATCTTGCTTTGCATTGAAGTCCCAATCTTGTGTTTATATCACTCTTCACAGGATGCTACTGTTGACTCTGAGAATGAATGAGCCTGTTTTAACATGACAAGAACTCACGGAAATTTGGCGGAATTAATGTTTCTAACAAAACTTGAACTTTTCACTGTTTTAAGTCAGAATATTTTTGGCAGCAATATAACTTCCTGTGTCTATGATAAATGATTTAAAATGAGACTATAAAAAAGATCAAAAGACTTAGACATCAATTAGCTCACAGGCTACCTAAATATTGTTATATGAGTATAATGGAATCAAACATATGGATTATGTTTCCATTAAAATAGAGTAGGGTTTTAAAGCAGAGGAGCAGAAAGCTTTAGAAAAGTCATTTGAATGTTCTTAAGACTTTAACAGCTAAAAAGTAATTCAAGCTGCTTACAAACACCACAAGCTAACGGGTATGCTTCTGCCTAAAGAATTGAATGATGCCATAAAAGTTTAGAATTGTCACCAGTAGTGGTTGATTAGGGAACTGGGGAAGCCAAAATAACCTGTCACTCTCCCACCTTGAAGAAACCTGCTGTGCTTGTAGGGTTTACAGCAGCATCTCATTCTTGTAGCTCTTCCAATGGTTGTGGGCAGAATGAACCACAGAGGGGCCCTGACAAGTTAGATGTATGGCTGTTCGTTTGTTTCAAATCCCTATAAGCCCATACACTAAAGAGTCCAATGGCATGATTAGGGGACAAGCTACTTTAGGTGCACAGGGCTATCCTCGTTACTGGAGGAGGAAAGAAAGAGTACTTTTCCAGTTCTTTTTGTTCTTCTTTTGTAATTGAACTGCAAGTGACAGAGGGTCTTAGAAAGGATTTGGGGGTCCACAGCTCTCCACAAAGTCCAGGGAGGAGGCCATGTGGTACAGTAGGAAATAGGCACAGATGGCTTGTGACTTCTGATGACCTGAATTTGAATCCTGCTTAGAACACTAACAACTAAACAATTATGGATACTGAGATGACAGTGAGAAAAACTTGCTGGGCTCCATGAGGAGCATAATTTTAGAAAATTAAGAAGTATGCATTGACAAGAGTTCCACAATCTAGTGGAAATTTAGCAACTGCCACAGAACTGGAAAATCCAGTAAGAGCTCCCAATGTAAGTTCTTCTTTAATAATAACTCCTTTTCGTATTTTTGCAATGAAATGAATATATTTGAACATCATTCATATCTTATCCTTCCATTGGTTTCATTATTTGTGTCACTGTGACCTACGTTAAGAAATGATTTTTCCAGGCTATTTGTTCAAATGAAAAAAAAAAGGTTTTGCTTTGGGGTTTCCTTGTTAGGAAGATTTCAGATTTGACCTGGCATTTGCTAAGGACAACCTTAAATGCTTTTGTACCTGTGGTACCCAGCCTCCAAGTTGGCCCCCAATCATCCCCACCTCCTGGTAGCCACTTCTTGTGTAGTCAGTTCCCTCCCACATGATACGTCACTTCTGAGATCAGGTTACAAACACTGCAATTTCTGTCTTGAGTGCATGCTCTCTTCTCTCAGATCTCTGCCATATTGTGTATCAGGCACACAGGGCAAGAAATTGAAGCTTCCAGCCAACAGCCAGAGAGAACCAAGGCCTGCCAGCACCTAAGGTGAGCGAGCTTGGAAGCAGATCCACCAGCTTCAATCAAGCCTTCAGATGACTGCCACCCCAGCTGACAGATTGAAGGCCATATTCTAAGAGACCCTGAGACAGAACCACCCAGCTAACCTCCCTAGGACTCCAGAAACTCTAGAATAGTAATTGTTTGTTTGTTTGTTTTTTTAAAGAAATGCATTTTTCAAATATGTATGATCCCCTCCGTCCTAAATATGGTCCCATGGCACAGAAACACATACGCTTTAATATGCTTAAACAGCTCTACTTCTTTTTGTCTTTCTGTTCAGTTGACAAGACAGCTTTTTATGAAGAGAAATAAGAATGAGTTAGAAAAACGATTTCCTTCCTTGGGATGGAAAAAAGCAAAAGGAAGAATCAAATACCTTCAGAATGCCCTAGATAGCAAATACAGGTTTATTTATTTATCTTTTATTTT
>NW_012105908.1:1806294-1830941 GCF_000951045.1 Mandrillus leucophaeus
ACGTGTGCCACCACACCTGCCTGATTTTTTTGTTTGTTTATTTTAGTAGAGATGGGGTTTCACTATGTTGGCCAGGCTGGTCTCGAACTCTTGTCCTCAAGTGATCTGCCCGCCTTGGCCTCCCAAAGTGCTGAGATTACAGGCATGAGCCACCATGCCTGACTACTGTACCCTTTCTTTTTAGATGTGTTTAGAGACAAAAATACTTGCCATTGTGTTACAATTGCCCACAGTATTTAGTATAGTAATATGCTCTACAGGTTTGTAATCTAGGAGAAACAGGCCACACCATATAGCCTAGGTGTGTAGCAGGCTATACCAACCAAGTTTGTGTAAATACATTCTATGATTTACACTTGATTCACTCAACCAATGAAATCACCTAACAATGCATTTCTTAGACTATATCTTCATCGTAAAGTGATACATGACTATGGTTGGTTATTCTGGTATTGTGAACTGAACCATATAAAGAACACTTTTACAAATGAAGAACATTTTCACCTAGAATTGATGCCAACATTAATAACTTAAGTATTTCAGTGTCTCATGGCCAAAGTTCTATATTTTAGCCACCTTAGCAAGAAAACCCCAGAAAATCAATTTGCATCTAAAAATGCCTTTACGGAGTTGGCCTGGTTTTGTGGCAGGCATCCCACCTTGCTTGGAGAAGCAGAAGCTGAAGTTGGCCTCACAGAGGATTGCTTGGTCCCAGCTGAATAACCTGCTGGCATCCGCTGTGAGCAGAGTGGTAAGCAGATTATGGGTAAGCAGATATTAGTATTCTGATTAAACATTTTCAAACCTCATACCGCTATTTTAAAAAATAATTGCACTACTCTTGAGAGCACTCTTATATTTCCTATTCTGAAACCACTTTTAGCCCTCTATATATTCATGATCTTAAAGTCTCTATCTACAGTTTATTTCCAAGGATTAAAACTTTTTCCCGGCTGGGCGCGGTGGCTCATGCCTGTAATCCCAGCACTTTGGGAGGCCGAGGTGGGCAGATCATGAGGTCAGGAGATTGAGACCATCTTGACTAACATGGTGAAACCCCGTCTCTACTAAAAATACAAAAAATTAGCTGGGCGTAGTGGTGGGCGCCAGTAGTCCCAGCTACTCGGGAGGCTGAGGCAGGAGAATGGCGTGAACCCGGGAGGCAGAGCTTGCAGTGAGCCAAGATCACACCACTGCACTCCAGCCTGGGCGGCAGAGCAAGACTCTGTCTCAAAAAAAAACCTTTTTCCCTTCACCACCTTAACTGCAATGTAAAATTCATGTGAATATGACTTTCTTGGACAATCTTAATAGTTTTAAGTCTTTACAAGACACTCTCTTCCTTCCCAGATCGCTTCTTGAAAGAGACAGAGCTGCAGTCATCTTTGGTCTCAGGTTCTATAAAAACCCAGCACAGCCTTGGCAGGCCTCCTGGAATGACTTCTTGTTTCCTGAGGACCCATTGATTTAACAAACTTAACAAACATAAATAACAGAAGCTATGAAAGAGACATCTGCAGTAAGCATTCTGAAGTTATGAAGCAACAAAAGTTTACTAGACCACAAAAATTTCTCTAAAACCATCCATCATGTAGAATATACAATTTAGCATGATAATAGGGAAAGTTATTAATTGTTATTAATTGAGGTCTACAGTGCATGTACAGGTTTTTAAACATCAACAGTCAAAACTGCTGGGTTACCACAATTTATTTCTGGGTCCAAACCAAAAAAGTCTGTTTATTTCTTGGGTGCACACTAAATGTGGCCACTGTGTTGGAGAGAAAATGTGGAATCAACATTGTATGCTTACAACATCAAGTGTTGGAATCATCCATAATCTCCGCTTTTAATTTAGCTTGCTAGCGACCTTCTCTCAAGGTGCTATAGACTCTGGGCATCTTCCCCAGAATGCTTTCAGGTGGATGAGGGATGTGGGTGCATGAGTTTAAGGGCAGAATATCTAGCAAACCACTTGCTTTACAGTTCAAATAAGGAAAAAAGGGAGGAGTTCAAAGAAGGTTAGATCTCCCACTTCACCAGTGGCGTCCTTTCCTTCTGCCTAGGCATCAGACCTTCTTCTCTAGAACTTTCTTCTGCCCCATGTGGTGGTCACTGCCCAGCTCAAGAGATAGCCCTGGAGAGGACACAGAGGCAACAAGGTCCAGAGACTTGCCTCGGGGTCACCTCAGGGGCCCTTCCAATCATGCTTCCCCCAGTCCCTGAAGCATCTTCCAGCAGCCAACATGTTGGCGAAGGGGCCCTAAACCCTGCACTGCCCAGGAACTGTGCTGTGGAGTCTGGCCACTTTCTCTTATTGGGGCAGGCATGAGGCAGTGACTAAAGGGTCCAAAAGTTGCCAGTGAAAGCTCTGAGATGGCTGGACCACCCACTGCATCCTTGGCCCTACAGAAAGAGGGTTCCATGGAGCATGCACAGAAGCAGCAAGGGGCAGTGTGACACTGGGGGAGGTACTAAGGATGGGGCGGCCTTCTGATCCAAGCAAGGATTCTTAAGGACCTCCTGGCTCAAAACAATCACTTCCTCTCTTGCTCTGATTCGTGGGCAATGGAGTCCCAAAGGGAGGCCCTTCCTTGCAACCTCAAAGGGAGGAAAGCCTGCTTTCACAGCTGGCAGGGCCTGCGGACAGCCAGCCAGCTACCTGCACCAACTACCGTCCACCTGTCTCCCGTCACATCTCCCCCTCTACCCCTGAGCAGCTGGTTTGCGGCGCTTTGGACGTGCTCCTTGCTTTGCATTCACTCTCCCTCCCGCGCACTCAGTGGATGTGTCCCACGTGGAGAAGGCGAAGTTGGGAAGGGGCAGCCTTTGCGAAGGGCCACTTGGTCTGGGCACTTATTCACTGGGGTGGAATGGGATGGCAGCGGAGTAGGGGGCAGCCTAGGTGAAAAGGCCGCCCGGGGACAGCCCCTCCAGGTAACCCCTGTCCCGCGGCCCGCCAGCATGGAGCACCAGGCCGGGCTGTCAGCGCGCGCGTCCGGCACGGAGCCCACACCCACCCACCGGGAGGTGCGGCGGGCGGGCGCTCGGGGCCCGGCCCAGGGAGGGTGGTGCCCGCAGCCCGCTCGCCCGGGCCTTGGGCTCTGAAACTCATGCCCGGGAGCCCAGGGCAGAGGAGGGCGGCGGGCCCGGGAGAGCTATGCGGTCAGCGCCTCCCCAGCCCCACTGGGTCCCGGCGTCTCCGGGGCACTGACCTGCCAGCCGCCTCTCCCGGACGTTCTTCCACAGCAGATCCCAGGCTCTGGCCGTGGAGTCCCGCAGCTGCTCACTGATGGATCTCCTGAGCCGCGTTTGGCAAGGTTTCCGTTTGCTGGTCATGTTAGATCCCTCCTCATAACGACCGGCGGGCTCGGCACCGCCACTCCCGCGTGGCCCGCGACTCAGACTCCCGGCGACTGGGGAGGACGGACGCGGCACTCCCGCCGGGGTCCCGGGACCCAATGCGGGCGCGACATGGGTCAGTCCGGCGCCGGGAGGCTGCGCCACGCGCGAGGACCGGGATGCCTGGCCACCAGGAGCGCCGCGCTAGGTCAACCTCTGCGCTCGCCAACTCCTCTACTCCTTTCCCACTTTCCTTCTCCTCCCCTCCTCCCCTCCGTTGGGCGCTCCTCCACTCCCCTCCCTCCCCTGCCCTCCCCCTGGCTGCCTCGCGCCCCACGCCTTCCAGGAGCGCGCTTCCCCTTCCCTCCCTCGCCCAACCTGACAGCCTGGTCCCCACGGCCCCCCACTCAAGGAGCTTCCAGCTTTCTTCCAGTTTTACCCAGAAATCAGGGGCTGGACCATATTCCTCCTATTTCTTGATACTTTCCTTTATTTTTCAGTTTCAGAAACTACCATCTTCACAACTACAACAACAACAAAAATTTATATATGCCACAGTGAGAGCATAACTCATCCCAGTTTCCCTGAATTCAAGTCACTTGAAGTCAGCTACTCGGTTTGGCTGACATTCTTTTGATGTTCAATATTGGTAAACTGAACATTATGTTAATCCTTCCTGATTTCTTCAATGAAATAATTATCTGGCTGCAAACTACAATCGAATTAATATGGTTTGAAGTGTCAAAATATTATTTCCATTGCATAGCCATTATGAGGAGAAAAATAACTTTAAAATATTAAGGTCAAACCATGAGGAACCTACCTAAATTAGATTTACATAGTTTGAGAAAGCATTACAATCTGTATGCAGTTAAAGAAGTAGGTATTATGAAGAAGTGATATATGAAAATAGAAGAATTTTAAGGTATTTTAGCCAAAAATGTAAAGTAGGCTTGTAGTTAGAAATTAACTCTGATTCCTGAAGGAAAGAAGGAAGTGTATTGGCTCTTTAAGAAGTACATCATCACTGAAGTCCAAGTCCACTTCCTGGGCTTCAACTCATTCATAAGGAGAAGACAATACTATCTCAGGCCTCAGGGTGTCCTGCATTTCACAAAGTTTCGTTTCTGAAGTGCTTTGAGGTCTTCCAAGAAAGTAACTGTGACAACATTTAACTAATTCAGAGAGGTGATTAATGCCTTACACCTCAGGTTTGGGGAGAGGAACACATTTTTCAAAAGGAATTTCTGAACTCTTGAATCTGCAAAATTGCTTGAATCTCATTTCTTTTTAAATGTCTTCGTACCAGGCTGCCAAATAAGAACCAAAATTTAATCAGATATTCATTTTAATTTCAGGTGTTCTACAGGAAGTTTTAAAATTAGAAGTATTCAGTCCTTCCTCTATTATATCAATTGCTACTGCCTTAGGGGATGGAAACTAACCTCTAGCTAAAGTATTCCCTCTACACTTCTGCTACACTTCTAGCAAATATTCCCTCCATCAGTTTATCTTGTTGGTAGAAAATGGGAATGACAGGGACGATGGTAAGAAATAGTCTTTATTGTCTTATTTTGTTACTTTAAATATTTAAAAATGTTAACTAGTGAAACACACCTCAGAATGAGCTAGAAAGTAATGAGATCTTTTTTTTTTTTTTTTTTTTTTTTTTTTTTTTTTTTTGTAGCATCCTGGTAAACCTTTGAAATAGTCAGTTATGAAGCAATGTCATGGATCAGAAATGGACTTGAAACTGTGACAGCCAGTTATATAGACTAATCCAGATTGCTTTCTGGACCCAAGCCAAATACCCTTTTGATTCCATCCTCTGCTTTGTATGCATGTAGAGGTAACAAAATGCTCTGCAAAGAACAAGACTCCTGTTATCTTAAAGTGGCTGCTATACAGTGTAACAACAAAATGTTTAACAATTACATTCCCAGGAAAGCTGTGTATTTGACTTATAGAAGGGACCCCTTATTGAATCAAACAGAGGCAGTAGTTTTAACATTATATACGCGGGAACAGAACATAACCATTCTAGCTATTTTAGTGATCATTTAGCTCTCAAGAGCGTGGGCCCCTACTACTTTCTATTCTAGCACGTATGTTATATTCAGATGCCATTGGTTAGGGGTTTTCCTTAAATGACTGATGTGAAGACTAAATTCTGGCATTGCACATTTGTTTAGTTCTGGCTGTCAGATGGCCCATGAATTGAGGACTGTCCAAGAGAAGCCCAGATGAAAGACGGAAATGATCTGCCTGGAACAGGTGCCGGCTGAGCAGTGTGTGCCACCCAGCATGGCCCAGCTCTCTGCCAGCCCCGGCTGCTGGCCCTGTTGGAAGAAACCACACAGCTGTGCAGATGGAGCTGCCACAAATGCCAAGTGTTCCAACCTCAATAGGAACCTCAGGGCTACTTGCAGTCATTTGTACAGCATCCGCTCTCATTCTCCTCAAGATCTGTTTTAAAGCTGAACCTTAGGTAGAATCCCCTCTGGGGCCTTCACCAGATGAAAATATCACGTACTTCAGAGAAAAGAACTCAGGTAACCCCCTAGCCCTACCTCCCTTCTTGCTTAGACTCTTCCCTTCCATCTCAGTGGAAGAGGTATTGTTCTTCCAGCCCGAAACCACGTTCCTCACATGTGTTGGGCTTTCTTTCCCTTCTTATCCCAACAGGGACTTTGCTACATGGGTTATTTCCTCTCCCTCACAGACCCTCAATCTCTCGCTCTCCATAGGCTCAACCCTCCAGTCTCACCCTGCTTTTAAACAAACCAAAACTAAAACAACAGCAGCCATCCTAAAGCCCACTGCCTCTACCCTGTGTCCCTGGGAAGAGAAGTCTTTCCTTGTCAACACTGCAATCTGGGCTTCCTCCCTTCCTCAATGAACATGATCTTGCCAAGGTCACCAATAATCATCTGGTTGCTAAATCTAACGACGTGTTCCAGTTATTGTTGTCCTTTCCAGGGTGCATGGACCATTGGACACTGCAGCCCATTTCCTTCCTCTGACACAGGCTTGTCTCGTGGCTGTCAGGCGACACCCTCCCCTGGGTTCCTCCTTTTCACAGACGGCCTCACATGGTCCTTCTTAAGGCCTGACGGGCTATAGACAGACAGTATATGTGGTTAAGAATGTGGCTAAAGGCAGCGTCCCGTTTGATTCTGCATATGTTTCTGCCTCTCAATAGTACCTCCCTAGACGATTGCAGCGTGGATTAAATGAAATAATCCATTTGGCACATAGAAAGGACCTAGCCTATGCTCCCAACAACAATACTATCATAATTACATTACTGTCCTAGCCCAAATCCATCCTGAGCCCTTTCAAGAAGCCGTCCCTGACACCCAACCAAAATAGCTCTTTCTCACGACATCTAGTTTAGTTTTCCTGATAGCACTTCCTCTTCCAGACATTATGTTTGTTTGTTTGTGGTCGGTCTCCCAGGCAGACCGTGAGCTCCCTAAGAACTGAGGCCCTGTCTGTCTTACTTGCTTGTGCATCCTCAGTGCCTAAAACAGTCGCGGACAGTTATGGCCAGTAAATACTTATAGAATAAATGAATGATTCTACTCTAGGGCCATGTATTGTTTAACTTCCTGATGGGTATCTCCAGATCTTTCCTTCCAAACCTGCTCTTTCATCTCTATTCCCTATGTGAGCCAACTGGCGCTACCACCCATCTAGTGACTGAGAGAGAAATCTAGAAGACATCTGAAACTCCTCCATACATCCTATATTGCTTCAATCTTTCCCCACCTCTCTATCTCCTGAGTAACCGATTCAGTTCAAGTTTTCTCTTTCCCTTCCCTGAATTTCAGCATAAAAAGAGTCCCATTTGAAAGCTCTTGCTTGCACTGCACTCTACGTCTTTATATATCAGCTGTGCTTGAATGCCTTTACTCTAATTTTTTTCTTCTTCACTCATCCTTCGAGATTCAACTCAGATGCACTCACATATCACCTTCTCCTTGATCCTTCTACAAATCCCAGTGGCTGGATGGGTTCCTCTTCCACTGTGTTTCTGCTGTGCTTTGGGGATACTGCCAGAGGAGCACTTATCAAAGAGCCAGAGCTAAGTGTCCTTACCTGTTTCTTCTCAGTTGTCCCTGCAGTCCTGAGTTCCTCCAACTAGGACTAGTACAGGACTTTTATTTCTCAACCCCTTGTGCCTTTTTCAGTGAACAGCACATAGTAGGAGTAGGATCATTTACCGACTGAATGACTATTCCTATAGTTTTAAATGACTGGTTACCACTAGGATCCTCCTTAGGATAAGTGAAAATTTTAAGAATGCTTATGCTGATACTGCTTCATTCTCATTAATTATCACTCTCTTCTTATATGTTTATTAATTTTAAACATAGAGGTAATACATACTGATAATTATAGTTTTTTAAACACATAAAAATTATAATAGAAACATTAAAAGTACCTGTAATATTACCAAAAAGAGAGCTGATAACATTTGAAAATTGGCCTTTTTAGTTTTTTCCTTGCATATTAAAAAAACTTGGAAGAGTTTTTATACCAAGTTTTTCATTTTTTTCACTAAGCAGTAGATTGTGAGCATTTTTCCAATGTATTTTCTTTTAAAATATAGTTTTTAATGAATATCTAAAATTCTGTGGGATAAACACACTATAATTTATTTTAAAGCTTTCACAATTTTGGACATTTTTCTCCAAATTTCTAAAATTACAAATAATCCTGTGATAAATAACTTTGACAAATGAAAAAAATACATATATTTTTCTCCTTCCCTTACTGCTATGTAATAAGAACCATCACCATTGCCTTTCACAACCGCAGGCAATAAGCAGGACTTGCCGCCCACCACCTACACATCTGAATGCCAGCAACTCTGCAATTCCATTACATTTTTATCCCTTCTACTTCCCTCCCATGTTCAACTCCGATTCTGTGCCATCACCCCCTACAGAAGAGTGGAGAAGCACATTCCACGGTCTGCTTGCTGTGGTATTTTTTTGCTGGAAGCCTTTGCTGGAGAATAGAGCCCAATTTCTAACTGTACCAGGCCAGGAATCCTTCACCAAGAACCCATAGTCATAGTGCATTATTTCATGTTGCTTGCAGCTTTGCTGTGGGGAAATGCCTTTCTTGAGGAGACCCATTTTCCTTTGCTGCAGGGTAGAAGGGTGAAGAGCTCTTGCAACTCTTTCCCTGCATGTTCCCTTCCCAGGAGAGATGGGGTGTAGCAACTCTTCCTTTGATGTATCCTTCAGGCTCCATTTCAGGGACATGTTGTTGGAGATTGTGAAATGCAATCTCATATTATTTATTTCCTCATTTTAAAAGTGCTGCTGAAAGTTCTGGTGAAGCTGACTTTTCAAGCTGGGTCCTTGGATCACAGTCACCAATCTGTGCCTGCCCTGATTGGTCTATCTGTGTATCCCATTGCCATGCTCTGAATCTGCCAGTCTTTGAATGCTAACAATTTTGATTGCATTTTGGGTTTTGTTCTGTTAATTAAAAAAGCATCAGGCTCTACACTTTCTTGGAAGCAAAATTTAGTGTTAGCTGTAAACTCTGCATTGCCAATTAATAACTTTGGCTGTGTTTCACATTTCCCTGATGTAGACTGGTAAATGCTTTGAATCTTCAGGCTGAATGTCATATCATAGTCATCAACTTTACAAATATCACAATTCCTTTCTATATTTTCATGTACACTTTGGGGAACCACGATTACCATATGGGAGACCTTGGGGAAGTGTCTTACAAATTTCTGATGGCATTCACAGGCCATTGGATTGAAGACGTTTCCAGTGATTGAAATCATCTTGACATCACTTGTGCCATCCTTCAGCCTGTCTGTTTTATAAAGGTTGAGTAAGTAGCTTAGCTTAGCACACAACCTCGCATTAGCATATCGATTTAGGTAATTTGTTATGACTGTCTTAGTATACATAGAGTAGTTTGAGACCTCAAACATACACTGTGAAGCATTCTTCCGTTGTTACTGAGCTTCTTAAGGTCAATGAACACATCATCTGAAGAGCACTGAAAGCCAGTCCCCAGTTCCCACAGGCAGTACAGGGAAGTGACTGATGGCACAGACAGAGGAGGTAGCCAACTAGGTTCATACCACGGCTCTGCACCTACTAGCTGTGTAATCTCCGTAAGTTACCCATTTTCTGAGTTCCTCAGCCTCAGCATCTATAAAATGGGGATTATAATAATGCTTACCTCATAGGGTTTTTGGCAAGGATCAAATGCAATAGTACATGCAAAATATTTAGAATGGTGCCTGGCATATAATGAGCATTCATTAAATTTTAATTGCTATTGTTGTTGTTGTTTGCCTAAACCATTTCTGCAATTCTCATGAGATTCCAGTCCAGCCGAATTCTGAATAGCCTCATGCTAAACAGCAAGAAGTCACTAATGAGTATTATAAACTAGCACGGGATGTGGGAGGTACGAGAATAGGATTCACATCTCAGCTCTGGGAATGATAAGGTGTAGGAGAGATAGAAGCTATTTAATCTCCCTAAACATAGGTTTCCTTATCTGTCAAATGCAGCAAAGAACTCTTTGTTCTACCTACCCTGCTCATAGTTAAACCATATATGAGAGTGTTTTATAATTAAAATGTCATCAAAATGAAAGGTATTGTAAATAATAGGAAAGTTTAGGGAAAATCCACATATGGAGCAAGTACATTTCCTACTTGCATGCATAAAAATATATTTATTCAACAAAGATCTTTATTCCTAGAGTGACACAGGTCTCTCCTGGTGGCCCTAATTGTGTTCCAACTGCTGACATAAATCAAGGCTGATTAAGTATGTTTACTGGTGTGGACAGTTGGAAGGGGCTGGGACCCTTGTCGCCTTCCATGGGGTAACCCTCCACTCCAATTATATTTATTCCACAAATACATATTGAACAAACCTTTGGCATCTCTAAAGGCAGGCAGCATTTGTTCCACATTCTAGAGGAAAGTCTTTTGGAGCTATCTCAGTACTACCTCCCACCTTGTTAATTAATCTGTGTAGGTATGACATTTTATTTAGGAATTTCATCTTTAATAAGACCTTGCTCTAGTTTAACACTACCCAGGATAATGCATCTTGTAAGCGTTATTTAATATAACTAGCACATGAGGTCAACTGCTACTCCTTAGAAAAACAAAACAAAAGTGGCAGGAAAACAATTTCAGAAAATTTAAATGATTTGATCAAAATCATCAGCTAATAAGTTGCGGAACCAAGACTCAAATGTTTACCATCCATCTTTAAATCCAGTCTTTGGGAGGCCAAGGTGGGTGGATCACTTAGGTTAGGAGTTCAACTTTTTAAAACTTTAAGTGTCTTCCTGTTAGTGCCTTGTGATAACATGGTTAATAAATGAGAGTTATTAGTTTTAAGAGTATCTGGGGCAATGGAAATTACTTTTATTGTTTAATATACATTTTCCTTCTGTCTACACAGAAGGACACATAGTTGATCCTTGAACAATATAGGCTTGAACAGCGTGGGTCCACTTATACGTGGATTTTTTTTTTTTCAAAAAACGCTACACTGAGTGTGCCTGCCTCCCTTTCCAACTTCTCTACTTCTTCTGCCTCTGCCACCTCCGAGACAGCAAGACCAACCCTCTTTTCTTCTTCCTTCTCATCAGCTTACTCAAGGTGAAGACAATGAGAATGAAGACCTTTGTGACGGTCCACTTGCACTTAATGAATAGTGAATATATTTTCTTTAACTTGCTTTAATGAAAGAATATAATATATAATACATGCAAAATAACAAAACATGTGTTAACCAACAGTTTATATTATTGATAAGGCTTCCAGTTAACAGTAAGCTATTAGTAGTTAAATTTCTGGGGAGTCAAAAGTTATACTTGGATTTTTGACTATAGGTCGGGGGAGCAGGAGGACCTGGTCCCCCTAACTCCTGCGTTGTTCAAGAACTACCCGAGACTGGCTAATTTATAAAGAGAAGAGGTTTAATTGACTCACAGTTCCACAGACTGTACAGGAAGCATGGCTGGGAGGCCTCAGGAAACTTACACAATTATGGCAAGAGGCAAAGGAGGAGCAAGCACGTATAACCATGGTGGAGAGGAGAAAGATAGTGAAGGGGGAAGTGCTACACACTTTTAAACAACTAGATCTCATGAGAACTCACTCACTACCATGAGAAAAGCAAGGGGGAAATCCACACCCATGATTCAATCACCTCCCACAAGGTCCCCCCCAACACTGGGAATTACAATTCAACATGAGATTTGGGTGGGGACGCAGAGCCAAACTATATCAAAGGGTCAACTGCATTTACCTTCCATATGAGAAAATACTATATTTTCTATATCACTTCAGTAGTGGTCATTCATTGCTAATAATATATTTGTTGTAATTATTTTTATACATTATTTTGCAAGTACCATTTAAAATAAAAATGTTTGATATTACTTAATGTGTTAGGCCACTTTGTGTCACTATAAAGAAATACCTGAAGCTGGGTAATTTATAAAGAAAATAGATTTAATTGGTACATTGTTCTGCAGGCTGTACAAGTGTGGCACCAACATCTGCTTGGTTTATGGTGAGGGCCTCAGGAAGCTTACAATCATGGCAGAAGCGGGAGGGGGCAGGAGGATCACATGGCAAGAGCAAGAGCAAGGGTGAGGGACAACCAGCTCTCGTGTGGACTAACTGAGTGAGAACTCACTCATCACCAAGGGGATGGTGCTAAACTATTCATGAGTTATCCATCCTTATGATCCAATCACCTCCCACCAGGCTCCACCTCCAACACTGGGAATCACATTTGCACATGAGTTTGGAGGGGACAAACATCCAAACCATATCAATAAGGGAAAAACTACAAATCCAAATCCATCTTTGGAGTCCTGGGAAATCTTTTGGATTTAATGGATTTTATCGATAGCTCTATTTTATTTGTGTAACCCTGGACTTCTGTTTTATTTCTCTTTGCATCCTCTGTTCCTGGAACACTGCCCGGCACATGGTGAACTCAACAACAACAATGACAACCACCACAACAACATAGGTTGTTGAATTTGATTTTCTTAACTTTTAGGTCTTAGCATAGCTGTCCCCTCTTTGGAAGCCTTTCCTGACCTTTTTATGATCAAACTTCACTAAACTCTGACCAGAACATATGTCCACATAATGTTTTGTGATTATTTTTTATTCCTTGCTTGACTTGCCCCTTCACTAGATTGTAAATTCCATAAGAGCAAGGACCTTGTCTTTCTTTCCAGACACTGATTGCCGGCACCTAGAGCAGTGTTTGACGCACACTAGATGCTCAAGGAATCACATTTGCACATGAGTTTGGAGGGGACAAACATCTAAACCATATCAATAAGGGAAAAACTACAAATCTAAATCCATCTTTGGAGTCTTGGGAAATCTTTTGGATTTAATGGATTTTATCGATAGCTCTATTTTATTTGTGTAACCCTGGACCTCAAACGTCATTTGCCAAGAAAGCTAGTGCCATCAGCGGAAATTATCAATCCTAGAAGAGTCTGTCCTGCATCACCCGGAGAGCTTAAATATTTCAACTCACAACTCCAGGACCTTTGTCTCCACTCCACTCCACCCCACCTACTCCCAGGGACACACCCTGGGCCAAGTCACTACCACTGTGCTTCCAGAATCTTGAAGCTTTATCTTAGCTTCTATATGGTACCTGTATCCTTTTAGCATTCCTCATCTTGTCTTGTGATCTTTGCGTTTGCCTTTCCTTTACTTAATCAGTCCTTTTCCTTGACATCATGCCCTCCTAGACTTGGGTTAAGCTCTATGAACCAAACTTTCAAACACTTTCTCAGTACACACACGCATGCACACAAAGAGCTATTTTATTTCTTAGTTATTCTGTGCCTGTTTGGCAAAACCCCTCTATCTAGTCTTACGTGCAGGCCACCCCACACAGTCAATGAAGTTCCAGACTGCACAGACTGATGACATGATGCCAATGGGGTGAGAATTATCAGCAAAATCTTTGCCTTGTCTCTAGCAGAGTCTAGTTCCTGTTCTCCAGGAACAGTCACAGTGGTTAGCTTAAATCTTCATCACTGTCCTCGAGGCCCTGGTATGCTTTCTTCCTCTTACCCTCAACACCAACACTTGTCAGATACTCACAGGGGAAAGAGAGGAACTGGCAGTTCCTTGAATGCACCACACTCTCTGCCTCAGTGCCTTTGCACATGTTCCTCCTGCCTGGAGCACACTGACTCTTCTTTTCTAAAGTTACGCCTAAGCCCCACAAACTAACGATTTTCTTACTAGATTGGATTATAACCCTCCTGAGGGTAGGAAGTGGATTTTTAATGTCTGCATCCCTAGTGGTGAATGCAGTGCCAATAACATAATAAATGCTCAATATATATTGACCGAATGAATTAAGAATTGAAAACTGGGGCTGTAGAGTGGGCTAGAGAAGTTAGGTATACCGATGCATTATCCTTCCAAATGTTGAAATATTTAGCATTAATTCATTAAAAATATAGAAAATGCACATACAAACACATAACTATTAAGTCACAATTGATTAGCCATGAATGACAGGAAATTTCACAATAGCCATGCATTATGGGTGAATGTGATGAACAGTGTTTTGGAATATTTGATCAAGCTGATTAATTTAAAACATTACTTAAGGTCCTCCCCCCTCAAATCTACATTTTACACTTGATTAAACTGATGCTATCATAAATTAACCCCCTCC
The DNA here is from genome assembly GCF_000951045.1 of Mandrillus leucophaeus. NCBI lineage: Eukaryota > Metazoa > Chordata > Mammalia > Primates > Cercopithecidae > Mandrillus > Mandrillus leucophaeus. The sequence continues at coordinate 1,820,382 of NW_012105908.1, forward strand.
CTCAGCCAGGCACAGTGACTCAAGCCTGTAATCATAGCATTTTGGGAGGCCAAGCCAGAAGGATTGCTTGAGGCCAAGAGTTCAAGACCAATCTAAGCAACATATGAGACTCCATCTCAACAAAAAATAAAATTTAAAAACATAGTAAAATAAACTCTTGACTCCACTCACACCAAAGTTGGAGTCTGAAGTGTTCTTTGTTAAAAGATAAATGCACAGTCATCAGTATTTCAAAAATATAATAAAAATGAATTGGTTACTCTTAATATTTAAGAGTTTATCATGAATTTAATGTGCAAGTTCGTTGTGTGTCTGAATGGGAATACAATTTTTTTTTAAATGTAAAATTTAAGGGGAAAATTTAGGGGAAAATATAACCTCCTTGTGGGCAATGTGTGTGTGGTTTTAAAGGAGAATAGAATAACGATTAAGAAAGAGGAGCAAAAACTACAGGATATGGATGAGAAAAGAAAGGTAGCAGTTACACGAAACCAGGAGAACAGAGAGGGGCTCCAATACAACATATAAAAGGGCTGGAACAGGAACAGAAACTGCGGGAATTCACTCTGGACAGAGGTGACTGCAAGAGGTAAAAACTCTGGAGACGAATCAGCTGGGCACCTTCCACACTGATGTGAGATGACCACAAAATGAATGGACTGAGGCTTATCTGAGCCTCAAGCAGTAAAGGTCCCGGGTTCCTAAGAGATGAGGGTAAGAAACGGAGGCTGAAGGGAATGGGGGCGTCTGTGGGGAAGGGTGGGAAGAGGTGGACCAAACAAACATCCACAGCCTTGAGGCTCCTGATAGAGAAATCTAGAAAGTAACAGGAATTGGTAACAGGAGATGCTGGAAGGAGATGTTTTTAGAGGCTTTAATCGAGCAAAGGGAACTAGGCAAAATAAAGGTAGGCTTCTCATGTGCATCAACAGTACACAGCTGGTGCCTCTGCATTCAGTGCACAGTTACAAGGTTAAACTGTGCATCTGAACACCTCGGGATGCTGGATGGTGACAGTCGGGACTGGAGGAGGGAGCCCTGCCAAGGAAGATAAGGCAGGTAGCAAGACTTGAGATTTCCCTCCTTGACCCTTAGGTAGTAGCAGCCAAGAGTGAACATAAGATTATCTAGCAGATAAAATGCCATGATTTCATCAAAGGGGCTTTGTAGATGAATAGTGAGAGAGTTAAATACTAAATGCAATTCTTCAGGTTTTAATACCATGAAGAATAAATCATGCTCACTGTAACCCTCACCCATGAACTATAAATTCATTGCAGGTCAGGTATTGGACCAGTAAAACATTTTGCTTTGATTGTCTTCTCTCTACTTAGCATGGTTTTCTTGGTACAATTATAAAACATAGTAGTTTTCACTCGAGCCATTAATTGCTGCTGCTGACAAATCCCTTTCTGTTCTTTTCCTAATTTCTTTTCAATGCTTTTATTTTATTTTTGGTGCCACCCTCATGTTTTAAAATATTTTTATTAAGGTATTATTAGCATACTGAAAATACATCCATCGATAGTTTTCTTTTTAAAATTTTAGGCGAGTATTTTCTTAAAAATGCTGGTTGGAGACTTTTATCACAGGGTTATATAGAATTTTTTTCTAGGTATAGTATCATAGACACAGAATGGCTTATACTTGCTCAGTATGTCAATGAATATATCACTTATATGTATATATCACTGGACTACTATTGTCAAAAATGCTTGCAAATAATACTTCTTGCCATTCTATTACAGCTAGCTTAAGAAAGATAGGATCAAGGATAGAACTCTGTCACAGACCCTGGAGGGATTTAACAAATATTTCAGAGGCTGATAGCCAGTATGTTTGTTTTTAGATAACTGAATTCCCTGTAATCTGGACACTGTAAATTTTCAGAGCGAGGTTATCTCCAAAACTTTCACTTTATTATTCTAAAAAAGATTATTTAGAAACAAATAACTTCATCTTCCTGTTTTTAACCATAGCTCTTTTATTATTTCTAATAAGGCCATAAAAACTTAATCAGGTACCTGCTTTGGATTTTAGATTTCTATTTTCCCTTTTAAATTTTCTAAACACCTGCCTAACCAACTAACTGAGATTTGCTTCCTTCCCCACCATTCATTCCTGCCATGTGGTGCTGGGAAATTTCCCCCTTAGTTCACTAAGCTCTTTAAACACCTGCAGCTCAGTAACAAGGATAGTATTGTCCGGCTATTTTCCTTAGCAATGAGTTGATTCACCTGTCAAGATAAACGTCACTGTACATATTATTGGACCTCTGGATTAATGCCTTATAAAATAGCACGTTTGTACAGTCCTATGAGTTTCATAAACATCAAACACTGATTTCATTTGATAGGCCGGATATTATATCAACATTTAGTGAAAGGAGCTTATTGCTGGGGGTTCAAAGATGAACTCTTATGAAAGCTAACCTTTTGGATTCAAGCTAAAAGTTTATTTTCTATGAGGGATTTTGAGTCATAGGACAGGAGGTTACCCATGGCCTGTGAGAGAACACCACTTAAGTATCTGGTAGTCTATGTCTGCCTTAAAAATACATTGAAGTCAGTATATAGCCAAGTGATTAATGGCAGCATTAACAGCATGCACATTCACGAGTCTTCTGTCGCTATGAGATAATATATCAAGAACAAGGGAAAAGCACATTTTTTATCAGGTCAGAGATGAGCTTTATCATAGTCCAAATGACTTAATTTTTGACTGCTTTTCTTTTACAAAATGTATGTTAGACATAAAAAAGAATGTTTCCAGCTGTTTCCAGATCTTCTTTCAATTTATTTCTAATAAAGCACACATTTGGGTAAAAACTTCAAGCTGAGTTTTGAAACCTGCAGACAGTTCTCTACCTTAAACAGTTAATCAATGACACATACAAGCTGGCTTCAATTAAATTCAGTCTATCATATCTGCGATCCAGTTAACTGCAGTAAGGAGAAAAAAGATTAAAACTATCACTTCCCAAAGGCGAGTAGCTCTCAAAAAAAAAAAAAAAAAAAAAGGACAAATAGTAAAAACAACAATAAAACATACCTCATGTATTAGAACCCCCAGCAGTAAGTTCCTTACGGTTTCACAGCCATTTGTTTAATTCTTGAGCGTCCCATTGTTAGGTTTGCTTTAAGCTGGTCTATTTCTGCTTTCATCCTCGTGAGAAAAGCATCCCAAAGTAAGATGGCATCAGGCTGCCTATCTAGCATGCCTTCATCTTATTATATAATGTAAATCAATTAGAGGCAATTTTGGGGAAAACTCAGTTCTCACTGAGTATTTTTTTCCTGCCTGTATCCCATGTTGTAGTGAAGTGTGATAAGGATTTCAAATTGAACTACATTTAAGAAAGTGTGTTGTTTTAGGTGAATCTAAGGATTTAGTAATCTCTCACAATTAGTGCATATTAATTTACATCTGTCACGGCCAGATATGTGGCCATTTGGAAAAAAGTGTTCCAAGGGCCCAGTAACTATAAGAACTCTCCCTAGCTTCCTGATAATGCGGTTTGGGGTTTCCTTCCTCTTTCTTTTTCTTATTACTGCTGTTTGGTACTGCTTTTACCCCAGTCTCTCCCCCTTACTTCAAACACTTCTTATCTCAGGGGAGTAAACCCCATGACTCATATCTGCCTCCACTTCCTCCTTGAAACCCCCACCAACTCTTCTCAATGTGTCCCGAGCTAGGTCACATCTAACCAGCCTCCCTCCTCGATCCTGGCCCGGTGCCTATAACACAGGAAAGCTCTTTCAGTGAAATGGTACTCCTGAGAATCGTAGATAGATCTATGCCAGCCCTCTTTATACTCAAATGTCATAATTAACATTCACTCATCAACAAACATTTGTTGGGTACGTTCTGTGTACCACTGTGTTGGACACATAGTATAAAGGCATTATATGCATGCAGCTCTGTCTTTCACTATGGGCTTTCAAAAATTAAGAAAAATAATGGGTGACCAGGATGGAACAATTTATCCCTGTTTCCTCCTTGCTGTTTTTAGCAAGAAACAGCAGCAACAACAGCACCACCACCTTTGAAAACATCAAGTTCAGGAAACATTTACTTGACATCTACTATATCCTGGGCTCTGTGCTTGGTGCTAGAGATAGCAACATAGGAACAAAAGGGCCTGTGCTGTGAAGGGTCTTAAACAGGAGTATAGAGTAGGAAAGCTTTGAGAATGACAGTCTGGACAGAAACAAGGTGGTGGCTGCGGATATGAGGCAAGCCAACTAACCCTCCTCCAAGCAGCACTCAGAGAAGCCGGCCCAACATTTAGTGTGTCTCCCATGGGGTTAGGCAGGCAGGAATTTCCAGCCTCCAGGAAACTGTTCTGGAAGGCCCTCCGTACATTCCTCGTTAGAGATTCCAGCACAATCCATATATATCCCCTACTGGCATCTCTGACCAAGACCATGGGAGCCACCAGTAGCTTGGAGCCCGGGTGAGCTGCAGACTTGGGAAGTGAATGGGGCTACCAGATTTAGCAAATAGACACACAGGATGCCTAGTTCAATTTGAATTTCAAGTGAACAAACAAATAATTTTTCCCTATATGTCCCATAAAATGCATTGGTGTCTGTATTGTTCTGCATTTTATCCCGCCACTCTACAAGCGGGGTAACATCTTTACTTCTATTTAGCCTCATCGGGCATCCTAGACCAATTCAGAAGTAGCCTCCTCCCACCCTTGTCAGCTTCTGAAAGAATTGAGACATTTGGTAGGTGCCTCTGTTGTTTCCTTTTACTGCTGACACAGATGAAACCTTACCTGCTCCTTGATCTCCAATGCCAAATTAAATCTGGCCTTTTGCAGTGAAAATGCATACCACTCCTGCTGAGGCTTTCTCCCTTCAAATACCTTGAAAAATCACCATCTTTATTCCATTTCAGTGCACTTGACGTTAGTTACCAAAAAAATAATGCCCACTTCAAAAAAGCTTACATTTAAGTTAAGAACGTTTTCTAATGGATTCTTATTTGTCTGTCCTGAGCAAAGTTAATGGTGTGGAAACAGATCTAGTAGTTCAAGGCAAATGGAAATCAACTTGAGAACATATTTTTCTTCTAATCGAATGTCACTTGTTTTAGGCTTGTACAAAGGATCTGAAAGCTCACTTTCTATTTGTTTTAAAATGTGTATATATGTTCATACATGCACATATATGTGCATTACATATATTTTTTACATACAGTTTTTTTTTTTTTTTTTTTTTTTTGAAGGCAGTTGGAAGAAATTTCCCTTGCTTTGAGAGAAACTTATCATTAATGGAAAAGAAAATCCCTGGGCTTGGCTCACAGTTGCCCCTCAATAAACATCTGTTAAGTGATTCAAGAAATATTGATCGAGTCATAAGCTTTAAATTTTTTAAACTTAATTTCTCCAGATGTTTCTAGCGTTACATTCAAAAGACAAATTATCATGATAGCTCTAAATATTAGAAATAGATGGAAGCTGCATGATAAAGTACATAAGCATATTGTTCATGGCCTTTATCCTAGATGTTTTCCAGTTGAGCTCTGCTATTTGCTGGAACAAGTTATAGCTTCTCTGGTGTTTCTGCTTTCTTATCTGTAAAATGGGGACAATAATTTTCCCCGCCTCATAGGACAGTTGCAAAGATTAAATAAGATCATATTTGTAAAGTACTTAGAACGGCCTGGCATGTAAAACCATCAATCACTGGGAGCTTTTTTAAGTGAATCTATTGTAAACAGCTCTACTAACCACCTTTGATCCTTTTGGAATCAAATAAATGATTTGATCCTCCCAGAATCAAATGAATTCCTAGAATGAAATAATTTTGATACTTGTGGGTCACTTTTGCTGAATTTCCGTACATCTCTCTCTCAGCAGGGTCGGGAGAATAGGGAACAATGGTTTTCACGGTACAATTAGTTTCAGAAGAAGAAATACATGTACAACACTGCTAGTAGCATTTAAAAAATATCCTAGGATTTATTTGGTGCAGTATCCTGGTATTTTGCAGCATTCTTATGTAAAACAAAATTATATTTTCTGAATGTCACTCTGTTTTCCTTTGACATATTTTCTTTTCTTGTTCTTTTTTTTTTTTTCTTTTTTTTTTTTTTTTTTTGAGACAGAATCTCATTCTGTCGCCCAGGCTGGAGTGTAGTGGCATGATCTTGGCTCATTGCAACTCCACCTCCCGGGTTCAAGCGATTCTCATGCCTCAGCTAGGGTTACAGGCACCCACCACCATGCTGGGCTAAGTTTTGTATTTTTGGTAGAGACCGGTTTCACCATGTTGGCCAGGCTGGTCTTTAACTCCTGACCTCAGGTGATCCTCCCGTCTCGGCCTCCCAAAGTGCTGAGATTACAGATGTGAGCAACCGCTCCCAGTCACTTTGACATTTTCTTTAAGTATAGAAAAAATAATTTCAAAGAAATAATTAGTTTCGTCTAAAAATCTGTCTCACAATCAAGATCAATCCACTTCATCTCTAAATAAACTGGTATGAAATATGCTCCCAGAAATTTTACATGGGCTCCTCCTCAATAACAGAAAGGATTTCATTATCTTTCCTCCTTCAATGTCAATGCTTCTACCATCTGAGCAAAGAGATACTCTGAAATGCTATCCTAGTCTTGTCTATTCTCACCCTTACTAACATCTGAAAGTATGCTATAGAAAAGGTCAGCTTTTTTTGTTTGTTTGTTTCCATATCTTCTCTGGTTAAACCTGTTAGACACTATGTCCTTTCTGAAAAACCTCTGAGAAAGTAGACCTTCTTTGGCTCTGTGTATGAAGTTGTCAACCACTATGAATTTTAGACTGATGCCATTAAGGATTTCCTACCTACCAGAGAGCATTTTGTCACCTTGTCAAAAATATTTGCTATTTTAAGCATTATTTTATATAAGCATTATTTTTTCATGGTGAAGGTTAAGAAAAATTTCAACATATAATAAAGAAACAATCTTTTGATTTCATCTTTGCACAGGGTTTGTCTGATTAAAAAGGCAAGAATTGATTAGTATGCTGCTTCTGAAAAGGACTCACTGAAGGAAGGTGATATGCAATAGTAAAAAGGACACTGCACTGAGTTCCCTTCTGCTCCCTGAATTCTCATCCTTGCTCTGTCATTGATGAGCTAGAGAACGTTTGGTTGGTCCCTTAAACTCACCAGCTCTCATTTGCTTTCTCATTTGTAAAGTGAGAAATAAAACGGAGATCCTCTGAGGTCTCTTTTCTAAAATTATATAATTACAGGTACACATTTTATACCTAATGCATGAACTCCTCATTTTCAATGCAGGGTTTTTATACAATACCATATCTCTTCTATTTCAGAACTGAAATTAGGAAAATGTCATCATGAAATTTACTTCTGTTTGAATTCCAATTAAAGTTCAGACAAAGAAACTTGAAAGAATTGGTTGCATCTCAGAAACACCTGCCACATTTTCGACTTAACAAGCAACCAATCAGAAAGAAGTGAGAGGGCCTATGGATTCCCCACTCTGACTCTCTATTCATGTTTAACCCCTTTTAATATAAGCAATCAGACAAATCACTTCAAAACAAAGGTTAGTGAAAGAGTCTACAAAAGCCAGAAAAAAGTTGAAAGTATTAGACGTAAGCAGTCAGTGGGACATATGTAACCTCTATATATCTGAAAGGGCACAAAAAGTTCATTCCAAATGAATCATTCATCATAAAGTCAGGAGTTGAGTAAATAGGGAGTCATAATGAAGGGCTAAGAATGACGCTGGCTAATGTCCTCACACATACCCTTTGAATACACCTACATATGTGCATGAATGCACCATTATTAGCTCTCATTTATGTTAATCCAGTGAAGATGTTGTCACTGAACTACAGTTACTCAATAGTAATGTTTTGTACCAAAAAATACTAAGAGATTGACTCATGTCTTTGAAGTTGTTTCATAATTCAGAATGAAAATGACCCCAGGAAAGCAATCTTGTATGCCTTCTAAATGACTTTCTCTTGTCTGACCTTTCATGGGAAAAAAATCAACTAACCCTTTGTTGGGATGCTGTGCTAATTATTCAAAGAAGTTTTATGTAATCCTTTCAAACATGAACCGACTGAATTTCCATTAAACTATCCCACAGAAGGCACATGGTTATAGCCATATACAACCAATGTGACTCTATGGCCTAATGAGAGTTTGTGGTAGGAAGTTCTTGAGCTAAAAATAAATCACAAAGCAGAAAGGCCAGAGTGTGAGAAAGTAAAACTGAGACAGGATTGTTTTGGCTATTATTAGTAGTTTTCTTGGCCTATACATTAGCCAAATAATACAATTCAGAAAAAATAAATAACTATCCTTTTGTTTTCATTACCCCACAAATGTCCACTAGCTTTTCTCATTTGCTACTGCCATATCAATGATGAATTTGATTACATTAAGACCAACAGAGGTCATGCTTCAGGCTACATGCTGAATTTTTATAAACATCCTTACTTCTCTGAAAGTTTATTTCTTTCAGAGCTACTTTCTATTTTTCATTTGACTTTTATTATGCTACAACCCCTAACCAAACACAGGAATTTAAACGTTCCTCCAATTGTACTACAAATAATTTCTAATCTTTCTTGCTATACACTAGCAAGTAATATTCAAAGCCTCCCTGTGTAAGTGTTAAGATTTTAAATCTAAGGACAATGATGGGACATGGTCAGTCTATGTTTTGAAGCTTCCTTTGTGCACCCCAAACAGAGCTCAAGCCTGAAAATGTTCACAATTATATTTGGCATTCCCCGATCTCATTGGATTTGACCAAAATAATTTGAAAGCAAAGTTAATTTTAGTCAGGTTTCATCATAAATTTAAGCACAGTGATAAATCATCAATTAAGCGTCATTTAACAGTTCAAATTAAAAATATAAATATAGATTAGACACCATTTGAAAGCACTATAGTTAGGTTCATTTGTTCTTTGAACAGTTCCTATAATAAAGGACTCTGCAGACAGAGAAAAAAAGCGGATATGGTAGGAAATATTTGCAAGTTACAGATCTAAGAAGGGTTAATATTCACCACATATAAAGAATTCCTAAAACTCAACAACAGCAAGGAACCCAATTAAAAAGTGGGCAAAGAATTTGAATAGATATTTCTGCCAATAAGATATACAGATGGCCAACAAGCACATGAAAAGATGCTCAATATCTTCAATCAGTAGGGAAATGTGAATCAAAACTACAATGAGATACCATCTCAGACCTATACCATTAGGAGGCTGTTATTAAACACACACACACACACACACACACACACACAGAAAATAAGTGTTAGTGAGAATGTAGAGAAATTGGAATCTTCAGGCTGCTGGTAGGAATGTAGAATGGCAAAGCCACTATGGAAAACAGTATAAAGGTTACTCAAATAATTAAAAATAGAATTTCCATGTGATCCAGCAATTCCATTGCTGAATATATACCCCACATAATTGAAATCAGGGATTTGAACAGATATTTACACCCATATCCATAACTGCATTATGCACAAGAACCAAAATGTGGAAGAAACCCAAATGTTCATCAATAGATGAATGATTAAGTAAAATGTGGTATATACCTACAGTAAAATATTATTCAACCTTTAAAAGGAAGGAAATTCTGGTGCATGTTACAACATTGATAAACCTTGAAGACATTATGCTAAGTGAAATAAGCTAGTCATAAAAGGAAAATAATACATGATTCCACTTGTATGAGTTGTCAAATTCATACAGACAAAAAGTAGAAATGGTGGTTTCCAGGGGCTGGGGAATGGGAATTTGATGTTTAATGAGTACAAGTTTTAGTCTGGGATAATTAAAAAGTTCTGGAGCTGGATAGTGGTGATAGTTATATAACAATATAAATGTGCTTAATGCCAAAGAACTATATACTTAAAATGGTTTAAATGGTAAATTTTATGTTATGTATATTTTATCACAATAAAAAAAGTTACTACCCATATTGTGCTAACAATGTAAGGAGGAGATGAGTGTGTGTATAAAATTAGTGCCAGAATATCTGTAATTCAAGGTAAGAGAGATAGTGACAAGCCACTAGAAATTAAATACTATGGTGTTCAGAGAATGCAAAGATAGTATTTAGTAGTTACAGTAAAGTTTTTCATGGAGTATATAGTTGCTGGAGTTCGTCTTTGGAAGATTAATGCAATTTTACTAAATAGAGATGTTGGGGGCAGGTATCCTACAAAAAGTGACCCACACAAATAAAGCATGAAAGCTAAAATCTTGGGGGGATTTTAGAGCTGTGATTTCTCCTTGTTAGACTACAGTGTAGAACAGTGCTTGTCAAACTTTAATGTTTATACAGATCACTGGGGAATCTTGCTAAATTGTAGACTCTGATTCTATAGGTCTAATACACAATTCAAAATTCTTTATTTCTAATAGGCCCCCATTAGAAATGGTGATGCCAATGCCGCTCTTAGTACTCATGTCTTTGGCTATTATTAGTAGTTTTCTTGGCCTATACATTAGCCACATAATACAATTCAGAAAAAACAAATAACTATCCTTTTGTTTTCATTACCCCA
>NW_012105908.1:1830991-1874003 GCF_000951045.1 Mandrillus leucophaeus
CCCATTAGAAATGGTGATGCCAATGCCGCTCTTAGTACTCATGTCTTGAGTATCCATACCTACAAATAAGACTGGCCCAAGATTGAAGGTTTTAAAAGCCGCAAGTTTGTATGGATTTCAGAATTAATGAAGAACCAGTGAAACTCTTCTGGGTAGAGAAATTGTATTACTGGTGCTATCCCTTAGGAAAATTAATCCAGCAGCCATGTGTAGGTGGGAATAGAATGGGCAGAGACAGACACTGGGGAGACTGGTTAGGCTCAGGGGGACCAGTCAAGAGGCTGTTAATAGAAACCAGTCTAGATGTGCCAAAGCCTGAACAGGCAAGTGGGGGAGAGAATGCAAAGGGAAGACTAAGTGAGAGGACAGTGCAAAGGCAGATGTGTGTCTTGGCAGCTGGCAATGCAAGGGAATAGACGAGGAGGAAAATTAAAAAATACTAATGATTAGAGTAAGCATACAATCAGGTTAAGTTTATGCCTGTCATCCCAGCATAATTATTCACAGTGACCCTGTATTGGTCCATTCTCACCCTGCTAATAAAATCATACCTGAGACTGGGTAATTTATAAAGGCAAGAGGTTTAATTGACTCACAGTTCAACAGGGCTGGGGGAGGCCTCAGGAAACTTAGAACCATGGCAGAAGGGGAAGTAAGCACGTCCTTCTTCACATGGCAGCAGCAAGGAGAAGTGCTGAGCAAAGAGCAGGAAAAGCCCCTTAAAAACCGTCAGATTCCGTGAGAACTCACTATCATGAGAACAGCATGGAGGTAACCACTCCCGAGAGTCAATTACCTCCCACTGGATCTCTCCCATGACACGTGGAGATTGTGGGAACTACAATTCAGAATGAATTCCCCAGTCTCAGGTATGTTTTTATTAGCAGGGTGGGGACATAGTCAACCATATCAGCCCCCTTTCAAACCAAAAAATGCCCCAGTTTGGCTGATTAAGTAATATGACTGGATTTGATCATATTACTTAATATGCTTCATATTAAGTAATATGGTAAAACCATACTTAATAGAAGAGAAATATGGTTTGACCATACTATTTAACTATGGTCTTACCATATTACTTAAACTATATTACTTAATATGGTTTTGACCATATTACTTAATATAAGCTTAATGTATAAAGCTACACCCTAGCTTTAAGCACAGGTGATGAACAGGACATAAAGATGAGTTAGGCTGGTTTGCAGCGGGTAGAGATGAAGTGATATTCATTCATTCACTCAGTATTTTCCAAATGTCGATTATGTGCCAGGTACTGTTCTAAAGTGCTAAGGATACCTAAGTTTAAATAAAAATGACAACAGAGAGCCTTGTCCTCCTGGAGTTTATGACTTAGTGGTACTCACACATTCTGGAAGTCGTGCGGAGGAGGAAATGGGAAGGCAGCAGGGTGAAGGTGCAAGAATTCCAGCTGGGGCAGTCTCAAGCACAGAATCAAGAATGAAGGATTTCCCCGTCTCTACTAAAAAAAAAAAAAAAAAAAGAATGAAGGATTAGCCAGGCACCTAATAGTCCCAACTAATCAGGAGGCTGAGGTTGGAGCATCGCTTGAGCCTGGAAGTTCATGGCTGTAGCGAGCTGTGATTGCACCTGTGAATATCCACCACACTCTATCCTGACCAACATAGTGAGACCCCATCTCTAAAAAAAAAAAAAGGATTAGAATTTGAAAGGAGGAAGCTGACAATTTAGATATAGATATGGATCTTTACGGAATGACGAAGCTTTGGGATTGGGTGAGATATCTCCCTGACAGAGACCAAAGAAAGAAGAGACCTTGGGCAGTGCCTAGGCTTAGGGGACAGAATGAGGAGCCAATAAGCCTGAGAAGGAGAAGTTAGGGAGGTGAAAGAAGCACCAGCACACTGCTCTATGATAGCCAAGGAAGCAGGGAGGTCAAGGGCCCTCCAGGTAACAATATCAAAGGCTGCTGAGAGTTCTAGGAGACAGGCCTGGGGCCACTGTGGGGAAGAGGAGGGTTGGCTTTGGGAAGGAATGCAACATGTACTAGAGGGTTGGTCAGTAAGATGTTACATGGTATTCAGCAAGTAAGAAAAACTTACTGAGACTCTTAAGGTGTCTGATTTATTCTTAGATAGTTTTATGTATTTTATGCTATTTTGTTTCTATTGTTAGTAAAAACAACCATTTTGTTGTTATTGCTCCTAGAGGCTTGGAACAAAATTAAGCAAAAGCTGTAAGCATCTCCTTTTCCATCAATAATGAGTACATATTTTTTCTCACAGGATTACCCTGAGGATGGGTTATAGGTAACGCCTGTGTGCTTTAAAAATCTGAAGTAGCAAACAAGAGCCATGTTCTGGTAAAAACAAAAACAAAAACAAAAACAAAAAACATTTAATTTTACTTTGTGTCTTCTTTCAAATGTGAAGAGACATCTGGGAAAAAGACTGAAGGTAGTAAGAGGCATGTGTGACCTTCATGATACTGAATGGAAAAAATACTGGATTTTCTCTGGAAGGTCAAAGCTCTTTTATTTCTCCAGAATTGTCAGTACTACAACTGTTATTATTCTTATTAGTTCTATTGCTCTTTGCATGATGATAGAAAAATGTTATCGTAGACTCATGGGACCAAAAGAAATCGTAGCAGAGCATTTACATTATTCTCCCCCACCCCTGCTTATAGTCTCATCTCCCCCAGGACACACACGCACAAACATGACCATGCAAGCTCCACTCAGGAGGATGACAATGCATCCTATTTTTAATGCTTTTAGGGAAGATGATATAATATTCCAGGATAATCCGTATCATAATAGAAAAGCCTACACTGAGAGCAGGAAGGTGTGTGATCACCTTCTGGGTTATAATGTAGTCCTTTTTCATTTTTTCCTTGTCCTAAACCCAGAGGTTGGGGCTGGGAGCAGTTTTTTCACCCACCAGAGGAAAACAGGAATTGATTGAATGGGTAAATCAGTAATAACCTATGTAAAAACCAAATAAACAAGGTCCTGTTGTTAAAGCCATTCACAATAGCCAATACAATTCTGGTAGGAATGTTTGGTAATTTCTCAGTGGCTGGATGGCTACTTTTACAGCCCTGGGACAATGCTGGCATGAGTCACTATTTGTCCAATGAAGCAACTGAGCCAAGTTTATTTTAAAGGGGGGTCTCCAGACTTTCCTTGGTTATCATACTTGTAATTCATGCAGCACGTTAGCCAGTGGTGTTCTCAGGGAAGTGGGTGGTTAAACTTAAAACTGGCAAAGCAAGCAAGCCTTGGCATTTCAGCACCCCCACTCCCTACTGAGACCGGCCGACTCCACTCCCAAGGCCAGGCCGAATCTCCACTGTGCCACACAGGGAGCTGTCACCCCAAACATACCAAATGCATTCCACCCTCTGCACCTTTGCTCTCCCAGTTCTCATGTCCTTTCTCCTCTTCCCACTTGCATTAGTCTTATCTTCCAAGGCCCACCTGGAGCTGCATCTCCTCCACTACACCTTGACTTGCTGTGAGTCTCAGGAATAATTCCATTCTCTGAAAACCTGCACTTTTTATGAGAAACATAGACCGGGCGTGGTGGATCACATCTGTAATCCTAGGACTTTGGGAGACTGAGGCAAGCAGATCACTTGAGCCCAGGAGTTCAAGACCAGCCTGGGCAACATGGTGGAGCCCTGTCTCTACCAAAACTACAAAAATTAGCCAGGTGTGATGGTGCTTGCCTGTGGTCCCAGCTACCAGGGAGGCTGAGGTGGGAGGATCCCTTGAGCCTGAGAAGTTGAGGCTGCAGTGAGCCGAGATCACGCCACTGCACTCCAGCATGGGCAACACAGTAAAACCCTATCTCAAAACAAAAAAACAAGAAACACGATTTGACATGTAGTGTACTTGATCTCAACTGTCATTTATTTGTACCATCACCTCAAATGGACTATAAAACTGGATCTGATTTTCCTTAGAGAACTCTTATGACAATTGACTAAGATATCCTATCACATGTTTGAAAGCACCTTGTAAAATAGTCACATTAAAAATACACCCTATCGTATTTTTTTCCTGACATTTGCAGAATTTTTCATAAAAGCCATGTAACAATATTTAAAGGGTTAGAAATCAGATCCCTTTACAATGGCGGTTTTAATTGGAAGGGTTATAATGCATAATGTAAATTTTACTTTCATGTTTGCTCAGGTAACTCCTTTATTGACATGACCCCATCTCTGATTTGACATTTAATAGGACTTAGAAGGGTAGGAGGTTTTCTGTTTGTATATCACAACATTTAATTGCCTGTCCTCTCACTGGGAAGGCATGAGAAAGACACTTTGTATAATTAAAATAAATAGATAATACTGATGTAGAAATGGATGTAAATATAGATAAGTTTAATCTTCACAACAGGCCCGGGAGGTGGACAATATTCACATCCTCTTTTACAGATAAGGACACAGAGAATCAAACAGTTCAGTAACTTCCCCAAGGTCACACAGCGGGTGACGAGCTGGGATTCACACCCAGCGTTCTGATCCCAGGGTTCACATGCTTGCTTAGTCACTTTACTGTGACAAGGCAGCAAAGAGCTGAGCAAGATTTGATTCCATTTAATTTGAGCATCATTTATTGGACATTTACTAACTGCCAAGCTCTATGCTAAGTGCTAGGGATGAAAAATGAATATGATAAGGTCCCTGCACTCAAGGACAATGTTCTCAGACATGACTCATAAAAACACATAATTTTAATACTCTGATAAGGGCGATAAAATAAATGCATGCAAGACAGAGAAGTGCGATAAAATAAATGCATCAGACAGATGTTTTATAGTTTGACTTATTTGTTTTACTTAAAATGTGGAGGCTGGGTGCGGTGGCTGATGCCTGTAATCCCAGCACTTTGGGAAGCTGAGGCGGGCAGATTACCTGAGGTGAGGAGTTCAAGACTAGCCTGGCCATCATGGTGAATTCAAGACCAACCTGGCCAACATGGTGAAACCCCGTCTCTACTAAAAATACAAAAATTAGCCGGGTGTGGTGGCGGGTGCCTGTAGTCCCAGCTACTCGGGAGGCTGAGGCAGGAGAATGGCTTGAGCCCGGGAGTCAGAGGTTGCAGTGAGCTGAGATTGTGCCACTGCACTCCAGCCTGGGCAACTGAGCGGGATTCTGTCTCAAAAAAAAAAAAAAACAGTGGAGAATACCCCTATCATATCTCTCTCACACACACACACACACACTCACATAAATTCAAGTTCATCCAGTTGGCATAGCCATTTCCTCTGCGTGCTCTCTTAGGTAAGACTGTATGCAAAGGAGAGAACTGTCTCTGCCCTGGCCCTGAAGCAAGAAATTAGTCAAAGGGGGAGGCAGGAAAGGATCAGGTAAATAGATGCAAGAGAATACAGTGGTGTCAATGTTGTCACAGAAGAAAGAACAAAGTTCCCAGAGAAGCTATTTGAACTAGACCTTAAAGAAACAGGCAACTGACAAGCCAAAGTGGGGCTGGGGCAGAGAGAGATGGAGAGCAGGCCGGGCCTTTCCAACCAGAGGGTACCTGTGCCAGGTTCAGGTGGGGAAGGGACGTGTGTTCAGGGTGATTACCATCCAATAATCTCCCACAGCTGCGCCCTCTAGGGCTTGTCCTTTAAGTTTCCTACAGAGACAGAACTGACTTGTCCATGGCCACAAAGGATGGGCATGGTCACATCAACTCCATAAGCTGAAGATCTTCTTGGCTCCCGGCGCAAACGCACAGACCAGGAGACCAGGCTACGCTATGGTCATAAACGGAGCATGGCAAACCTTGCAGGCACTGAGTCACGGGGAATTGAATGTTCTTAGTGGAATTATCTGAAGTTCTGTGTTTTGTTGGGTAACTTCAGGTCACTTGCCGCGAATTTTAATTATTTCTTCTGAGCAAATTACATTTCAAGTTAAGTCAATCCAGTTATAGAAGTTGTGCCCATGCTCCCTGGCACCCAGGGTTTTTGCGGTGCTGTGCCCTGTCCCCTCACCACAAGTAACTCCTACTCTCCAGTGTTCTCAGCTGAAATGCCACTTCTCCTAGGCCCTCCCTACACTGGGCAGGTCACTGATATCAACTCTCAGGATACCATGTATCTTTTCCTCCTTAGCATTGATATCAACTGTACTTTTAAGTTTATTTATGTGGTTATTTCTTTACTGTTGGTCCTTTCAGTAAACTCTGAAATCCATGAAGGCAGGGACCCTGATTCTGCTCGATATTGTATTGTAGCAACCGGCACACAAATGTTAAGTAAACAAATAAACCTGGATTCAAGAACTCTAAAAGGCCATAATTTAAGAGAGTAGAAATTGTGAGACTCTGCATATATTGGCTATAGCCTAGGCCTCATTTGAAATTATAGAAAAATGTGATTACACTGGTAAGAAATAGGCTATCTCATGTCTGAAATTACCGAAAAACATGATTACATTGGTAAATAAATGCTCTTCCATTGATAAGCATTATAGAAAAATGGTATTCCTTTGATTTAGCTATTCCATTGGTAGCTAAATAAATATTAGCTATTACTATTATAATTAGTGAACAACATAAACATAGCTGCCTTTAGTATTATTTCATGATATCTAGCTTCCAGGCAGTACTTTATTTATATACGCAACATAATTGGCATTTACATACTTTAAATATGTTTGGCTTAGTGGGTCTGAGCGGGTCTGGGATGGTGGGTAACATCTAGTTAGAGCTTCCATTATAAACTGAAAAATAAAATCAGGGAAATCAAACTTTCAAAATTTATTTAGATTCCGTCATAAGACATTTCGTATTTCTCCCACTATTTCCCTTTCTTTGTCTCACAGACATGCCACATGGGTAGCGTATGCTTCCTTTGAGGCTCAGAAATACGACACACAGAGAAGAATCTGGCATTAAAGCTGGCCACAGTGGCTCACGCCTGTAATCTCAGCACTTTGGGAGGTCCAGGCAGGAGAATTGCTTGAAGCTAGGAGGTTGAGGCTGTAGTGAACTCCCGCCTGGACAACAGAGTGAGACCCTGTCTCAAAAAAAAGGTCTGCCAACGGCTTCTGCAGGGACCAGTGTAACTGGCACACAGTCAGTGTTTGATTCGAAACACAAAGCTGCGGCCGGGTGCAGTGGCTCACACCTGTAATCCCAGCACTTTGGGAGGCCGAGGCAGGTGGATCACCTGAGGTCAGGAGTTTGAGACCAGGCTGGCCAACCTGGCGAAACGCCATCTCTACTAAAAATAGCAAAAAAAAAAAAAAGAAAAAAATTTGCTGGGCATGGTGGCATGCACCTGTAATCCCAGCTACTTGGGAGGCTGAGGCAGGAGAATTGCTTGAACCTGGGAGGCAGAGGTTGCAGTGAGCTGAAATCGCGCCATTACACTCCAGCCTGGAAAACCGAGTGAGACTCTGTCTCAAAAAAAAAAAAAGAAGAAGAAACACAAAGCTGCACATTCCCTTTCTAGTCATCCCCATGTCTCATGCACCTGGTACTTTGTGAGTTTGTTTTTCTACCAGAAGTTTTCATCCATGAGGAGGTGGAGTGTTGGGGGAGGGGAAGTGGCTTGGCCAGCTAAATGTATACAACAGGGAGCTCGTTCAAGGGCACCAAGTTCGATTATTAATTTGGCCTGACCAACCAAGGTAACACAAGGCTGGAATTCAAACTTTGATTGCATGGTTCTATTTAATGTGTCATCTGCAAGATAAATTATCCCTGGGAGAGAAACTTGGTTAGCTCGCCCAGCTCTAACGCAAAGATAATGACGGCGTAAGGACAGTGTCTTGTACAATGAGGTCTGATCACAGGCTGTACTCAGATAAAAGGAACAGTGAGATTGCTTTGAATCTGACAACCAATAGTAACAACTAGGTAGCTTCTTCCCTTAGCTGTAACCCTGCTGTTTACTACTTGGTGACTGTTGAAGGGAAATCCTTCTCTTCAGTTTCTAAAGCAATGGTTACAGCACTGTCACGTTGCCAGCCAAGCTAAGAGTCCGGGAAGCTGACTATTAAATCACAAAAACCACTCAGTAAGGTTTGTTAAACACTGACCAATCCATATTTTAATGCATCTTAAGAGTACTCTGTGTTCGCTGGCCCGAGAAAGCAAATGCTTTCAAATCATGTCATTTAATATTAATAAGCTGCAATGAACTTTAAAATGTGACAGTTATGTACTGTAGCACAAAAGTAAATAATCCTGGAAGTAGAGTAGTACAACAGTGAATTAGCATAAAAATAGAATGTACTAATTTGAATTGTAGAATAAGGACTCAAAGTACAGAGTACTGAAACTACTCTGATGGTTAGTTAATTACACCCACCATGTTCTACAGAAATGTAGTCCTCAAATTCTTTGATCTCTTCATCCACTGTGGTACTCATATCCTGCCCATCTCCTTAATCCTTACTCCACCCACCTCTACCCTCAAAAGAGACTGCATGCTGAGCAAGGGGGGACTTAGTTAAATGTGCCCAGGGCTCCATGGGAAGACCACGGGTGGTAAACTAGCAGAGAGCAGATGACCTTCATATGGAACCAAAATGATGGCAGAGAATAGAAGGAGACTCCAAAGAGTATACATAACCTTTTTCCTGAATCATATCTGAGTTGACAATAGTTTCAGTCCCTCTGGGTCCCAAGTGTTCAATACACCTTGGAAATCTGGATTTTTAGTTTGGAAGAAAGGTATGGAATATAAAAAAAAACAGAAAGGGAAATTGCTCTTAGCTGCACCCACAGAGTGTCAAAGTAAGAAAGTTTTCAAAATGAAAAAAGGAAAAGTGCCTGTTTGGTAGAGCTGTCCTAAACTGTGAGCACAGAAAAAAAGTAAAATTGCTCAGAAAAATATGAAATCAGAAGCCAGAGGAACTGGTAACTGAGGAAAAGAGTATTTGCCCAGAATGGTAAAAAAAAAAAAAAAAAAAAAAAAATGCCCAGAATTTTTATCTGTTTAAGAGCAGAGATAAAGGGGAACGAGAAGGGTAAACCAGATAACTAGATTTTAAAAGCTTAACTTGGCTGGGTGTGATGGCTCACGCCTGTAATCCCAGCACTTTGGGAGGCAGAGGAAGGCAGATCACCTGAGGTCAGGAGCTCCTCACCAGCCTGGCCAACATGGTGAAAACCTGTCTGTACTAAAAACACAAAAATTAGCCGGGCGTGGTGGCGCGTGCTTGTAATCCCAGCTACTTGGGAGGCTGAGGCAGGAGAATCACTTGAGTCCAGGAGGCAGAGGCTGCAGTGAGCCAAGATTGTGCCACCGCACTCCAGCCTGGGCAGCAGAGCAAGATTCTGTTTCAAAAAAAAAAAAAAAAAAAAATTAAAATTAAATAAAAATAAATAAAATTTAAAAAGCTTAACTTACACTAATGTGTGAGTCAAACTGAGTAATAAGAGTAATAATACTAAATTTGCAATTATTTCCTTGTTTGCGTTTATTCATGTGCTCATCGATTCATTATTCATCAGCCACGTTGATATCAGCTGAATTCAACTGCATGCAAACAGAAAGCAGCTTCACTCTTTTCAACATTTTATCTTGAAACCCTCCCTGTGAACCATTTGTTCCTCACCGTGAATGAAAACCCAAGCGCCACGGTTCTTTGGATCACATAGCTAATTAAAAGTAACCTGGTCACATTTGGTCCTAAGAACAACCTCATTTTCGTAACTGAAATATCCAGTCTACTGTAATTATAAAAAGCTTCACATTTGATCCAAGATTCCAGGTTTTCTTGCTCTTCGGTTTTCCCTTATTCCCCTACCCTGCTCTTGTTAGATCACCCTGGCCTCCTCAGGGGCTGGAGAAAGAGAAAATGTCTTAGATGCTGAGCTAGCGGGTCACATGAGCTCCATATGGACGCCCTCCAGGTACGGTAAATTCTCAATGCTGATTCTTCTCCAGGAGGGCACATTGCTGGCCTTCTTTCTCAGTCCTGAGTATGTGGTGGCCTCCTCCATCCAGATCCCAACAGGCCGTTCTCAAGGTGACCTCCTCTTGGGCGGTCCATGTACAGCTTGGAACTAAGGGACCTGTGCCCACTGCCATCAGCAGGATGGGTTTCCTCGCAGTATCTCTTTCTGTTCTCTCATCACGGGAGGTAGACCAAGGCACAGCCTTTTGCCTTTATGTTCCCAGAAGGGAATTAGGCACCACTTCCTGGGGCCTCCAAAGTCCAGAAAATATATGCCAAGTTCTCTGGTTCTCTTGTGGCACTGGAGTCCTGGGGACCTCTTATCTGGCTTGGGGTGACAGGAAGCCCAGCATACTGACTGCTCCACCAAGAACAGACCTGCCCTCCTCACTCTTCTACCTTAATTTAACCTTTTTTAAAATTTCAAGGTGGCTGATGGGCTGAGAACGGACAGAGATTTTTACAACCTTCTTTGTCATTTCTGCATAGGGCTGCTAATATTTTGGTTTGGTTGGGTCGACAGGTGGAGGAACATGTCACCTAATTTTTTTTTCTTTAGAGATGGGGTCTCTGTTGCCCAGGCTGAAGTGCAGTGGTGCAGCCTTGAACTCCTGGGCTCAAGTGATCCTCCCACTTCAGCCTCTCCAGTAACTAGGACTACAGGTATGCATCACTATGCCTAGCTAATTTATTTTTATTTTTAGAGATTAGATCTTGCTATATTGCCCAGGCTGGTCTTGAACTTCTGGCCTCACACAATCCTCCCACTTCAGCTCCTGAGTTGCCGGGATTACAGGAGTGCGCTACCGAGACCAGCTGTGCATGATGTTTTCATCTCAATAGTAGGGAATCTCACGTGAAACTGACTAAAATGGTTGTGCTTTATCATGGGGTTATAATGAACAGAAACATTCTAGTCTGTGCCCATTTTTGCTGGCCCTGTGCTAAGTGCTGGGGATTCAAAACAAAACACGAAAAACCATGGTGACTGGTCTCAAGGAGCCCACAGTCAAGGGTGCACTCCCCTCTACTCCCCACTCTGTGTTTAAGTGGTTGTTATGCTGGACCCCTATTGACTCCGATAAGGATGGCACAAGTCTGAGAGGTTGAAGAAGAGACCTGAAGAGAGTGAACAAGATATAAGGTTTATTGGGGAACTTACAGACAGGGACAGTGCAGTGACAACAGACTGGACAGGAGAACCACTACCGATGGTAAAAAGCCTGATGTTGGTATAACATTTTCACTTAGCACCTTCCACCTAGCAACCTCCATCTAACCCAGCACCAAGGGCCTCTATCCCCTGTATAGCCTCTGTTTCAAAGGATGGGCCTTGGGTCCAGATGTCCTTCATGGATAAGGAGTGAAACTCCAGATTGGCTGCTCCCAGATTCTTTAGCTTGGGACTCCAAACACACACTCTCCTTAGACCACAGGGTCATTCTTGGGCTATGCCTCGGTTAAGTTATTGCTTTCAGGTGCATCTGCCATATGGTGGTCTTTGTTCTGTAAGCACATGAGTGTCCTGGGCTATGAAGCTGGGAAGGGGAAAAGGACAAGGGTGAAGGGTATGAGGGGGAGCTAGAGTTCAAGAGTGCCTTTCTATAAGGTGGGGACTGCAACACAGAGTTTCTCTTCTCCAAGCACCAGAGGCGTTAAAATTAGGAGGTGAACGAGTCAACAGGAGTTGAAAGCTATGGTCCACGAAGCCTCAGAGAAATCTGATGGCTTGGTGAATGGTAGGAACTGAAAACAGACATCAAGACTGAGGTTCTGAGAACTAAAGGAAAACTGAGCAAAAATGACCAGGTTTAGAGCAAATGGGCAGAGATCAAGAGGGACTGCCTAGAAGAGGCCAATTTGTGCTTGCCTTTAGCCACCGGCAGAAGCTTAATATCTCAGTGGATGGGCAGAGTTAAGGGGCCAGGGCACTGCAGTCATGCACAGGTCTAACCACAGGGCCACACCCTGCAGAGGCAGCTGTGTGGATTTGGAGGAGCTCTTTAGCTGCTGGGATTGTTGCACAAAGCCTATAGAAGTTGGGGCCCAAGCTGAGTACATACCCACAAAGGAGGAAGCTGTCTTCAGAATTCAGCTAAGTCACACCTTTTCTAGAATGTTGTCGTCCATTTGGTAGTCAGTAAGCTGCTGCCCTGTGTTGCTAATTCCCCTTTGTAGACACACCCTGTCCTCTGACTTGCACAAGCCTATGGACCTGAAATTACCTACTTGATTCTCTGCCCTGCAGCCTGGCAGCCACACCAACGTTACTCAGATTGGCAGGCTGAGATCTGTCCCAGACTCTGAGATCAAACCTAATTTCAATAGCCTTATATGGCAGGCATCAAGCACTCTGTCAGTGTTGCTGCTGGCACCTGGTGACTTTGGAGTCCGGAGCTCCTAGTATCTCGTCGACTTTTTACATTTTTGCTTCATCAGTCCTTCAATCCTTGAGGTTAGGGGTCCTCCTTTTTTTTTTTTTTTCCGAGATGAAGTTTCATTCTTGTTGCCCAGGCTGGAGTGCTATGGTACAACCTTGGCTCACTGCAACCTCCACCTCCTAGGTTCAAGCAGTTCTTCTGCCTCAGCCTCCCAAGTAGCTGGGATTACAGGTGCCCACCACCACGTCTGGCTAATTCTGTTTGTATTTTTAGTAGAGACGGGATTTCAGCATGTTGGCCATTCTGGTCTCGAACTCCTGACCTCAGGTGATCCGCCCTCCTCGGCCTCCCAAAGTGCTGGGATTACAGGCCTGAGCCACCACGCCCAGCCCTTTGAGGTTAGTGGTCCTCCTAAGACAACATCCAGTACATAAGTTATATGAAACTGGTATGTAAGGAAGAATGAACCCACTGATGGAACAGTTTGAGGAGGGAAAGGGGTCCTTTCTCTCATCATTTGAGAGAGCTATGGTGGGAGGAACTGTGGTGGAGGAAAGCAGAGAAGCCTTCTGGTGGAGGAGTGAGGGAGTGAGCTGGGCCAGGCCAGGTGCGAATTGCTTCTCACTGCATCCTCGCCATCACCTACCGTTTTCAGTGATTTATTTGCCTATTATACTGTAATAATATGGACTTACAATCTTTTTTCTATTGTAAACTACAGAGAACATTTTAAAAACACCCTTGATTAATTCACTTGAGAAATTAATTATTCTCTTATAGTCACATCGTACATTCATATTTAATTAATTCTAAGAGCATAAACAAAATTTAAAAGTTTACTTCCATTAAATTTATATTACATGGTCATATAATCCAATAATTATACCAATTGCAATTAAAATGAATTTACTATATTAATTTCATCTCATTTATCTTCATTTATTATGTTTGAGTGTAACATAATCTGTAATTATGCTTAGGAAGCAAGAATATCCTGTAATTTTGACCTCAGTATCTTCACAAGTCTGGAAGTAATTCAAAGGGTTTTTAAAGCTACACTGCTAGAAGTCTGACTTATTTTCTAGTCTTATTTTAAAATATCAGTTGAAGAAACAGAAATGAGAATGCTCCACCCTTCTTTTGTGCAAGGATAAAATAGAGACACGGAAGCCATTTTCAGCAGCAAAATTTCATACTGTCATTGGTGCCTGTGGAATCTAGATTAGACGGAAAGATGCTAGGGTCTGGAAAAGGTAAAACACCCAGGAAATTCAATTAAAAGTATGTCTTTGGTACTTACTTTATGAACAAAGGTATGCAAGCTATTAATAAATACAAGAAAAAAAAAGGTAGTATTCTTATCTTTGATAATTTTATAAAAGCTAGAATTGTTGAGATTCTAGCTTCAGTTCTGAAATCCGAACCAAAGAGCGTTCGCTGGCTTTTGTGTTGCTTTGCCCAAGAGTGACATGGGTCAACTGCCTTAGGATACGTTTACCATGAACCCTGTGTTTCAATAGAACTTGAGTTTTGCTTCCCAATTCCCTGGAACACCTGACTTTGTTAGAACAAGTTACTGGGAATTCCAACAGCACCAGCTCTATCTTGTTTTGCAGCTCAAGCTTTGTTCTACTTGAGAATGACAGAGGGCACTGGGAGCTCCAACCTGTTCATAAATTTGTATCATTTGTTACAAAGAAGAAATAACAGGGCAAAAATAAATGAATGCAAATCTATCATCACTACTGGAAATATAACTTAGGACACACACTTTGTGTCAGGAATGCTATGGTCAAGTATGAAGACAGTGTTGGTATTCCTGGTCCAGGAAGAGAGGGAGCTCCCATTCTAGCTCCTTTAGAGAATAATGCAGGTTTTATCCCTGGTGAATATCATACTGGTGGCTAGAAAACCCTATCTGTCATTAAGATACAAGAGTTCTTTACATTTTGCACACTGGGCCAGAAGGAAAATTACTCCAGATGCATCATTGAAAATCTCTGTGTCCCTTTTCTCCTCTAGATGAGTTTATATATCTTATTTTCAGGTGCACTTTCGTGGACTGGTTCCTACTTCTGTCTTTCTTTTCCAGGACATACTGATTTTATCAGGCAGCACTTAAATTCTCGTAATAACTCAGCTGGTTACTTGTTAAAGTATGTGTGTCACAGAAAGGATTTTCCCTTCTTAGTGACTAGAAAACATCAGAGTCTGGGTTATCACAAAAATATAACAAGAAAACATCATTAATTATTGTTAAGAAAATTCACCAAGAATACACGACTTCATTTTATTTCAAAACAAATGACTGCATCGTAAGAAATGGAAAACAGTTTAGGTCAGGTTTAACATTGAGACTGTGTGCTCTAGGTAGCGAAAAGCATAGCTGACAATATTGACAATCAGCAACATGAAACCTTCCAAAATAAGCAGGTCACCTGTTATGTGTTTTGTCTTTTAACATTCACTGCATTTACCAAAATCATGGCTGATTGAAATGTGTGCGATTTGTTTTAAAATTGGATTCAAGGTGTTTTGTTTTGCAAGTAGGAACATTACCGTAAATCCGCGTTGCAAGAGCAGTGTTGCTTTAGTGAGATAAATGTCCCCAGTATACACAAGGCTGATATACAAGGCGATCACACCACATATTACTTCAACACATAATTTGGAAACGTTTCTTAAGAGTCTTAATACATCTAGGCAGCTTATCATGGATGTGACAGAATCAGTTATAAATGACCCTTAGGTGGGCTTCACAAATGATGGAACATGGAGTGTTTTGGTAAAGACACTTAGGACAGCTCAGGAAATCAGCTGGGGAGCAGAGGCCATATGTTGTCAGCTTTGGGTCAAAATGTGCTCACCACGTCATTACTGGTGACTCTTCTCTGCATGGGACCGTGATCTCTCGAAATCTCTCAGTGGGACTGCTGGTGGCCTTCAGAGTTTGCCCTGCTTCAGAGGAAACGCCTTCCTGCCGCATGGAAGAAGCCTCTTGATGGGATACCAAAGAAAGATCTGTAATACTTATGATTTTCTGGAAAGAACTCAGAGAAGAGTAAAAGGACTACCTTTTGGAAAAGCTTCATGATATAATATCCTAGAATATTATTGCTGCAGGGGGTTTTAGCAGCACCATCACTTGCTTCTGTGGTGTAAATTCTTCCCTTAACTTCTTCGCTTTGCAGGTGGTGAAACAGACAGAGAAGCTGAGTTGCTTAGGATTGTATAGACATCCTGCAGATTCAAAATCTAGCTCACAATTATCAATCAGAAGTTAAAATGCACAGAGGGCC
Organism: Mandrillus leucophaeus; assembly: GCF_000951045.1. NCBI lineage: Eukaryota > Metazoa > Chordata > Mammalia > Primates > Cercopithecidae > Mandrillus > Mandrillus leucophaeus. The sequence goes on from NW_012105908.1 coordinate 1,846,587, forward strand.
GCTAGGGTCCTATATTATGCTTTGCTTCTCCACTCTGTTTTTCCTGCAACCTTGTTGTGTTTGCCCATGTGAGTTCTTTGCTAAGTGTTCATGACTAGTGACCCCATGCCCAGCAGGCGGGATGTGTGGATGGGAAAATATTACAGAGGATGAAGACACTCATATTGCCTTTGGATATGAAGGATGCCATGTTGATTGGGCCATATCTTCATATTTGATCTGATGAGGTGGAATGAATGTGGTCATCAACTTCTTTTTTTTTGAAACAGAGTCTCACTCTGTCTCCCAGGCTGGAGTGCAGTGGCGCTATCTCAGCTCACCGCAACCTCCGTCTCCTAGATTCAAGTGATTCTTCTGCCTCAGTGTCCCAAGTAGCTGGGACTACAGGCGCGTGCCACCACGCCCAGCTAATTTTTGTTCTTTTAGTGGAGAAGGGGTTTCACCATGTTGGCCGGGATGGTTTTGAATTCCTGACCTCAGGTGATCTGCTCGCCTCAGCCTCCCAAAGAGCTGGGATTACAGGCATGAGCCACTGTGCCCGGCCTGGTCATCAAGTTCTGCATTTATTCTACCACATCATTGTATGCTGCCTAATTAAGAAGAGAAATACCTTCTTAATATCCCCTAATATGCACTGGCAGAAACACTTTTTTGAGTATGGACTGGTAGTCTAATTCTCTAAGCCTCATGTGGGCCACCTTTCAACTAACTTCCATTTAAGTATTGCTGGCATGAAAAATACAGGATAGAGTCTTGAGTAAACAGAATGCAGAATTGCGCTTTGTTTAATTACTCCAAAGCCCTTTGTCTCTTACTTGTAAAGTACAATACGGCAAAGGCTCTTGGCAGGTGCCTAAGAACTTTTATAACTGATGTCAAGATCGACTGAAACAAAGACGCATTTGTTGAACTCCAGATTTAAATGCTGGCCTGGCTTTTCAGAGATAAATCTTAAGTGTTTGCTCTTGGCTATGGATAAGAGTAGTTTGAAAAATTTATTTGCCAATGGTTACACAAGCCACTACTGCATATTATGAAGCATGACTCACCTAACACAGAAGAAAAATTAAAAACAAAGTAGCTGCGTGTGGCTGGGAAGAGAGGCAACTCTAGGGGAGGGCATTCCTGGGAAGCAGGAATGGTTGCAAAAACCCAAGTTAGATTAAGCATTTGGAGATGAAGAAAGTGAATTGACTAGCATAGCTAAAAAGGCAGCAAGGTGATTACCAAAAGCAATGTCAGCATGGTGTAGTGGGCTGCGTATGGGTTATGGCATCGGTAGACAGCGTCAATCACTTGGTACTTGGTAAGTTTCTTAAAGTCTCACAACGTCTGTTTTCTTTTATAAAGTGGGATTACCTGCCTGCTTTTGAGGGCTGCTCAGAGGGTCAAATGAGATTATGTTCTGAAAGTACTTTGTCAACTAAGATTCTCTATCAATCAGAATACTAATAAAATGATAATATAATAATCATGATCAGAGGAATACTCATTTGATAGTAATACTATCAAATGACATTTACATATTTTATTCTCTATCAATCAGAATACTAATAAAATGATAATATAATAATCATGATCAGAGGAATACTCATTTGATAGTAATACTATCAAATGACATTTACATATTTTATTCGGTGCCAGACACTAAGCTAAAGGTTTCATGTAAATTCTCTTACTGGGGTGCATACTATTTGACAAAATAGGAAGTTGTGAAACTTAGATTAAATAACTTAACCAAGGTCTATTGGACACCCACACTGTGCTTTAACTTCCACACTGAATGACCTTCCTTATTATAATGATAACAAAAGCTAACAATTCATTCAGGCAGGATTTCTGTTTTCACATATTCCTCTAAAATGATCTTCTTGTCTAGCATTTTACCGAGGAGTTCAACCACAAGCTCACTATAATTTAATGCATGTTCTCTCCTTGAAAGACATATATAAAGGCATAAGAAAATTATTATATAAAATTAGGACTCTTGTTTTAGAGCAACAGAACTTGCATAGTAAAGAAAGGCTATAGAGCCTTTAAAATACAATATGAACACCCTGAAAGATTAGAAAAAGAAAATAATTCTCACAATCATATTACTCTGTTAGTCCTTTAATTTTTATGACTCGTTGTCTCCTTTCATTATTATTCCTTTTATTCCTTTTTTTTTCTATCAACTATCCCTGGGATAATAGTCCTGTGAATTGGTCTATAGGCCTATGAAACTTCCAGAATTGCACTGTTCAGTGTGGTAACCACTGGTCACATGTAGCTACTTAAAGTATATTTAGACTAAAAAATAAAAATTAAAAATTCAGTTCTTCCATCACACTAGCTATACTTCAAACACTCAATGGCCCTATGTGGCCTGTGGCTATCATACTTGACAGTGCAGAAGAATTCCCATCATTGCAGCAAGTTGTATTGGACAGCCCTGCTCCAGAACATAAAATCACGATCCTCTCTCTGCCGGGGTCTGCTAGGGCCTAGGGGACATTCACATGATCTATGTAATTACAACAGAGGATTTACAAGGATGTTTAGAGTAGAAATTCAGGGAATGAGATTGGACTTATTATTGAACAGCAGATTAAAGCACCACATTTGGAGAATTTTCTTAACCAGACTCTCTTGTACCAGCTGGTTAAAACACAGAACATGCCAGGGATGTGTTCCGAGTACATTCCACTGGCACAGAGGTGTGAAAGATGTGAGAAGGAAAAACCACACAGTGCTGGCCAGAGCAGGCAGAGTTATTCAGAGGGGGGTTGTAGACAGATGCAATGGCCTGAGAGCAGGCATGGAATTGTGAAAAGCCCTTCTGACCTGATAAAGCGATTTCAGAGTAATAGAGTTCTAAGGTGAGACAACAGCAGAGAATGGTGTTGAAGGTTAGAACTAGGTTGAAATTGTAGTGGGCCTTGTGTTCTCTAAAATGTTTTAGTTTATCCATCAGGGCTCAGGGAACCATCAGAAGTCTTCAAGCTGTGGAGTGACATGGCTGGATTAGCTTCATTTTTCAGGAAGGTAATTAACACATGGGTGGGCAGAGTAGCTTAGGTTAGAGGTTGAGAAACAACTTCCGGATTTTCCGTTGGTAGAGTTATTGTGCTCTATTTGTCAGTCATAATACCTTATAGTTCAAAATAAGGATGATTTTTAAAATCTCTATTAATTTTCTGACATTAACTGACAATGATACTAAAAGGACAATTTATAGTAGTGTTCTGTTAACTATGGTAAAATGGACTATTAGAGTGGTCTGAAAAATTTAGTCATCTAGTGAATGAATAACAAAGACCTTTGTATCAGCTTAAATCCATTTTGGGTGAATATATTTATAACAGTTATAATTCTATTAATTGGTTTTATAAGATCATAGAATGTAAACATTTAAATGACGCACCATTGTTGTAGTGGAAATAAAAGAGGGAGATGCATGAAATACTAAAGATGAGAAGAGGTGGGAAATGAGCCATGCCACCCTAACTACGCTGGCATTTGGTGGATTTCTGGAAAAAAGACTTGGTAAAATGAATGACAGACCCTTCCCTTGATTTTTCCCACTCTACTAATTGTGTCCTAAGTTAACTGTCAAAATAAGTGAGACTATGCTATAAACCAACCATTAACTTTTTTGTTACTTTGTTAACTATTAATAACTTTCTTAACTATTTATTAATAAGTTTATTTATTGGCCGGGCACGGTGGCTCACACCTGTAATCCCAGCACTTTGGGAGACCAAGGCGGGCGGATCACAAGGTCAGAAGATCAAGACCATCCTGGCTAACACAGTGAAACTCCATCTCTACTAAAAATACACAAAATTAGCCAGGCGTGGTGGCGGGCGCCTGTAGTCCCAGCTACTCGGGAGGCTGAGACGGGAGAATGGCATGAACCTGGGAGGCAGAGCTTGCAGTGAGCCGAGATGGCACCACGGCACTCCAGCCTGGGCGACAGGGTGAGACTCTGTCTCAAAACAACAACAACAAGAAAAAAGTTTATTTATTAACTATTTTTATAGTTAATAAAGATGGAAAGTCCTGACTTAGGAAGAAATACATACTCCTTTTAAAATTTTATTTATTTATTTATTTGTATTTTAAAGATGGGGTTTCACTCTGTCACCTAGGCTGGAGTGTAGTGGTGCCATCATGGTTCACTGCAGCCTCGAATCCCTGTGCTCAAGTGATCCTCCTGCCTCAGCCTCCTGAGTAGCTGAGACTACAGGTGCTCACCACCATGCCTGGCTAATTTTTTATTTTTAAAATTTTTTTGATAGAGGTGAGATCTCCCTATGCTGACCAGGATTGGTTTCGAGCTCCTGGGTTCAAGTGATGCTCGAGCTTCAGCCTCCTGAGTATCTGGGACTATAGGTGTGTGCCACCATGTCAGCTAATTTTTTAGTTTTAAAATTTTTTTTGCAGAGATGGAGTGCCACGATGTTGACAAGGTTGGTTTTGAACTCCTGGGCTCAAGTGATCCTCCTGCCTCAGCCTCCCCAAGTGCTGAGATTATAGGCATGAGCCACGGTGTCCAACCAAGACATTCTTCTCCTCAAGACCAAAACATTTACTAAGAAGTAGATGAACACATCAAAGAAATCAATCTGACATTTCCTCAAAGGTTTAAAAATGAGTTGTATTTTCAAAGAAGGGCTTCCGTAATGCTTTTCTAATGACTCTTCATTCACCTTACTGGCTTCGGTGCAGACAGACTGACCCAGTTCGCTCCCCGAAGTGCACCTTTCGACTGCAGTCTGTTACACAAAAGCACATAGAAAAGGAAGCATTTTTGCTTCAGTGTAATTGTTGTATTATTCTACCCCATTTTAGGTATGTCATTAATTTTAGTTTTGTGTCTACACAACTTAAAGCCTAATGATTTTTAACAACTGCTCCCAAAATTTCTGAAAAACAAACAAACGGCGATATCTGATTCTACCATGTTGGGGTAGAATTGGTAATTGTATAATTGATACTGGACTCATAATCTCACTGTAAACAATAAAAAAGCAGACAACATTTGTGAGCTATCTGTTTGGTTTTCAGACAGTATAGGAGGTAGCACAGAAACAGGATCCCTGAGGGATGGAAATAGATAAGGTTAGCCCTATAATCACCCCCAGCTTTCTGCCTGGAAGCACTTTCTGAATTGAGGGCCCGTGAGGAGGAACTCCAGCAAAAGCACAGAAATCATATTAAATTGAGAAGACGGAGACAAGAATTCAGGGGGAAGCTGAAATGACTGAAATTTTCAGACCAGAAAATTGGAGAGTAGGGATCTATGCAGACAAGAAGCTACAGAGATCTGTAGAGGATATCCGTGAGTCCACTGGGGTTCATAGAAAGAAACTCCATGAGGCCAGGAAAGAACAACATGGGGAGCTGTGAGTACTGAGCAACAATTTTCCATTTTTATCCTACATTTCCAGACGACTTATAAACAGACATTGACTGCATTTATTTTGGACTTTTTTTTTTCCACAGATGTTTGCATAGCCAACAGCCATGGCAGATAGAGCTAGTGCCTCTCTCAGGAGCAAGAGGCAGGCACACTTACTGCCCATTATAAAAACTCCAGTTTCATTAAACTCAGGACTCTCTCTTGTACCACGGTGCACTACATGTGCCAGTATTGATCTGTGGGAATTGGGGCTCAGGGAGACAATGCAGATGTCAACACTGTGACTGCTGCTATCGCCATGAGTAATAAAGTCCTTTGTCTCTGATCCCGGAGACTCATATCTTCTGCCAACATTCTTGAAGCTGTGGCAGGCTAATATGTTAGTTTGCAAGGAGGGTAAAATTTCAGGCCCTTCACAGAGTTCGACAGTTTTAGTGATGAGTATGGGATGCTGACAGAGATGTAGCTTTCTGGAAAATGAAGGACAAGGGCCTCATGGGACAAATAATGGGTTTTGAGAGAAATTCACAGGAATTGGTAGCTGTGTTAGTCTGCTGGGACTGCTATAATAAAATACCATAGACTGGGTGGCTTATAAATAACAGAAATGCATTTCTAACAATCTGGAAGCTGGGCAATCTAAGATCAAGATAATGGCAGATTCATGACTGACCCACCTCCTCACAGACAGCATTCTCAATGTAACCTCTGGTGGAAAGGAGGAGAGGTCTCTCTCTGGCCTCTTATGAGAGCTCAGCCCCCATGAGCTAAACACGTCCCAAAGGTCCTATCTCCTAACGCTATTATCTTGGGGATAAGGATTTCAGCATTTGAATTTTTGGGCAATATAAACATTCAGATGACAGAAGCAGCAAACATAGCAAATATATTGACCAAATTGTATGGTCAACTGGGCAATAAATGATCTCCTTTACTGCCTGTTATTGAAGAGGAACTGGGGAAGTGGGTACATGCTCAAAGGCAGGTGCCCTGGTTTTTGCTAACTTTCCTTGAAGGAGACAGAGGCTATTCCTCACAAATCTCACAATCAGCCTTAGGTCTGTCCTGTTGTAACAATTAGAGCTAATATTAATCCCAGAATAATTGGATATCTATATGGGAAAAAAATCATTCTTGACACTACCTTACAACATTCACGAAATGAACAAAAGTATCATTTAAACTTTAAAACTTTTAGAAAACAACATTGGATAAAATCATCAAGATTTTGAGGGCAGGAAAAGAATTCTTAAGACACAAAAACATGAACAATATGGAAATTGATCAACTGAACTTCATCATCAAAATGGAATTCTTCTATTCTTTGAAAGACATTGTTAAAAAAGTAGAAAACCAAGCCACTGAGTGGAACAATATTTGTAATACATATATCTGAAGATATAGATCCAGAATATATAAAAAAAATTCAACTAAATTTGAAAGAAGACAAGGAAAAGGGACAAAAAAGAGATGTGAACAGACACTTCAAAACAGAAGATATACAAATAATCAGTAAGCACATTAAAGATTCCCAATATCATCAGTATCAGGAAAATGTAAATTAAAACCACAATGAGATACCACTGCACACCAGTGTTTGTGAGGATGTACCACAACTGGAACCCTCATACATTGTTAGAGAAAATCTAAAATGACACAAGTTCTCTATGAAGTAGTCTGGTAGTTTTCTTACATAATTACTATATAACTCACAATTCCATCCCTTGGTATTTACTCAAAGAGAAATGAAGACATACATCCATACAGAGGCCTTCATCATGTGAACGTTCATAGCAGATTTAAATAGCCTTAAGTTAGAAACAACTCAAAAGTCCATCAACAGGTGAAAAAATAAACAAATTATAATCTATCCATAGAAAAAAAGTATTTCCCAAGCAATAAAAAGGAGCAAGCTACCACCACATTAATGGATATAAATGGATAAAGAAAATGTGGCATATATCTATTCACACAATGGAGTATTATTCAGACATAAAAAAGAAAGAAATCTTGCCATTTGTCACAACATAGATCAACCTGGAGGACATTATTCTAAATGAAATGAGCAACACATATAAAGACACCGTGTGCTCTCACTTACATATGGAACCCATAAAAGTCGAACTCTGAAGCAGAGAGTAGGATGGTGGTTACCAGGGGATGGGAAGTGGGGGAATCAGGGAGACGTTAGTCAAAGGATACAAACTTTTTAAAAACTTTAAATGATACGGTTTAATCTCTAAAGTATTAAAATAAGTTTTTACAAATCAAGCACCAATTAAAGAGAATATATTCTATGTGATTTATTAATATAACATTTTAGAATAGGCATAAGGAATTTAGAGTGGAAGAAAACGGGTCAGTGATTACCTAGGGCTGGGATTGAGGGGCAAAGACTGCAAAGGGGTACCAGGCAACTTTGTCGATGGCTATTCATTTTTTAATTTAAAAATATTTAATCAGCATATAAAAATTGAATACATTCAAGGTATATAACATGATGATTTGATACACATATACATTGTGTAATGATTGTCTCAATCGAATTAACACATCCATCACCATCTATGCTGTATATTAGATTTCTAGAACATATTCATCTTGCAACTGAAAGTTTGTACGCTTTGACTAATATCTCCCTGATTTCCCCCACTCCCCATCCCCTGGTAACCACCATCCTACTCTCTGCTTCAGAGTTCAACTTCTATGGGTTCCACATATAAGTGAGAGTACACGGTGTCTTTATATGTGTTGCTTATTTCATTTAGAATAACGTCCTCCAAGTTGATCTATGTTGTGACAAATGGCAAGATTTCTTTTTTTTTTATGTCTGAATAATACTCCATTGTGTGAATATATATATATATATATATGCCACGTTTTCTTTATCCATTTATACTTTAATGGACATTTAGGTTGTTTCCATATCTTGCCTGTGGTGAATAATGCTGCAATGAATATGGGGGTGCAGATATTCACTTCAATGGCTATTCTTAACTGTGATGTGGGAGATATAGTTGTTGAAACTCATCAAGCTTTACACTTAAAATGGGTGCATTTCAGTACATGTAAATAATACTTCAATAAAATTGGTTTTTAAAAAAATATCTACAAACTAAAAACAAAGATTAATGAGGTATGTCAAAATGACTCAGGAGCCAACCTTAACAGGGCTCCCACTGGCAAAAGTTGGCAGTTTGAACATCAAAAAGAGAATGACTGTAGATAGATCCTTGAAATAAAAGAAATGTGAAACAATCATTATTCCCTAGTAATAGATGTGCATGACACCCCTCCACCATTGGGACACCCCTCCATCAAAGAACGGAATTTCGTTCTCTGTCTTAAAACTCTTCTCAGTGAACGGTAACTGTTTTGAAACCAGAACTCCTAAAACAGGATTGCATTTTTAGGATCTCAGATTTATATAGTTTTGAATTATTTATTTAAACATTTTTTTTCTGAAATATTTTCTAAGCAAAACTAGGATGGAGTTTTGAAAAGCCAAATTACATAGGCACTGGCTCCTGTGTATCTTGAGAATGCACCTTGCAGACTTTCAACTACTTGACTATCGACCCCAGCTGCCACACTCTGAAATCCATTGTTTCATTTGTACCCATAAAACTGGGGCAGAGAGCCAAGTCTCCCAACAGCCACTTGTAGACAATGATCCAGTGCCACAGGCTTCTTAAGGCAGCCTGTCACTGAGAACCTGAGAACTCGTTCAACTTTAGGCCAACTTTGGCTTAAAGACACCAGCGGCCTGGCTGGACTTACTAGACTTCATGATAGTCCAGGGTGCTTTTACCCAGCTTTCCTTCCTGTCTCTCCTCACTAGGAATCAGATTTGCATCAAGGCTGGATGACTCGCCCATCTCTTCCCAGCTCCCTCTCCATTTTCTCTCTTAGACATTTTCCCCAATAAAATCCTTGCAAATTTACTTTCATCTGAACGTCAACTTCTTGGAGGACCTGAACAAATATGCAGTCCAATATTTGATTATCTTTCATGGCCAAGAAGGCTCACAGATGACTCTTATGCTCTTATATTTTTTCCCATTAAACTTCATCTTTGTGGGTTTAAGGCCATTTTTTCCAACACACCAAAGTATTTTTGAATCTTACTCCACTATCTTTTACATCTGTTGTCTTTCCCATCTTTATGACATCCCAAGATGTGACAAGTAGTTATTACATGTGTTCTACAAATTGTGAATAAAAGCATTAAACTGTAGCTGCCAAATGACAGGCCCTTTTGGAAACGCAATCAAGACCTATAATAAGCCTGACAGTACAAAGAAATTTGTTTTCATAAAGTGAATAAATATTGGATAATTATGAAAATATTAAATTATATGTAGAGAGATGGATACTGCCCTTATATTCACATTGTACATCTCCCACAATATTTTGCACACAGACGGTGTTTATCATCACTGTCACCAAGATAGCAATGACACCAGAGAAATGTAGACAAGAATATTTGAAAGAAGTAATCCTTTGTAGTTTTAGAAACAAGCTGTGTAGTTCTTCTGTTCTTGATAAAATTAGGGTTAGAGCACAGCATAAAAATTTCAGCTCTTACAGCAACAAGAACTACTCAGTATATGAAATAACCTTCAGAAACAATGTAAGTAGATTCTCTTAAAAAGCATTTGGTGATGAATGGACAGGAGATGGAAACACTGGCTAGAAGAGGGCAGTTCCCTGGCAAAGGCCCCACCCTCAAGCCTGGAGGAGACCTCTAGCCCTAAGTAGGAACAGGCATTTCTGTTTCTGTGCCCAAAAAGTTGCCTTTTGGCCTGCCATATCCCCCTATCCTGTATGCATATAAATCCCAGACCCCAGGCTGCAGAAGCAGATGAGCAGATGAGCAGCCGAGCAGATAAAGAGATGAGGAGAAAAGCAGGTAAACAGTGGAACAACATGGCAGAGAAAGAGAGAAGAGAAGGAATTTCTGAACACTGAGAGGAGTTCAGCTAGGGGCGGCCAGAGGGCAGTTCAGCTGCTGAATGGCCAAACTCCAGGGGAAGATCATCTTCCCACTCCATGCCCCCTTCCGGCTCCCCATCCATCCCACTGAGAGCCACTTCCACCACTCAATAAAACCCCACATTCATCCTTCAAGCCCGTGTGTGACCCGATTCTTCTGGGACACTGGGCAAGAGCTCGGGATACAGAAAGCTGTCACACTGGCCCGCTGCCCTTGCAAAAAGGCAGAGGGTCCATTTTGCTGGTTAATATTAAGTCGTCTGAGGATGGCAAGGCTGAAAGAGCATTGTAACAGTGGGGCCGCAGGCATCCACCCCTAGACACTACTGCAGGGGTGGAGCCCAAAGTACTTGCCCCAGCTCCTGCACCTGCCCATCTGCGTGTTCCCCCTCCTGTCAGGAGTTTTGAGCAACAAGGATGACCAAACAGGCAAGCCATGCCCCTGCCGCACATCCTGCAAGGGGTATCAGGGAACCCTCCTGTTTCAGTGGCTTGCTTCTTTGTGTGCTGTGAGAGTTCAAAACATTTGGTGTAGTAATAATGACACAGTTTGTTTGTGTTTACACTTAGGAATGATTGTGTGGGAGTTACGGGTTTTCTAAACTAGTTGTTTTTAGGTTAATTTGAGCAGAGGCCAAGGGTATGGCAAATAAGCAAGTGAAAAAATCATCCCAAAAACTGTTCTATATCATGGATAGCCATGCTAATATTAAAAATAATTTTGATACTTCAGAGGACTCATTTTTCATTAACTTACAGACAACATGGTTTTTTTTGAAAAGAAATATAATAGGCTGGAAATAAATACTTCACAATAAATTTTGTCACTAATAAGAGGTGAAACCTAGACATGACTTTAAGTACGCATCCCAACATGACATCATCACAAAGCACTATCCTTGTATAAATAGTCATCTTGTCTAAGATCAAGGTCCCTTAATAAATCTGCAGTCTATTTGGGTGCCAAGTTATAGAAAACAGAGTATTATTTTGCATTTTTCCCTCCTAAAACTCATGAACATAGAAAATATTCCACAATGGCAATCAAAACACCCAGAACCTTCACTTGCTGTATGGGTTTAAAAAAATCAATTGCAGCTCAGCAGTTCACTCTCCTATATAAATTCTCGTCAAACTTTTATCCTTTTTCTCCTCTAGATTGTTCCATTACTCTAGATGCTATAAATAGAGCTGTTCTATTACATGTTTCTCTTCAGACCTCTTGAGTCATACGCAACCTTTCATCATTAGTTTAATAGCTAGTGTTATTGATGAGTAGTAATACGCAGAAGAGGCTGATAATCGTTGGTTTTGCGTAGCTTAAATAGATAATAACGAGATAAGTTTTTCATGGGTAGTGGGAAAGACGTCTTAACAGCTCCTAGAATACAGATGAAGGAACTATATGGTATTACAAAGGACATCTTGATAAGAAGCAGATTCAAAGAGGTCAAAACAGCAACTGGATTTCTGCTGGCATAAATCTCTTCTCAGCTGTATTATTGCCTTTTAAAGTCTTTTTTTAAACAGGAAAGACTCCAAAGAGGATGTGTTTTCCCACAAACAAGAAAAAGCAAAGTAAAATGCTCTTTTGTTATTTAAGTTAGGGGGGAGAGAGAGAGAGAGAGAGACTGACTAATGGAAGAATTCGAAGGCCTTAAACAGAAATGGCAGCATGTTTTTATAGAGGAGTATTCCTGCTGTTTAGAATGCACGGCTGGCGACTTGGAATAGGTCGTGTTCCAGAGAGTGAATCTAAGATATGTCCCTGAAGCTACTTAAAGGCATGACTAAGAACAAGTCATTCTAAACAATAAAGTAAGATCTTGGGGTAGAAAAACACCACATGTGGGCATTGAGTTAGAACTAAACATTTTGTGAAATGACAAGGAACATGTAAGTTTCTCCCTCACCAGACAGTAATGTAAGAAGGAATTGTCACACCCTGCCAAAGGGAGTGGTGAGGGAGGATGTCAGAATCACCTCTGGGACTTTTTTTTGTTTATTTTTTTGTTTTTTTTTTGAGACAGAGTCTCACTCTGTTGCCCAGGCAGGAGTGCAGTGACACTATCTCAGCTCACTGCAACCTCTGCCTCCCAGGTTCAAGTGATTCTCCTGCCTCAGTCTCTCGAGGAACTGGGATTACAGGCATGCGCCATCACGCACAGCTAATTTTTGTATTTTGGGTAGAGACTGGGTTTCGCCATGTTGGCCAGGCTGGTCTCTAACTCCTGGCCTCAAGTGATCCGCCCCCGACAGACTCCCAAAGTACTGGGATTACAGGCATGAGCCATGGCACCCAGCCTTCTGGGACTCTTTCAAGCTATATTTGCTTCAAAGAAATTCTGACGCCCCTGTCCCCACCCCACTACACACAATCCCCGCCTCCTCCTTAAGAATTAATGCCCATCTGAGTCACTGGTACTGATCAGTATGTTATCATATCCCTTGGGAAGGGTGGGTCAGAAAGCAGGCTGAGAACCTGAGAACCACTGCTTTAGTGAGTTTATTTTCCTCCACACTTCGCGTGCCCCACTGTGCTGCTGAGCATGCATCAGGTTCTGCTGGGTGGGGCTGAGTGTGTAGCCCCTCGCAGCTCCTCCCTTGTGGGTCCTCACACACACAGGGCCTGCAGGCAGAAGCCAGGAACCATTCCTTGTGCTCACATGGCTCAGAACACTAATTTGAGAAGTCCAAGAGAGATCAGAGGACAGAGCAACATGATCTCTGCTCTGAGAATCGTTGAAGTCTGTAGTTTCCACTTCAGGGAACTTATCTAAATATGGTCTGCAGGTAGATTGACCCGGGTCTAACTCGATGGATTTCGAAAATTAACACAAGTGTTACTAAGTAATATAGCAGCCTTCCATTCCAAAGTCCTGTGTGCTAACAAATATCTGTTGAATAAATGATGTCTACACAAATGGGGCATAGTCCACCCTAGCAAGGTTTATAAACAGAAAAGGATTCAAAATTTTTCATTTTATGTCATCATACTGTGCTTCCTTCATTTCCTCAAATATCCCAACCACAAACTTCACATGGAACAGTTCAGAGTCAAGTTTCCTCCAAATCTGACGTTGAATCGGACTCAGAAAACAGTAATAATAATAGCTAACATGTAGTGAGCACTGCTATGTACCAGGAAGTGTGTTTACTAATTTTTGTGTGTCATCTTGTTTAAGACTTACAGAAGTCCTACAAGATGGGAACTACTGTTATTCCCTTTTATCTGCATGAGAAAAATCGAGCTTCAGGCAACCGAAATAACTTGTCCATCTAGCAAGTAGCACGAAGATGACATTCACAGAACCATCAAGAGGAAGAACCCAAATCTATCTAATGACAAAACCCATACTCTTAACTACTCCTCTATATTGTTACCAAACAGATTTGAAATACTATCTAAGGCTAACAAAGGCTTTCCAAGCTGTGATTTAATACATATAAACATGTTTGACCATTGACGTAGCCGAGGAACAATAGTTTGCAGAAAAAAACCCCTCTTATTTTAGATACTATACTTGTTTTACTAATTAGGTAGCATAAATGTTTCTCAGAGTTTTCAAAATATGTCAGTTCTTACTATGCTCTATACTACGTGATTACGTTCTATAAATTTGCTGTGGACACTGAATTAGAGAATACAGAGCTCTTGCTCTTAGGGGAAATACAGAATTAGGTTCCCGCATGCTTCTAGTCAACTAACTGATCAACACATAACTTTGTTTTTTGTGTGTTTCTGTTTAAGGATACCTCGTTTAATCTGGATTATTGATTCTTTAATGTTGAACTCACGGTCAACAGCACTGTAACTCATGCCTGAACAAAACTTCCATTTTCTCTGTAAAACTTACCTTTGCTCTGTAAGGCACGTCCAAGCCTTCTCGCACTCAGAAATGCTAGACAGCACTTCAGCACTCTGGTTGGGAGCCATTTTAAACAGTGAAATAACCAACAAAAGCACAAAAATGCAAAACTGTGGTTCTAAATAGACCCATAAAGGACCCTTGTTGATAGTAGAGAGCTGAAACAGGAAGGCAGAGCGTCGCCTTGTGGGACCTCAGCCAGGCACGGGTGCATCACTGCTCTGGGCGTGTCCACAAATGACTGTAAAAGCACACTGAGTATTGATTTGGGGTTTACAGATAAATTTTAGCAAGTAGAATAATTCACAAATACTGAATCTGTGAATGTGGAGGATTGACTATACACAGCAATTCACTTAAAGGAAATTTGGCAGTTAAACTGAGTGGAAGTAATGATGTACTCGTTCTTTCTTTGAGGCAGCAGCTCAGAATATGGGTTCTCAATGTAAGAGTTTAGCCAGTTTAACCCACTGTCCAGCAACACACATGTAAAATAATCTGTTATGCTCTGGCTACAAAGACTAAAGGCATGTGGTCTCTGAATCTGTATATTGTAACTCAGACGGGCCGCGGGGTGGTCTCCAAAATGCAGGCCTCCTTCCAGTCTGCTGTGAAGGTTTGTCACTAGCTCCTTTTCTGCCCTGGCCATCTTCGCAATCATTGTCTTCTCAGCAGGGAAGGCCTAGGTGTTCCAACTTGCAGTTTGTGGCTGAATGAAACTGTAGTCAGAGAGGTAAAGGGCTTCGAGTACCATGAGGGTAGAACACCCACCAAATGGAATGCGTGCACAGTACTGCTCCTGCTTTTGGCATTTTGGGTTCTGTTTTTTATTTTGCCATTTCTTCCTATTTTTTCTGGGTAATACTAGGTAGAAGCAGCTTAATTAATCATAATTGTAGGGCCGGGCGCGGTGGCTGAAGCCTGTAATCCCAGCACTTTGGGAGGCTGAGACGGGCGGATCACGAGGTCAGGAGATGGACCATCCTGGCTAACACGGTGAAACCCCGTCTCTACTAAAAAAATACAAAAAACTAGGTGGGCGAGGTGGCGGGTGCTACTCGGGAGGCTGAGGCAGAAGAATGGCGTAAACCCCAGAGGCGGAGCTTGCAGTGAGCTGAGATCTGGCCACTGCACTCTAGCCTGGGCGACAGAGCGAGACTCCGTCTCAAAAAAACAAAAAAACGGAGGGGGGAGGGATTGCATTGGGAGTTATACCTGATGTAAATGACGAGTTGATGGTTGCAGCACACCAACATGGCACAAGTATACATATGTAACAAACCTGCACGTTATGCACATGTACCCTAGAACTCAAAGTATAATAATTTAAAAAAAATCATAATTGTAAAAAATACTATTCGAAAGTGTCATTTTAGATGCAAATTATATTTTTTTGTCACGGCAGGTATTTTTTGAAGCATATAATCTACACACATAATCTCAGAGGGTCTTCAGCATCCTTATTTTTGAACTTAAATGAATCTTTTTACTTTCTCCATTCATGCTCAAGTCACAGCCAGGAGCTGCTTAGAGGAGCTTGGACTGGGAGTTAGAACATTGCCTTAAATGCCTGGGTGGTGGTGGCAATTCTTCTTGCAAAACAAACTCAGGGATATTGGTGGTAGCGGGGAACCACTGTCAGAAAGCCATCAAAGCCACGGTAAAGTCAATGCAACTTCATCTTACCTCTATTCTCACAGAGGCTGGATTTGGGAATAATTGTAGGAATGTACTTCATGAGTTGATTGAGTAATTTGCATTTACTAATCTCAATGTGAAATGAAAGCCAGCCTCAAGAACGGGAGTTGTCCCTGGCTGTCATTTCATGTGGTCTCTTTCTCTGTGGTACACCCTCAGAGCAGACATTCTCTACCCATTGCCTGTGCCTTACTCCTGTGTGTTAGTAGTATGGAGGTGAATCCGTGTGTGATAGCTTTATTTTTTTACATTTCTAATTGTGGTAAATACGCATAACATAAAATTGACCGTCGTAACCACTTCAAGTGTACTGTTCAGTGGTGTTAAGTATATTCACATTGTTGTGTAATCAATCTCCAGGGATGGTTCGCTTTCTAAAAGCGAGATTCTATATTCATTAAACAATAACTTCCCACTTTCCTCTCTCCTCCAGCCCTTGGCAACCACCATTCTACTTTCTGCTTTTATGAATCTGACTTTTCTAGATACCTCCTGTGAGTGGAATCATACAGTATTCACCTTTTTGTAAATGGTTTATTTCATTTAACATAATCTCCTGAAGGATCATCCACATTGTAGTATGTGGCAGAATTTCTTCCTTTTTAAGGCTGAATATTCCATTGTTTGTATACACCACATTTTGCTTATTCATTTGTCTGCGGGTGGATGCTTGGGTTACTTCTACTTAATGCCTTTGTTTTAAAGTAACTAAAATCTTGTGACACAAAGGTACAACAATGTATATCCTTGGAAAAAAGCTGATTATTCTGCTCTCTTTAAACTAAAGAATTAAGCCCATTTCCTGGACATAAAAGATCTGGCCATGGCTGATGTCATCCCAACCCATTTCCTCTCTCTCCTCCTGTCCCAACTCCCTCACCTCTCTCTGGCTGTTTTTGCTCTTCAACTAAAAGGCCAGGCTTACTCTTATCTCGAGGCCTTTGCCAGTGATATTCCCTCTGCTTCGAATGTTCTCTTTCCCGAGATATCTGGATAGTTTTCTCCCTCCTTCCTTCACATCTCTGCTCAAATGTTACCTTATCCAAAAGACCTTATCTGACTAGCCTACACCAAGAGAACCCAGCCCTCACTTTGTACCCTGTTCTCTCTCTGCCTCTCTTTTGCTTGATATTTCCATGACAGCCATCACCCTAACTCATATTATATATTTTCTTGTTTTTATCACCTAGTTTCGCCACTAGAAAGAAAGCTCTATGAAGTCAAGACTTTGTTTTATTTACACTATATGTATCTCCCATACCTAGAACTGTGTCTGGTAAATAAAAGGCCCTCAAAAACATTTTTGTATGATTTAATATCATTTATTATGTGCCAGCTATTGTTCTCAGTGCTTTACAAATGTTAACTCATTTCATCTATATAAAATTCTAAGACCCAGCTACTATCATTGTCTCTATTTTACAGATAAGAAAACTGAGGGCATAGAGATGTCAAGTAACATGGTGGAGCTACGGTACACACTGAAACAATCTAGTGCTAGCAGCTGTGCTTTGAGCACTATACCATGAGTGAATGAATAAATAAAAGGGACCTTCAGTTACTAAATCAGAGAGAAGAGGTTGCAGATTCTCTCCTTCTCATTATGCATCATAACGTTCTTGCTTGGTGAAAATTTGTGCTATGCATTAGAGATTCGACAGGGCACAGAATGTAACAAGTACGTTTTTCTACTGCCTTTTCCATTCTGTTGGCAGAGAAAATCCCTGGCATGTGAGGGTACATTTCTCCCCACTTTGGATATTATGTTCAGAGCTTGGTTACGGGCAGTGGAAGTTAGCCTAGTGCCTGCCTGACTCAATAGTGGAAAATGCATTTCAGAACGTGACAGGTCAGGACATACTCACATCCTTCTGGGAATCAGCTTTCTTCATTTATATTTACCAGTCTTCACTGGAAGTGCAAATACCTTACCAAGAAAGGAAGACACTGTGGTATTTCAACTTCCCTTTATGTTATACACAAACGTCAACCTTTAGAGTCACAGCTTTTCCCAGCACATTCTCCTTCCAGTTTAATTTTTCCTGTCTTTGTTCTTTAGCAATCTCTTCATCCTCCCTTCCCTGGTCTGTGTTGCACACCATGTACTGTATATTTGGTAGAGCATGTCAGAATTCCTCGTATCTGCCACTTCAGCTGAACTTGGAAAACACTGGGGTGATTACTAATTTATTGCTGTCTTCTGCTAAGTGCTTAATGCAAGCTTAATAAAAATCAGTGGCTGTGTGTGCCTTTCCTTTGTAGGAATATACTTGTGATAGATGACTAGGTTAGGTCATTGTCAGATGATTTATGGAAAATCTAGGATAATCTACCACCACCATTTTATGGGTGTCATGAAAGATGCTAATGGTCATATAAGTGGAAGTAGAAGCAGAAAAATGTAGGTGCCGTACACCCTCTCTTCAAAAGGCTCATTGTGAGCAAAGAGGTTAATAGTATGGAATGGGGACATCTTGCTTGATCACAGTAACATCCCAAGAGAATTAAAGTTAGGATGCTAAATGCATTTCTAACCAGGAGGCCAATGTTTACAGGTTCTCAGCCATCAGGCTTTATCTCCTCATTTTGGGTAACAAAGAAGTACTTGTCATTTGTCTCGCCATCCACAGGCCCCACCCAGAGTGCCTGACCCCCCGCCCCTTCCCTGTGGGAGAAGGGCTTTCTCCCATAAAAGGAAACCACTTGTGAGGGATGGTTAAACCCATCTGTCTGCACTAAGAGAGAACTAGACCCTTTCAACACAATAATTTCATCTTTCTCTTTTAAGCTCTCCTCACACAGTATGGCATCACGCAATCACAAACTGCCCCGAGTTCATCTTTTTCTGGAACCACACAGAATGTTTCTGTCCTCTGGCAGACAATCTCTGCAGCCTCTGTTCAATGTCAGCGTGTGCAGGAGATGGCCTCTCCCGGCCTCAACCCAAGCATCAGCACGACAGTCAGTCATCAGCTGAAGGAAGGATGTGGTTCACTTCATTATAACTTCTGGAAATTTGACATTTCTTCCTAATCATGGCTTTCCCATTTCAACTACTCAAAATTTCCATGCTAACTTTTAGGCTTTAAAGCAGTTTTTTAAAAGACGCTCTTTAATTTGTTAATTCTACCGTTACAGTGCCTATGGTTTCATCTATTTTACGGCAACATTTCTGATTTGTAATATTTGACTTCTTCAAAATATTGGGACATAGCAAGATTTACTATATCATTTATTTCATTATACATAACTTAATAGACATCTTCAGCCTTTTAAATTAAATTTAGAAAATTCCTTAGCAGAGTAAGCTCCTGTCAGGGAAAATAAGTGCCATTTGCCATAATAAAATGCGTGCGTGGGACAGATAATAGGTAGAAACTGTTTCCACCCTTGTTGTTGTACTTTTTCCCATTTCCTTTTTTACTTGTCAGAAGTAGACTTCAGAATCCATGTTTTTAACTGGGATTTCATCTGATTGTCCACGCTCTAGAGACAGCATAGCCTGCTCCAATGCACTTCTGCTATTGACTTTCCATTGGATCTTTATAAGATCCAGTCATCCAGGCAGGCTGCTCCGTGGGCAGCACTTCCGCAATGATGAGGCTGCTGTTCCCAAGAAACAAAGGGAAGGTGGGAAGAGGCTCCCACTGAGAAACAAGTTAAGACAGCTCTTGATTTTGGCAAGCATAGAAAGAGGTTGGTTTGTCTGGAAAGAAAATTTTCAAAAAATAAAGAAGAGCTGATCTTTTTACTGTCTCCATAGTTTTCCCTTTTCGAGACTGCCAGATGGGTGGAATCATATAAAATGTAGCCTTTTCATATTGGCTTCTTTCACTTAGTAATATGCACTTAAGTTTCCTTATGTCTTTTCTTGGCTTGATGGAGAAACAACAATTATCAAGTGCTGAAAGAAATGGATCATCAACCCAGAATCCTATATCAGCAAAAATATTCTTCAGAAATGAATGAGAAATAAAGACATTATCAAATGAAGAAAAAAATAAAAGAATTTGTCAAAAGCAAACCTACCCTAATAGAATGACTAAAGGAAACTCTCTAAACAGAAATGAATAATGAAAGAAGGAAGGAGGGAAAAACATGTTAACCAAAAATATGGGTAAATATGATAAGACTTTCATTCTCTTCTTGTGTCTTCCACATTCCGTTGATGGTTGAAACAAAACTTATGCCACTGTCTAATGTGGTTCTCAATGTAAACTGAGAAAATATTTAAGTTCTAAATGTAAATTGAGAGAAGACTTTACCTTCCATAATAAAAATGGAGGAGAGAAAAGGGAAGTACAGGAAGATAAGGGTTCTATACTTCACACACTGGCAAAATGACACCAGTAAACTGCAATGTCATAGAAATATGGTGTATGCCTAGAGCAACCACTAAAATAGCTATGCAAAGAGATACCCTCAAAAACACTATAGAAAGAGCAAAATGAATTCCAAAATATTTTCAAGTAACACACAAGAATGTAGGAAAAAGAAAACAGAGAAAAACAGAGTAAGTGGAAAACAAAAATTATAATGGCACAATTAAGCTCTAATATATCAATAATTACATTGAACATCATGATCTAAATATACTAATTAAAAGACAATAAGTGAAAGAATTGTTTTTACAAAAGAACCACTTTATGCTGTCTATAAGAAAAATACTTCAAATATAATGATACAGGCAGGTTGAAAGCAAAATAATGAAAGAATATACCATACAAACATTAATTGAAAGAAAAAAACTATAGTAATATGAAACTGAGTTGGATACAGTGACAAAAAAATGATCAGAGTCATAGAGGGACACTATGTAAAGAGGGTAAATTCACCAAGAGGACACAGTAATCTTAAATGCATATATGTCAAAAACCAGAGCTGCAAAATATGTGAAGCAAACATTGATAGAACGAAAAGGAAAAATAGACAAATCTATAATTATAACTGGAGTTAAACACTTTCTCAACCACTGATGGAACAAGAGGACAGAAAGTAAGCATGGATATAGAAGAACTCAACAGCACCATCAACTAACAGCATATAATTAACATTTATAGAACACTTCACTCAGCAACAGCAGAATACACCTCATCCTGGGCTCTAAAACAAACCATGGCAAACTTAAAACAACTGAAATAATACAAAATGTTTTCTCTGACCACAATGGAATTAAACTAGAAATTAATAGTGGATAGGTAATGGTAAAATCTCCCAAACACTTGGAAACTAAACAACATACTTCTAAATATTCTATGGCTCAAGGGGAAGGCTCAGGAAAAGTTTTAAAACATACATTAAATAGAATGAGAAAAAATACAACATATCAAAATTTGTGGGACATAGGTAAAGCCATGAGGGAAACTTGTAAACACTAAATGCATACATTAGAAATGAGGAAAAGTCTCAAATCAATAATCTAAGATCCCACCTCAAGGATCTAGGGAAAAAAAGCAAAATAAATTGGAGGAAAGCAGAAAGAAGGAAATAACAAAGATGAGAGCAGAAGTTGATGGAATTAAAAATAGAAAACCAGTAAAGAAAACAAATGAAACAAAGAGTTGGTTCTTTAAAATTGACAAACATTAAAATTAAAAACTTTTGCTCTGTGAACCTCATGTGAAAAGATGGAAAGCTACGGAGAGGGAGGCCATATTTCCAAACCACATAGCCAACAAAGGACTGGTTTCTAGAGTATAACAGAACTCAAAACTCAAAAGTAAAAATACACAAACAAACAAACAAAAACCCCTACAATCCAGTTAGAAAACAGGCAAAAGAAATAAAGAGACATTTCACTGAAGACGATATACAGACAGAAAATAAGCACATGAGGCCAGGTTTGGTGGCTCATGCCTGTAATCCCAGCGCTTTGGGAGGTCGAGGCAGGTGGATCACCTGAGGACAGAAGTTCAAGACCAGCCTGCCTAATATGGTGAAACACCCATATCTACCAAAAATACAATAATTAGCTGAACATAGTGGCGCATACCTGTAATCCCAGCTACTTGGGAGGCTGAGGCAGGAGAATCACTTGAACCCAGGAGGCAGAGGTTGCAGTGAGCCAGGACTGAACCACTACACTCCAGTCTGGGGGACAGAGTGAGATTCCCTCTCAAAAAAAAAAAAAAAAAGAAAGAAAAGAAGAAGCAGCAGCACATGAGAAGATGCTCAACAGCACTGTCCATTAGGGAAAGGCATATTAAAACCAAAATGAGATATTATAACCCACCTATTAAAATGGCTAAAGTTTAAAAATACTGAAAACACTAAATTCTGGCTAAGATGTAGAGAAACTATATCCCTCTGACATTGCTAGTAGGAATGTAAAATGGTACAGTCAATCTGGTAAACACTTCAGAAATTTCTTCCAGCAATCGTTTTCCTGTGCATTTATCACACAGAAAAACTTACGTTCACACAAAAACCTCTACATGAATATTTATAGAAGCTTTACTGATGATACTCCCACTGGAAACAACTTGGATGTCCTTCAGTGGGTGAATGGTTGAGCAAACTGTGGTGAATCTACATGACAGAATACTATTCAGCTATAAAAGAAAATGAGCTAGTGATACAGGTAACAACCTAGACGAACCTCTGGAGAACTCGGCTGAAGCGAAAAAGCCAATCTTAAAATGTTACGTATTATATGTTTCATTTATATATCATTTTTGAAAAGACAAAATTATAGAAAGAAAAGAATTAGTAGTTGCCAGAAGTTAAGGACAGGTGGGGGTGGGAGGGAAATGGATGTAACTACAGAAAACAAAACAGGAGGATCCTTGTGGTGATGCAAATGTTCACTATCTTGACTGTGTCAATGTCAATATCCTAGTTGCAATAGTGTACTATAGTTCTGCAAAACCTTACCACTGGGAGAAAATGGCCAAAGGGATATAGAATTATTAGGATCAGTATTATTAATCCTGTTTTATTAGAAAACATTTTATAGTGATATATATATAGCATGCTTCCATTTCATCAAGAGCAAACAACAAAGCAACCAACCTCTAGATAGGAATCGTTGGGGGAGAATGTCTATAAAGGTGGTTGCCAGTAAGCCCCGCTTCCCTCTTTTCCTGTAATTTGTTACATGGCAATAGATATCTGAGACATATTTGTACGTATATCAATGTTTATAAAACAGATGACTGTGTATAAAAACATACCTGTCAAGCGTGGTTGCTGGGCAGTGGCAGTAGAAGTAAGAGGGAAATGATTAACTTACACTTTATATATCTTTATATTGTTTTACTGGTTTCTACAAGTATAGATTATTCCATAATTCACAGGACATCAATTAAAGAAAAATGTTGCGAGGAAATGAAGATGTTCTCTTTTTGTAATACTCGGGCTTTGAAAAAGTGTGTTCCTCTCATTTCACTTTTATCTCTGTCTTTTGCTACTGCACTCCGCAGACCTCGACTTCAGATCGTTGTGTATAATGTTGGTTTCATAAACACCTTTATAAATCAGTTTTAAAAATAAAGGCCAAAAGCTTATACATACAAAGTGCCTCTGGATTTGCAACTAAAACATCCTTAATCTTCTTTAAATAAGCTATAAAAACTAAGCGAGAGATAGTCATTAAGAAAATTGATTTAAAAATATTCTTACGAACGCAATCTGTAAGATAGATTAGAAAAGTGCATTAGCTCACATAACATTTTATCAGCCTGTAAAATTTTCACTAGCTTTCTCTGCTCTTAACAGTGCTATAGCAATGATAAATCTCCAGGAAATGTATCAGAAGAAGAAGAAAATGATCATGTTTTTGCTGTGAGTTGCAGTTTTCATTTGTATTACTTCTCATATTTATTGAATGCTTGATTTTTTAAAGATCTTTCTGAATTTCTTATAGGCCCTGAAACTCCTGGCCAAGGCCATTTTCATTAAATCAGTTCAACAGATTTATATCCATAGTGTGTACTAAGCGCTAGATACTATGCCAGGTGTTTGAAGAAAGAAAATCGGAAAATTAAAAAGAAAAGAAAAAGCAGAGGAATGATCAATCACTGGATATCAATCTAGTAAGAAAAGTAAGTAAAACATTTTCAAAAGCTATATAATGTGCTGGTGGTAAAGCCACAAAGACTAGACAAAGTAGATTCCTTTTGAGCTAGTTGTAAGGGTAGTAAGATTGAGTAGGAGTTTGGCAGGCAAATGAGATAAGGAACTGTATTCCAGATAGACTGGAAGTGTGCAGAATAACAAGGAAGTATAGAAGAGCGTAATGTGATTGAGGAAGAAAATGTAGTTGGTGAGGATGTAGTCTGTAGTTTCTGAGGGACAAGGATTGGAAATGACAAGAACACAGGCTATTTTAAAATTTAAAACACAGGTTCTTTTTCAACAAGAGTGTCATTTCAATAGGGGGAAAATGGTATTTTCAAGTAATGCTGGAACTAGATCTTCACATGCAAAAGATTACTGAGATTCCTTCTCTAGACTCTACACAACAATTAATTCCAAGTGGACTGCAGACCTAAATGTAAATGCTAAAACTACAAGACTCTTACAAGAAAACATAGGAATAAATCTCTATGATCTTGGGGTTAGTTAGGCAAAGCCTTCTCAGACATGATCTAAAAAATATAACAAGAGAAAAAAATAGATAAATTGGAATTTATGAGCATTTAAAAAATTTGTAATCCAAAGGAAATCATCAAGAAAGTTAAAAGACAACACTAAGAATGGAAGAAAATATTTGCAAATCATAGTGTATCTGATAGGGAATTGTATACAAGACTGTATAAAGAATTGCTATACTTCAACATTTTTAAAAGACAACCCAATTTTAAAATGGGCTTTTAAAAGTGACCATAAACAAGGAATTGAACAGATATTTCTTCAAGGAAGATACACAAGTGACCAACAGGCACACAAAAAGATGCTTGACATCATTAGTCATTAGAAAAATGCCAGTCAAAACCACAAGGAAATAATAATTTCATATCCACTGGGATGGCTATAAAATAAAAAAGACAAATAATAATAAGTGTTGGTGAGGATGTCAAGAAATTGGAACCCATATACATTGCTGGTGGGAATTTAAACTGGTGCAGCTCCTTTGGAAATAGTTTGGCTTCCCCTTCAAAAGGTTAAACACAAAATTACCATCGTGCCCAGCATTCCAAGTATATACCCACAAGAAATAGAAACACGTCCACACAAAAACCAGTGGATGAATGTTCATAGTGGCATTATTCACAGTAGTCAAAAAGTGGGAACAGTCCAAATGTCCACAAACTGATGAACAGATAATCTCAGTGTAGTATGTCCATATAATGCAATATTATCCCAGAATAAAAAGAAATAAAGTATGGATTCATGCTGCAACATGAATGAGCCTTGAAAATGTTATGCTGAGAGAGTAGCCAGTTGAAAAGACCACATACTGTAAGATCCTGTTTATACAAAATGTCCAGAATAGGCAAATATGTAGAGATACAAAGTATACCAGTGGTTTTCAGGGACTAGGTGGTAAGATTGAGGGGGAAATGGGCATTGACTGCTAATGGGTGAGGGATTTCCTTTTCGTCCTGCTGAAAATGTTCTAATATTGATTATGGCGATAGCAGCAAAACTCTGTGAATATACTAAAAATTATTGATTTATACATTTTAAATGGGTGAATTATAAACTATATCACAATAAGGCTGTTTAAAAAAACCTGTTATAGATCTTCGTCCAAGATGGCCGAATAGGAACACTTCCAGTCTGCAGTCCCCAGCATATTCTACGCAGAAGACGGGTGATTTCTGCATCTCCAACTGAGGTACCTGGTTCATCTCATTGGGATTGGTTGGACAGTGGGTGCAGCCCATGGAGGGCAAGCCGAAGCAAGGCGGGCCATCACCTCACCTGGGAAGTGCAAGGGTTGGAGGATTTCCTTTTCCTAGCCAATGGAAGCTGTGACAGACTGTACCTGGAAAAATGGGACACATCTGCCCAAATAATGTGCTTTTCCCATGGTCTTAGCAACCAGCAGATCAGGATATTCTCTTCCATGCCTGGCTCGGCTGGTCCCACGCCCACGGAGCCTTGCTCACGGCTAGCGCAGCAGTCTGAGATTGACCTATGAGGCTGCAGCTGGGGGTGGGGAGGGGCATCTGCCATTGCTGAGGCTTGAGTAGGTAAACAAAGCAGCTGGGAAGCTCAAACTGGGCAGAGCCCACTGCAGCTCAGCAAGGCCTACTGCCTCTATAGACTTCACCTCTGTGGGCAGTGCATAGCTGAACAAAAGGCAGCAGAAAATTCTGCAGACTTAAACGTCCCTGTCTGACAGCTCTGAAGAGAGCAGTGGTTCTCCCAGCATAGTGTTTGAGCTCTGAGAAAGGACAGACTGCCTCCTCAAGTGGATCCCTGACCCCCATGTAGCCTAACTGGGAGACACCTCCCAGTAGGGGCCGACAGACACTTCATACAGGTGGGGCCCCTCTGGGATGAAGCTTCCAGGGGAAGGATTAGGCAGCAATATTTGCTGCTCTGCAATATTTGCTGTTCTGCAGCCTCCACTGATGATACCTAGGCAAACAGAGTCTGGAGTGAACCTCCAGCAAACTCCAACATACCTGCTGCTGAGGGACTTGATTGTTAGAAGGAAAACTAACAAACGGAAAGGAATAGCATCAACATCAACCAAAAGGACATGCATAACAAAACCTCATCTGTAGATCACCAACATCAAAGACCAAAGGTAGATAAAACCACAAAGATGGGGAGAAACCAGAGCAGAAAAGCTAAAAATTCTAAAAACCAGAGTGCCTCTTCTCCTTCAAAGGATTGCAACTCCTCGCCAGCAATGGAACAAAGCTGGATGGAGAATGACTTTGACGAGTTGACAGAAGTAGGCTTCAGAAAGTTGGTAATAACAAACTTCTCCGAGCTAAAGAAAAATGTTCTAACCCATTGCAAGGGAGTTAAAAACCTTGAAAAAAGGTTAGACAAATGGGTAATTAGAATAAACAGTGTAGAGAAGACCTCAAGTGATCTGATGGAGCTGAAAACCATGGCACAAGAACTTCGTGATGCATGCACAAGCTTCAATAGCCAATTTGATCAAGTGGAAGAAAGGATATCAGTGATTGAAGATCAAATTAATGAAATAAAGCAAGAAGACAAGTTTAAAGAAAAAAGAGTTAAAAGAAATGAACAAAGCCTTCAAGAAATATGGGACTATGTGAAAAGACCAAATCTGCATTTGATGGTGTACCTGAAGTGATGGGGAGAATGGATCCAGGTTGAAAAACACTCTTCAGGATATTATCCAGGAGAACTTCCCCAACCTAGCAAGGCAGGCCAACATTCAAATTCAGGAAATACAGAGACCACCACAAAGATACTCCTCGAGAAGAGCAACCCCAAGACACATAATTGTCAGATTCCCCAAGGTTGAAATGAAGGAAAAAGTGTTAAGAGCAGCCAAAGAAAAAGGTCGGGTTA
>NW_012105908.1:1878163-1885343 GCF_000951045.1 Mandrillus leucophaeus
TTACACTGTTAGTGGGAATGTAAATTAGTTCAACATCATGGAAGACAGTGTGGCGATTCCTCAAGGATCTAGAACTAGAAATACCATTTGACCCAGTGATCCCATTACTGGGTATATACCCAAAGGATTATAAATCATGCTGCTATAAAGACACATGTACACGTATGTTTATTGTGGCACTATTCATAATAGCAAAGACTTGGAACCAACCCAGATGTCCATCAATGATAGACTGGATTAAGAAAATGTGGCACATATATACCACGGAATACTACGCAGCCATAAAAAAGGATGAGTTCATGTCCTTTGTAGGGACATGGATGCAGCTGGAGACCATCATTCTTAGCAAACTATCGGAAGGACAGAAAACCAAACACCGCATGTTCTCACTCATAGGTGGGAACTGAACAATGAGAACACTTGGACACAGGGCGGGGAACATCACACACTGGCACTGGGGCCTGTCGGAGGGGTGGGGACCTGGGGGAGTATCCATTAGGAGAAATACCTAATGTAAATGAGGAGTTGATGGGTGTAGCAAACCAATATGGCACATGTATACCTATGTAACAAACCTGTACGTTGTGCACATGTACACTAGAACTTAAAGCTTAATAATAATAATAAAAATAAATAAAAATTTTTAACAACAAAAAAAATCTGTTATACCAAAAAAACAACAAAACAAAAAACAAAAAACCCCAGACTCAGAGCCAGACTACCTAAGTTGAAATTGTGCTCTTTCATTACCCCTTATGAAATTCTGAGCTACTTAACCTCTCTCACCAGTATCTCCATCTAATAAATGAATGATTGCTTCCAGCTGAAATCTTCAGGGAAACTTTTACAGAAGTGGAATTTGGGCTGGTCTCAGAGACAGTGCTTTTCAGGATTGTGAGATGAAGACCTTAAAAGGCAGGAGAAACGAACTAGTACTTTTAAAACAACTATTGTGCACCAGGATCTGTGCTAAGCATTCTGCGTACATTATTGCCCTCAGCTTTGTAGTTATGAAGAAACGAATCCTGAAAGTGAGAGCACTTAAAGTGACCAAGTAGGGGTTCAATTGCAAGCCTGGGGTCTCCTGTGTCTGGCCTAAGCAACACCTGTGAGAAGGGAAGCTCAGGCAGCTGGTGGAGGAAGCAAGGTAAGGTTCCTCTGGCAGCATCCGGGGGCTGTGAGTGGCAATTAGATTTTTTAGAATCTTTAATGGCCAGACAAATTTTCTGGATTTCATCCTGTGGGTAATGAGGAGCCATGGAATTGCTCATCAAAAAAAGGACATAGCAGTAGTGGTAGGCATGTATTTTTACATGTAGAAGTCCAATTCATCGTGTACCTTATTAGGCAGCTCAACTCTACTTTTAAGAAAACTTGCAATGTTACTCAAAATAGACATAGTCTGTCAAGCTGGCCTTTGATAAATTTTCCAGCAGAGAAAGTGGTTTGCTTCCACAGTTAACAGATGACTTTAAAAAGTGAATTAAAACTTTCTGTGTCTGAAAGTTTGTTAATTTGAGCTGCTGATTGTTACTGAATGACGGACTGATTTTGATGTGAATGTTGGTGCTAAGAATAGATACCAGAAGACTTTAAATCTAATTGAAACTCTGAGAGGATGAACAAAAATTGTAGTCTCACTCTACACAAGAACTTAGTGAAAAGGGAAGCCATTCAAATGGTGTATATGCATTTATTTCATGGTGCCTTCTTTCACAAGTTGAGGAGGCATCAGGAATGCTTTGCCTCTGCCTCCTATTTGGAAAGAGTTTCTTTCAAAGCCACCAACAAGCGTAGTGTCCAGCAAGCATTTGAAGTGCCTAGGAACTGTCAGACCTGGCATGCCGAGGTAGGCACCACATAGTTGAAGGAACAGGTAGCAAATGTGTGCTCAGCCCAATCCCAGGAGGGACCGCAATCTTAAGTCATGCTGCTACATTGGTGCCTCGAAGGGCCAGGGTGCTCTTTCTCTCTAAGCCAGTGATTTTCAAGGGGGATGCTATGCCTTCTAGAATGCGTGCATTTGGGAAAAAATGAGGAGGTACATTTTTGTTTATTGTAATGATTGGGATCTTCCACTAGAACTTAGTGGCCAGTTGTCATATGCTGACAATCCTGAAAACCAGGACTGGATAGTGAAGACTTGCCGTGCGTTCTACATGATTGCCAGATCTACTGCCACATTAGTTATTATCTGAGCTTCTCTGAGACTAGACCCTTATTCTATTTTACATACAGACAGAAAGCAGCTTTTACATGGTTTTAATATATACTCAATTTTCCAGCAATGACAGTACCATGGAAATGGTGGAAAAACTGTGAAGTTTGCTCATAACTTTGTGAAGAGCTGTTCACCATCACAGGACGTGTCACCAAGGATGATGTCATTCATGGTATTGGGACCACCAGTTTAAGACATCAGAAGTAACCTGCATTTGTAATTACTGTAATTGTTGTTTTTATTGTGTCCAAATATATACACATATATTCTCATTTAGCCATTATTTTAGAAAGTTGACTCTGATAGTCTATGTTTAAATCATTTATTTATTTTTGGGTTATCTAGGCTTTTCAATACTACTTCCATAAACTGTACAATTTCTCTACAGCTTCTTGTAGTAAAGCTTCCTTTTCCTAATCCATCCTTATTTTTCTGTGGCCTGTGGAAGAAAATGATCTCTAATGTCTTTACATATGAGACTAACTTTATGCACTGACATGTGGAATTTCAAGAATGCATATATATTTTTGGTGATGCTTTGTTTCTACCCTGTCCTATTTTATAACATGAAATTAATTATTGACATCATACATAAATAAAGCCCCGCTCATTTGCAAGAATATCAGACTTTCTCATTTTCTCCATGTTGACAGTGACAACTTGTCTTAGCATCTAATCTTGACTTTAATTAAGGTTATGTTCTTCTGCCTTCTATCACACACTTACAAGTCTGCCTGTTATTACTCATCTCAACCCTGGTTTCATTCTAATTCCACCCTTATCTCCACTCTTTCACTTACCTATAACTCTTCTGCCAAATCACTTCTCATATTCTCACTTTTTTTTAATCCAAAACTATTCCTTATAAGCACTGGGCTATTTCATTATATCTTCTAATGTGGTCAAGCTGAGCATTATAGACTAAATACATTATCATTTAATTATAAATTATTTATCTTTTATTTATTACACTTGAGACATCATATTGGTTTTTGAAAATATTTGTATTTGCTATCTGTCAATTTCCTTTCAGAAGACTAAATTGAGTGTACTCATTTGTTTTAAAACTCTTTATGAAATATGTGTTGTATTAAGGGGTCACAGTACTCCTATTATTATGACAAAACATTCTTCACATTTTCTATCTGAGACAATGGAATGTGTCTTACTCAAGATTACATATAAAGAGTGAGTTTTGACATTTTAGATAAAGTTAGAATACCTTGGCTTCTCCTTCTATTCTCAGTTTATGAACCTGTATTCACCATTAAAATGCTTTGTCATGCATGGTTTGGGTACTCAGTAAATATAACTTTTAGGTAGAGGTGGTTATGAGAGCTCTGTATAGAACTAATTATTATCAATAATAACAATGCAAGTAATAGTTATTATGTATTGATCATGTGCAGGCATCAAAATTAAAAGTTTCCATTTATTATTATCTCATTTAACACTAATAATTATTATGCCCAATAGGTATGTTGTTATCCATATTAATAGATGAGGCAAATGAGACTTACACAGACAGGTGCCTTGCTCTTAATCACAAGGCTAATTAAGTGACAGGGACCTAGACTCAAACTCAGGCCTATCTATCCCAAATGCCTATATTTTCTGCCTCCAAAAAGGGTGTTAATCAGTTTTGTATTAACAAATAAAAAACATAAAAATAATATTTTGGATTACAGAGGACGGTAGGAGTGCTTTCAATAAATCCATTAAGGAAACCAATAATCCCTGCAAATATTTTAAGTCAAGAGGACTTGACTTAAATAAGTCAAAGGATTTAAGGAGGGAAAGATAACATAACCCACACTGGTGGCATGCCAGTTTTCATGAGCCATGCCACAAAGATATTCCCTTGTTTTCTACTTGAAATTAATTCACCCAATACTGTTTTTCACAAGGGTCAAATCAAACAACAACTTGTGCTGTTCAAAATGGTAGCCAGTAGTTATACATAGGTATTGAGCATTAGAAATGTGGCTAGTCTGTAACATAAAAATAGACACATAGACCAATGGAACAGAACAGAGAACTCAGACATAAATCCATACATTTATAGCCAACTCTGCTTTGACAAAGGCACTAGGAACATACAATGGGGAAAAAGAGCCTCTTCAATGAATGGTTCTGGGAAAACTGGATATACACATACAGAAGAATAAAACTAGACTGTTATCTATCATTATATACACAGAATGACTTAATATGGATTAAAGACTTACATGTAAGACCCCAAAACAACAAAACCACTAAATGAAAACACAGGGAAAATCTTCATGTCATTGGTCTATGCAAGGATTTTTTTGATAAAACCTCAAAAGTGTGGGCAACAAAACAAATATAGAAATTAGATTACACCAAACTAAAAAGTTTGTGCACGGTAAAGGAAACCGCAGAGCAAAAAGACAACACACAGAATTAGAGAATACATTGGCAAACTATGCATCTGATAAGATGTTAATATTAAAAATAAAAAGGAACTCAAAAAACTCAACAACAATGAAAACCCCAATTAAAAAATGGACAAAAGAGGTGAACAGATATTTCTCAAAAGAAGACATACAAATGGCCGACAGACATGTGAAAAAATGCTTAACATCGCTAACCATTAGAGAGGTGAAAATAAAAAACGCAAGAAGAGATCATCTCATCCCAATTACAATTTTTTTTTATCAAAAAAACAGGCAACACATCAGTTAAAAAGCTTCTGCACAGCAAAGGATACACTTAACAAAGTGAAGAGACAACCTACAGAATGGGAGAAAATATTTGCAAAGATTAATAACCAGAATAGATAATTATTAGAAGCTTATTAGGAGCCCAAACAACTCTATAGGAAAAAATTGAATAATCTGATCAAAAAACGGGCAAAAGATTTGAACAGACATTTCACAAAAGGAGACATGTAAACGGCAAGCAGGCATATGAAAAGGTGCTCAACCTCATTGCTCATCAGAGAAATGCAAATCAAAACTACAAAGAGCTATCATCTCACCCGAGTTAAAATGGCTTATATCCAAAAGACAGGCAATAACAAATGCTGGCGTGAATGTGGAGCAAAGAGAACCCTTGTGCACTGTTGATGGGAATGTAAACTAGTACAACAGCTATGGAAAACAGTTTGGAAGTTTCTCAAAAAACTAAAAATTGAGCTACCAGGTGATCCAGCAATCCCACTGCTGGATATAAACCCAAAAGAAAGGAAATCAGTGCATCAAAGAGATACACACACTCCTGTGTTTGTCGCAGCACTGTTTACAATAGCTAAAATTTGGAAGCAACCTAAGTGTCCATCTACAGATGGATGGATAAAGAAAATGTGGTACAGCGCTGGGCGCGGTGGCTCATGCCTATACTTCCAGAACTTTGGGAGGCCGAGGCAGGCGGATCACAAGGTCAGGAGATCAAGACCATCCTGGTTAACACTGTGAAGCCCTGTCTCTACTAAAAATACAAAAAATTAGCCAGCCATGGTGGCAGTGAGCTGACATTGTGCCACTGCACTCCAGCCTGGGTGACAGAGCAAGACTCTGTCTCGAAAAAAAAAAAAGAAAGAAAATGTGGTACATACACACAATGGAGAACTATTGAGTCATAAAAAATAATGAGATCTTGCCATTTGCAGCAACATGGATGGAACGGGAGATCATTATGTTAAGTGAAATAAGCCAGGTACAGAAAGACAAACGTTCCATGTTCTCACTATTTGTGGGATCTAAAACTCAAAACGATTGAACTCGTGGACATAGGCAGTAGAAGGATGGTTACCAGAGGCTGGCAAGGGTAGCAGGGTGCTGGCAGGGGAGGAAATGAGGATGATAAATGGATACAAAAAAATAGGAAGAATGAATGAGCGCTACTATTTGATAGCGCCACAGGGTGTGCCATAATAACTTAACTGTATATTTGTAGTCAATACTAACTTAATTGTACATTTTAAAATGAAAAGTAATTTGATTGTTTGTAACTCAAAGGATAAATTCTTGAGGGGATGGACACCCCATTCTCCATGATGTGCTTATTTCACATTGCATGCCTGTATCAAAATATCTCATGTACCTCATAAATATATACACATACTATGTACCCTGAAAAATTAAAATACGTTTTTAAAAGACAGGCAACAATAACAGATGCTGGCAAGGATGTGGAGAAAGTAGAATTTGTGTATAAGGTTGGAAATGTAAGTTAGTACACTATGGGGAACAGCATGGAGGTTCCTCAAAAACCTAAAAATAGAGCTACCATATGATCCATCAATTCCACCACTGGATATATATCCAAAAGAATGGAAATCAATATGTTGACAAGATATCTGCACTCCCATGTTTATTACAGCACTATTCACATAGCCAAAATATGGAATCAACCTAAGTGCCCTTCAATGGATAAATGGATAAAGAAATGTGGCACATATACACAATGGAATATAATTCAGTCATAAAAAAAAATCCTGTCATTTGCAGTAACATAGGTGGAACTGGAGGTCACTTAAACTACTAGTTTAAGTTTTATTAATGAAACTATTAGTTTAAGTGAAAAAACCCAAGCACAGAAAGACAAATATTGAATGTTCTCACTCATGTGGGAGCTAGAAAAGTGGATTTCACGAAGACAGAGAATAGACTGGTGATTATCAGAGGCCACGAAGGATAGAAGGGAGGTGGAGATGAAAAGAAGTTGATTAGCTGGGTGCAGTGGCTCACGCCTGTAATCCCAGCACTTTGGGAGGCTGAGGTGGGCAAATCACGAGGTCAAGAGATCAAGACCATCCTGGCCAACATGTTGAAACCCCGTCTCTACTAAAAATACAAAAATTAACTGGGCATGGTGGTATGCACCTGCAGTCCCAGCTCCTCGGGAGGCTGAGGCAGGAGAATCGCTTGAACCCAGGAGGCGGAGGATGCAATGAGCTGAGATCATGCCACTGCACTCCAGCCTGGTGACAGAACA
>NW_012105908.1:1888608-1890807 GCF_000951045.1 Mandrillus leucophaeus
CCCCAACCTAGCAAGGCAGGCCAACATTCAAATTCAGGAAATACAGAGACCACCACAAAGATACTCCTCGAGAAGAGCAACCCCAAGACACATAATTGTCAGATTCCCCAAGGTTGAAATGAAGGAAAAAGTGTTAAGAGCAGCCAAAGAAAAAGGTCGGGTTACCTACAAAGGGAAGCCCATCGGACTAACAGCAGATCTCGCAGCAGAAGCCCTACAAGCCAGAAGAAATTGGGGACCAATATTCAACGTTCTTAAAGAAAAGAATTTTCAACCCAGAATTTCATATCCAGCCAAACTAAGCTACATAAGTGAAGGAGAAATAAAATCCTTTACAGACAAGCAAATGTTACAGATTTTGTCACCACCAGGCCTGCCTTACAAGAGCTCCTGAAGGAAGCACTAAATTTGGAAAGGAACAAAGAGTACCAGCCACTGCAAAAACATGCCAAATGGTAAAGACCATTGCTGCTATGAAGAGACTGCATCAATTAACGGGCAAAATAACTGGCTAACATCATAATGACAGGATCAAATTCACACCTAACAATATTAACCTTAAATGTAAATGGGTTAAATGCCCCAGTTAAAAGACACAGACTGGCAAATTGGATAAAGAGTCAAGACCCATCAGTGTGCTGTATTCAGGAGACCCATCTCATGTGCAGAGACACACATAGGCTCAAAATGAAGGGATGGAGGAAGTTCTAACAAGCAAATGGAAGCAAAAAAAAAAGCAGGGGGTGCAATCCTAGTCTCTGATAAAGCAGACTTTAAACCAACAGAGATTAAAAGAGACAAAGATGGCCATTACATAATGGTAAAGGGATCAATTCAAAAAGAGCTAACTCTCCTAAATATATATGCACCCAATACAGGAGCACCCAGGTTTATAAAGCAAGTCCTTAGAGACCTACAAAGAGACTTAGACTCCCACTCTATAACAACGGGAGACTTTAACACCCCTCTGTCAATATGAGACAGATCAACGAGACAGAAGGTTAACAAAGATATCCAGGACTTGAACTCAGCTCTGCACCAAATGGATCTAATAGACATCGACAGTACTCGCCACCCCAAATCAACAGAATATACATTCTTCTCAGCATCACATTGCACTTATTCCAAAATTGACCACATAGTTGAAAGTAAAGCACTCCTCAGCAAATGTAAAAGAACAGAAATCACAACAAACTGTCTCTCAGACCACAGTGCAATCAAAGTAGAAGTCAGGATTAAGAAACTCACTGAAAACCACACAACTACATGTAAACTGAACAACCTGCTCCTGAATGACTACTGAGTACATAACGAAATGAAGGCAGAAATAAAGATGTTCTTTGAGACCAATGACAACAAAGACACAACATACCAGAATCTCTGGGACACATTTAAAGCAGTGTGTAGAGGGAAATTTATAGCACTAAATGCCCACAAGAGAAAGCAGGAAAGATCTAAAATTGACACCCTAACACCACAATTAAAAGAACTAGAGAAGCAAGAGCAAACACATTCAAAAGCTAGAAGATGGCAAGAAATAACTAAGATCAGAGCAGAACTGAAGGAAATAGAGACACAAAAAACCTTTCAAAAAATCAATGAATCCAGGAGATCGATTTTTGAAAAGATCAACAAAATGATAGATTGCTAGCAAGACTAATAAAGAAGAAAAGAGAGAAGAATCAAATAGATGCAATAAAAAATGATAAAGGGGATATCACCACCGACCCCACAGAAATACAAACTACCATCAGATATTACTATAAACACCTCTACACAAATAAACCAGAAAATCTAGAAGAAATGGATAAATTCCTGGACACATACACCCTACCAAGACTAAACCAGGAAGAAGTTGAATCCTTGAATAGACCAATAACAGGTTCTGAAATTGAGGCAATAATTAATAGCTTACCAGCCAAAAAAAGTCCAGGACCAGATGGATTCACAGCCGAATTCTACCAGAGGTACAAAGAGGAGCTGGTACCATTCCTTCTGAAACTATTTCAATCAATAGAAAAAGAGGAAATCCTCCCTAACTCACTTTATGAGGCCAGCATCATCCTGATATGAAAGCCTGGCAGAGACACAACAAAAAAAGAATTTTAGACCAATATCCCTGATGAACATCGATGTGAAAATACTCAGTAAAATACTGGAAAACTGAATTCAGCAGCACATCAAAAAGCTTATCCACCA
>NW_012105908.1:1892778-1912361 GCF_000951045.1 Mandrillus leucophaeus
AAAAAAAGTTGATTAATGGGTACAAATACAGAGTTAGATAGAAGAAATAAATAAGACCTACTATTCTAGATTAGTAGGGTGGCTATAGTTTACAATAAACTATTCTATATTTCAAAATAGCTAGAAGAGAATAATTTGGATATTTCTAGCATAGAGACAAGACAAATAATTAAGGTTATGGATATTCCAATTATTCTATTTGTTCTTTACAAATTATACTAATGCATTAAATTATCACATCTATATAACACGGAACTGTGCATTATCTATTATGCATCGATAAAACATTGTTTAATAAAAAATGTGGCTAGTCTGAATTAAGATGTGCTGTAAGTGTAAAATACACGCCGGATTTTTAATAATTGTTATAAAAAATACAAAATCTCAATAATTTTTATTTCAATTACATGTTAAAATGATTATTTTAGAGATACTGGGCTAAATAAAATGTTATTAAAATTATTTTCACCTTTATTAATGAAACTTATGGATAATTTTAAATTACATATTTGGTTCACATTATATTTCTATTAGATGGCATTGTCATGGAATATATGTCTTTGAAAATAACTATGCTTAAAATTAAATCATGGGAAATATTTAATCAATATCAATACCCAATACTAGAGTGCTAGAAAATGTATTTGGTTAAAGCTTTGGTCTTAGTTTTTGCCTACCAGTTAATAGATGTGCAAAATTTGACACACCATTTAAAATCTATTAACCTCAGTTTCTGTAAAATCAAGATAATAGTTATATTGCTTACCTCACAGGGTTGTCATAAATATAAATAATTATTTCATTCATTCAAAAAATATATCAAAGGTCTAAGAGGTGGTGGGCCAGGGATACTGAGAACATTAAGCTGTTGTACCTTCCCCCATGGGGCTTACTATCGAAATTACAGAATGTTACAGGGGCAATGATAGAACTGTTACAAAGTATCCTGTGACTGGCACTCTGCTTAGAGGTCAAGGGAAAGTTCAGCAGAGGACTTGGCGTCTGATCCGGCCCCGTGAACCTGAATCAGAGTAAACCAGGTAGAGAAGTCAAGGAACACCTTGTCTTCAAGTCTCTAAGGTATAAAAGAGCAGGATACGCTCAAGGAAAAATAGGGGTGGTTAAGGTATTGGGAAGTAAAGGAGGAGAGGTAGTGCCTTGTCTGCAGTATGGATGGCTCTGGTTAGAAGGTTCTGATGCTGGGAGAGAGAGGAGAAAAGAGGACCCACAGTCACTCACGAGCTTTTGCTGATGGTGTCTATATTCTAATATAATTTTGGAATCTTTCTTTTCTTCTTAGAGAAAAGATGTTAGGAAAAGTTAGAAATACAAATTAATAGGATTTAATAGAATAGTATTCAATAATTAATTTCTAGAAAAATTATGTGGAGTGATTTTTTTTTAACATCTGTTCAGCTCTTTAGGTTAGACCAGTGCCTTACAAAAGGGTCCACATTCTCAACAGGACAATTGCACGGTTGCCTGGGGGAAGGGGCAGCTTCACAAAACAACCTAAGCCTGTAAGAAGTCATTTACATCTACCAGTATTTCCAAAGACTGAATTAGTTGCCAGAGATTAATGTATTTCAAAGTTATCTGTAGCAATACTGCAGTCAGTATGATAGGTGATTTAAAATTTTCTATGGTACTATATTTATTTATATGAAAATCACAATGAAGATAATGGGGTATGAATAGTACTTTCAAGATTATATGTTTGCACATAACATACTTATAAAAGGCATTTTCAGAAGCAAAAATTATGGCTGCTTTTTAATGTTTGTATTTTTAATGCACTTTTTACAGAGATTGCTGTTTCAAGAACAATAAAAATAAACATTAACTAGTCTCAAAACGATTTAGAAGATGTGGGCATACTATAGAATCTAAAAAATGAAATAATGCTTTATTTTCACCATTACATTTATATTACTTAATAAAACAATATGCCATAAATAAAAGTAGAGAGACCCATTTTTTTAAACCTCAAACAGTAAGATAAAACCATGCTATTGAATAGACAATTCTTATTGTTTTCCTTTCAAATCATAGAACAAATGAGAAGATTAAAAGGATATTTTTCAGCAAAAGTCTAGTATTTACAACAAATGGCTTTAAACGACAAAATAAATTGATACTTCCGTGCTTCTGATTGAAGAAATTATTGATGATACTAAGGAAGGATTCTTTTAACAAGATAATATTCTTTCTCTGTTGCCAACAAAGTTCCTACTAAGTATTGTAATTACTTTCTGCTTTTCTGCTTTCTGGTCATAATCTCATTTTTTCAAGGTCCCCTATCCTCTAGAAGAACTGCTCCTATCCCCCGGAAGACCTCAAAAGGGAAAAACCAGGAACTGCTTTGTCTTTAGTTAGAATTTGTTCAAGTCTAGCTTCCTTCAAATACTCTCTAGAAGCAACAGCAGCAACAATCTCATTACATAGGGTTCCAGATGAAAATGTGAATCAGGCAGTTTTAAAACACAAGAAAGAATCACCACGAATCACCTCGCAAGAGTCAACAGTGGGCCAGGGCCACATCCTCCTGTTACGTAGCATTCTGCTTTCTATCTGTGTATATGGAGGGGCTGCTTCAGTATGATTACCATATTATGTCTCTGCCAAAACAGAGATCACACCTCTTGTGTTCTTTAGTTTTGTTTTTCAGAGGTTATTCTCTTGTAAACACTGAATATTTACAAGGAACATTCAAAGGAGGGTTCATTAACTATAATCATAAAAATAATGTTTCCTTGATTTTAAAAACATGGCCTGTGTCCCTGTCATGCTGACCCTCTGAGTAACAGGAGAAATATCATAGAAAATGGCTGTGTGTTTGCCCCCTCTGTGTATTTCCTTATTCTCTTCCCCCATTTGTGATGAGTTCCTTCAGAGAAGGCACTGTTTTTCTTCTATGCATTCTTTGTAATGAATCGCAGTGCCCACTCAATAAATTTACGAATCCAGTACACACAGTAGTAGAAGTTGGTGGATGGACAAGCAGTAGCACCTTAGTCAATAGTCAGCCCTCCATAATATTCTTTGGAGAGTATTTGTTTAGTGAAAGGTACACAGTCTTAGAAATCAAATAAGAGGCCAGGCACAGTGGTTCACGCCTGCAATCCCAACACTTTAGGAGGCCAGGAGTTCACTTGAGGTCAGGAGTTCAAGACCAGCCTGGCCAACATGGCGAAACCCCATCTCTACTAAAAGTTCAAAAATTATCCAGGCATGGTGGCGTGCACCTGTAATCCCAGCTACTTGGGAGGCTGAGGTAGGAGAATTGCTTGAACCCGGGAGGCGGAGGTTGCAGTGAACCTAGATAACGGCACTGCACTCCAGCCTGGATGATAGAGCAAGACTCCGTCTCAAAAAAAAAAAAAGAAAAAGAAATCAAACAGAACCAGATTTAAGTTCCAACTTAAGACAATCATTGAGCAATTTAATTTTGACCCTTACTGTTTTATACACATAAAGTGAGGACAGTACTTCCAATGATATAGTGTTGTTTTGAGGACTGATTTAATGAATATACATAAAGAACGTCAATGTCTCATAATGCTTTCTTGGCTCATGAAAGCTCTCAGTCAATACGGATCTGTATTCCTCTAATATCTTGGACTTAATTCTCTTTAAACTGGGGTATTTGGCAATGTGCAAAGAGGGCCG
Source organism: Mandrillus leucophaeus (assembly GCF_000951045.1). Taxonomy (NCBI): domain Eukaryota; kingdom Metazoa; phylum Chordata; class Mammalia; order Primates; family Cercopithecidae; genus Mandrillus; species Mandrillus leucophaeus. The sequence continues at coordinate 1,896,448 of NW_012105908.1, forward strand.
CAAAGCCACCAGATAAACATGAGATCTTCCTGCTGCATATACTTTTCTTGGTGGCACTTAACTTTATTATATAAAATCTATTGTTTAGGGGTTCATTTAGTCAGCAAATGTTTTTCAGCACCTGTTGTATGGCAGCAGTCTATTGGAAGCAAGGGATAAAATAGTGAACAAGACAGGGACCTTCTAGTCTATTGGAAAGGAAGGAAGGAAGGAGGGAGGGAGAAAGGGAAGGAAGGAAGGAAGGAAGGGAGGGAGGGAGGGAGGGAGGAAGGAAGGAAGGAAACTATAAGTTCTGACAAGTGCCCTGAAGAAACGGAGATTGCAGCCATAGAAACTAGTTGGGGAAGGAGTCAACCTCTTTAGCTAGAGTGAGCAGAGGATTTTTAAAACAGGTGGCATTTAGGCTTTAAGAGAAGGAGACAGCCAAGCTGAGTTAGGGGACAGCAATGCAAAAGTCACCTGAAATCTTAAGGCCAAACATAAATTTCATATTTGTTAGTTGGGCAGCTTCCTTGACTTCCCTGCTACTCAAGGCTCTTCAGCAGATGTTTGGGGCACTTTGCCCAGGAGAAGTCCATGGATTCCACTGTGAGAGGTAGGAATGGTGGATAGAAAACACTCTCCTTTTCCCTATCTGTATTTAAGTTGGCAGCTTGCAAGGGCTATAACTAAGTACTCAGAATAACTTTGAAGGGAATAAGCTGATACATCTCAAATATGGAGGGAAAGATTGTATTTTAACTAGATTTATAAAGCTCCTAAGCTTTATGTGGCACTTGCATCAAGATAGAGATTCCCACTAATTAAAATCAAATAAAACTAAAGTTCTTCTTGGCATACTTTGATGCTTTCTTTTTGCCTCATGTGGTTGTATTACTACAGAATGGTAATTGTCTGTATGTATAGTCATAGGAAATCACAATTTAAAAATCTTACTAAATTACTGTAAATTTCACGAAATAGTTATAAATTTACTTTTTTAAAGGCTCTGGTTTCACCGGAAAAATCTAGAGAGAGAATTTAATTTAGTCAAGCTTCTTGAAGGAGGGATAATTTTATCTCACTTTATCTTTGTATTGCTAATGCCTTGCACAGTGCAAGGAACATAGTAATGTTCAACAGATACTTAATTAACTAAATTGAAGTTATAATTTCATATTGGAATTGATAAAGGGTACCAAAAATCTGTTGGGCTCAGATATTTGTCACTACAATTAAATTCTAGTAAAACAGAAGAATAGGTACACTCCATATATTACATGATTTTCTTCATAATAATTGGATTTGGCTAGTACTTTTGATTTCCTACATACTCTATACTTCTAACTCTTGTGAAATTCTGTTCCTGACAGATCCTTCATATTCTTGATAATGTGCCTAACAAAACGCCATAACACAATGAAGCTGAGAAGGCGAGAAGTAATTATAGCTCTTGGAGGAAGGATGAATAGCTATGTCCATGAAGCCTCTTTTGAAACTGTTCTAAGAAGAATTGTCCCTATTGCCCTAATGAAATTACTCAGAGAAAAAAAAAATGTGATTTCTTCAGATGTGATTTTATTTTCCTTAGGTTTTAAAATTGTTTTCTAAACCAAAGAAATTTTTTTTACAATCTTTAAATGAACAGTATGTTGCACACATAGAATGATACATCAATGTGAGATTCAAATATTCTTGACAGTGAACGACACTGTAATTTGGCTTTAGTCTCCTATTTACACATTTAAAGAAATGATAACACATACAATGAGAAGAGCAATTAAAAAACAAATTAAGTCAACCACCACTACTTGGGTTAATTTTATAGTATGTGTATATTTATGTATATATTTACTCTTCAAAAATAAATTAACTTTTCATTCCATTAAGCAAACTATATTACAATATGTAACATTCATTTCTATTGCGAATTTTTATCTAATAAAGACCACAGCATACTAGGCATAAACTGGGAGGAAATATTCCACTGTTGCTGTAGTAGATGTTTCTTTCATCACTAGGCTGAGATCTTTTCGTCCCGGTGGACAGCTTAAACTGCTTAGAAAAGAGTGGCATTCTCTTTTGATCTGTGGTGAAAGCAATAACGACTGGCCTTTAAACCACCTTATTGTGTCTGTGCTTTTCTGCTGGAATCTCTTTTACTTTGGGTTTCACATTTACCCCGATCAGTGACTGAGACCAGAGGAAAATGTGAATCAGGCAGTTTTAAAACACAAGAAAGAATCACCAGGAATCACCTTGCAAGGGTCAATAGTGGGTCAGGGTGACATCCTCCTGCTACGTCACATTCCACCTTCCATCTTTATATATGGAGGGGCCGCTTCAGTCTGACTACCATATTCTATTTCTGCTAAAATAGAGCAAAGCTCTTGGACACTCCAATTAAGAAGCAACGATGGAAAGTCAAATTAGGAACGAAGGCAGTTGACTTTACGATTTACAAACAGCAGGAAGGAATGAGCATCAAAAGTTTAAATTATTCATAATTTAATTTGAAAGATGAAGTTAAAAAAGGCGGGACTGTAATGAAAAAACACAGACTTATGGACTGTTTTGTATCTGCAGGGAAATTGGAATTAGGCTTCTATAATTCTCCTTTGATTTACGTGTTCAGAAAAATTGTTCTCAGATATCCTTCACCAATATTTCCTTCTCCCCGAGTGCTTTCCATAAATATTTATGTGAAAATTGATTTGACTCTCTTCTAGATTTTCTGGCCTGCTTGCCTGTTCGATTTTTTTCCCCTGCCAAAATGAAACACTGAATGACAGAGCGGTTAAACAGCTACATATTCAGGCTGTAGTAGACTGAACTCTCATGCGCGATACCTGAAGACCCACAGGTAAGCTCCACGTCCGATCTAGGACTATGATACCACTTCAGAGCCTCCATGGCTGAACTTCCTCACAGAGATTTAAGTTGTTAGAAATGTACTTGTCATTTCCACCCAGAAGTTAACTACGGTTGTTTCTTACTTTCTTGATTGTAGCTTTTACATGGTGAAAAAATATTCCTTTGCTATAATAAGTTGAATGTGCTTATGAAATGAAGAAAATAGACCTATCATTCTAGTTATCAAATCTCCAGGGGAAACACTTTGTTTGTCTAAAAGCTGCTCATTAGTGTACATCCCTTTTTTGGTCCTTTCTGGAGTGAAGCACATTCTTTGCTGATGTAAATGCAGTGTCAACTCCTTGAATTCAAGTTGGAATTTCAACAAGAGAGACGAAGCCCAGAGATTCTACTTATGTCATAATTTACTATTTGGACACATTCATATGATTTTAAAAGAGGTCTGTGCTTATTTCCCACTTAGCTGCCAGGTGGTTCAGGGTTATATATAGTGAAGTCCCAAATATAAAAGTGGTAATGGACAAAAATTATACACATTTGATGCTACAAGCATTTCTCAGAATGGCTAGAACAAATTCTGCCTCGTTGTTTGGTTGGACAGCTGATAGGCCCGGCACACTCACTAAAGACATTTTCCTGACAAAATTCTAGCCAGTCATTCTTGCCAGAAGGCCCAGTGTAAAGGCCTCCTTGCAAATCTCCCCAAGAGTTGGAAGAACAGCAGATGACTATATCCCAGAGATCCAATGCCCATCCTAAGCACAAATGAAGCTGAGATCTTGGGTGTCTGAATAATGAACTGAAACTGGTTCTCAACAGATTATAGAAAAGTGAGTATATAAAAATGGAAATAATGCTGGCAACAATGCAGATAAGGGTAGCATCACACTATTGCCTTTAGAGGCATTATTTGACAAGAGACTTCAAAATCGGGCTTTAAAGATGTAAACTCGGAGAAAAGTGTTAGCTTTCAAGTCCAGCAATACACTATCTACAGGATATGAAGAATACACACAGTGGAATCACACAAAGGGCTTTGAAGGGGTTCCTTTCTATGTATAAGTATGTAAATGACCGTATGAAGTGAGGACTGATATGGAGATTTCGGAATGTCGTATCCATAATGACTGTTCAAATGAAAAGTACAACAACAGCTGCTAAAGAGTTGGTAAGATGTGGTGATTCAAGAGTGGTTAGCTGTTAGTTTACATAGTCATTAAAATAAGAAATTCCACAAATAAAGCTGTCAAGTATTCAGATTTATACAGAACATTTCCAAATACAAAAGCTATACAAATAAATCACTACCCTCATATATGCCTTATTTTCGAGAGGCCTTACCTTCTAAGCAGATGTGTCAGTAAAGGTGCAATCTTTTGCTTAATTCCTGCTTAACTTATAAGATACATTTCAAGATAAAGACTGGTTATGCAAAGCAATTTCTTTCTGTGTAAGACCAATCTTACAAAATGGAGATAAACTCGACAGCATGGCTGCATGAGGACTAGAGAAAACCCAACGAACGTTTCCAATTTTCAAAATGCAGGTCATATTCTGATTTAACATCATACTGTATCCATCAGCTTTGCATCCATGATTCAACGACACTTATGGCATGTTTAAATTTATAGGGGTGAGGCAAAGCTCTCCAAACAACTTTTATACATAAACAGGAAAACATTTTCTCAGGGAGACTTACCCGCTCTTTCTTTGGGTCTCTTATCGGAGAGCACCTGTAAAAAAAAAAAAAAAAACAAAAAAACAGTATCACTCTTAATATCTCAAAATTATACCACTTTTGTCAAAAATATTGAGTTTGAGACAAAAAATAAGATTGTAAAATTAGAACCAAATGGCCTCCAGAAATGAAAATAAAATGCCAACTGAGGCATGAAGATTGAATGATTTTAGGAACCACACAAATCATCAGGAATCATAAAAGTCATCAAAATACTCATTCATGGGGAAGATGCATTACATTTATTTTTCTCTGACTTAAGTAAAGATTTATACAACACAGGCCTTGTGCAGTGGCTCATGTCTGTAATCCCAGCAATTTGGCAGGCCTAGGTGGAAGTTCCAGGCTTAAGCTGAGTTTGAGACCAGACTGGGCAACATAGCGAGACACCCTGCTCTACAAACAATTTTTAAAATTAGCCGAGCATGGTGGCATGTGCCTGCAGTCGCAGCTACTTGAAAGGCTGAGGTGGGAGGATCTCTTGAGCCTGGGAGACAGAGGTTGCAGTGAACCGTGATTGTGTCACTGCACTCCAGCCTGAGCGACAGAACGAGGGGAAAAAAAAAAAAGATTTACATGATAGCATGTGTCTATTTAGTAACTGAGAAGAAGACTAAAGTCTAGTTTTTATCCACTGCTCCAGGGCCCTGGAGCCATCAACAGTCTCCTTAGTGCTAAACCCAGGCCCTGCCTCACTGTGTCTCTCAGTGACATCACAGGCCCTAACTCAGCTGACTACTCCTCCCTTCCGAAACTTTATCCTTCTAGCCTTCTGAATCCCATGCTGTCCTTGCTGTCTTTTCTACCCCTCTGCTTGTTCCTTATCATTTTCATGGTAGACTCTCCTTTTGTCATATGCTTGTCTTATATGTTGATTTCATTTACTTTAGTTTTATTTTGTTTTGTTAGGGATGGGTCCTGGCCCTTCTTCTCTTCTCACTTTGTACCTGCTTCCAGGGTGATCTCATCTACTTTCCATCCATATTCTGATAACCTTCAGATTTAGATCTCCAACTTAGGGGTCTTTCCTTAAGCTCCAGGAAAATAGAGCAAATTTTTTTTTTTTTTTTTTTTTTTTTTTTTTTTTAAGGTAGAGTCTCACTCTGTCACCCAGGGCCAGGCTGGTCTCGAACTCCTGACCTCAAGTGATCCGCCCACCTCAGCCTCTCAAAGTGCTGGGATTATAGGCATGAGCCACAGTGACTGACCACGAGCAAACTGTTGATTGCACATTTGCATTTGGACATTTCACATCAGATACCTCAAACTCCGTGTCCAAAACTCAACATCCTCTCCTCCCCTCCCACCTCCTCCTCCACCTCCTTGTCCACACACACATACAGATCCCCTTTCTGTGTTCCCTCTGTCTTGGTGAATAGTGTTTCCATCTACCTGTTTGTTCAAATCAGAAACTCAAAGATCACCCTTGACTCCTTCCTGTCCTCACTGAATCCTGCTGAAGCCTACTTCCAAATGTTGCTTGAATCCATCTGCTTCTTTTCATCCCTGCTGCCACCTCCTGGGCAACATTCAGGTAATACCTAGAAAACTGCAGTAGTTTCCTAACTTCTTAGTCCAATTCTAGTCTTATTTCTCTCCAACCTATTCTCAGCCAGTGTGATTGCTTCAAAAACAATGTGATCACTTCCATCTTCTTAAAATCCTTCAGTGATTCGCCATTACTCTAAGAATAAATACAGTTGTGTGGTTAAGATCATATGTTTAGCAATCAGAATGACAGTTGCTAGCTGTAGACCTTAAAAAAGTGATTACATTTCTCTAAGCCTCATTTCCTCATCAGTAAAATGGGGTTGCTTTGAGGAGTAAGTACAAAAATTCAGGGGATGTCCTGAGCCCCACGTGTAGCAGAGAAAAGGTATACAATACATATTGGTTGATTATTCTGAAGGAAATTCTGAAAAACAGACGCTTATGTTTATTAACTTTTCCAAAGTATCTGGTAAACAGTACTCTACAAGGGTCAGTCAGGAAAGAGGCAAAATGATGACGCAGTTAAAGCTTTGTCCTTGATACCACAGTTCCTTCCCATCCCATTGTTTGTGTCTCTCCCTATATTCTATGCCTGTGCTTATACTTGCCCCAGGAAAAAGCAAATCCACAAAAGAGTTGATGAGTGACAATAAGATCCACTTTCCCCAAGGATATTCACATATTAAAGGGACATCATTTAACAATAAACACCAATAAATGAACCTGTAATGGTGCAACTTCAGACATCTGTGACACACAGAGGAGAAAAGATCCCTCTATATTTTTAAACTAGTATCAGTGGTTCTGACTTGGTCTGGAAGCAAATATATTTAATGACTATTTGACCTGGAATGAGAAATAAACTTAGAAAGTAGAGTAGGTTGTATTACTTGAACACAATAAAATATTAAACATTATTTTCTAAATACAATAATGTTCTGACAATCATATAAATTAGAAATAACCCAGTAGAATTCTTCCAGTTCAACCTTTTAAAAATTCTCACTTATGAGCTAAGAGCAATTGCTGCCGAAAAATTTAAGCCTCAGGGCTTGAAAAGGAAACAAAACACAGAAGTATGCTTTCTCAACCACATCTTGAGATGGAGTGCTAACACAGCTACTCATACATTAATAATAATAATAATAATAAATAATCCTTGGCACAAGAACTGAAAGTCAGATTACTTGATTCCAAAATAAATCAACGCAACCCAACTGAAATAGGAATTCCAGGGAGAATATTTGACAAAAGTATGGCCAAGCATTATTTTGTCCTAAATGTAGACTATTTAAAAGGTACACAGAGTGTGAATTTGATAAACATGTATATGTGTACAGAATATGAGCATCTATCTCAAGGGTATCATGATGAGCAAAAAGGAGAAACTAATGATCTGAAATTAAAGCGACAAAAGTTAGTTTTGAAAAATGAAAAATACTTGAAAAATAGTACTGAAGTTCAAAGATGTTAGAGATATTTAAAAATGAGCCCCTCATGTATCTACCATTTTAGTAGTACATAAAACATCACAAGCAGAGACATAGGGGCCCTCATTTCCCAGGAAAATTGATGAGGCAAAAAATAAATACATAACACCCATTTTCTGTAATACGTTAATTGTAAAACATTCATAAATATAATGGTGAACATATTCTTCTTTCTGGATTGTATAGCAATATTTTAACATAATATTTTTCATTTAAAATCACAGGTTGCCAGGGGCTAGGGGAAGAAGGAATAGGGAGTTATTGATTAATTGGTACAGGGTTCAGTTTTACAAGATGAAGAGTTCTGGAGATGGACAGTGGTGATGGTCGCATAGCAATCTGAATGTTCTTAATACCACTGAACTGTACACTTAAAATGGTTAGGATGATAAATTTTATGTTACGTGAATTCATAACAATAAAAAGGTCCCCCCCCCAAAAAAAAATACACTAGAAGCACACACTCTATTGCAACCCAGTATGTTGAACCTCCTGCTGCTTTCTACTTCAAACCCCTCTGTTTGGAAATCCAAATAGAAACTCTTTAGAACTTAGCAATATAACACATTAAGAGGATATCTCAGCCATGTGCGGTGGATCACGCATGTAATCCCAGCACTTTCTGAAGCCAAGGCGGGTGGATCACTAGGTCAGGAGTTCAAGACCAGCCTGGCCAACATGATGAAACCCCGTCTCTACTGAAAATACAAAAATTAGCTGGGCATGTGACGTGCGCCTGTAATCCTAGATACTTGGGAGGCTGAGGCAGGAGAATCATTTGAACCAAGGAGGTGGAGGCTGCAGCGAGTCGAGCTGAGATTGTGCCACCGCACTCCAGCCTGGGAGACAGAGCAAGACTCAGTCTCAAAAAAAAAAAAGAAAAAAAAAAAGAAAGAAAAAAAAGAGGATATCTCTAAGATCCAAAATGCAACTTATGGATAGACAATTTTAGAAAACTGCTACTATTGGGGGGATAGTTATTCATACTAACCTAATAATCCTGAGATTATAGCTAGCTCTATAAACATGAAGGAAGGGTACACTTTGGAGCAGATGTGAAATGATGTCACTTATTCACTGATGTCAGTATAGTTAGATTACGTGTCTCTCGACCGCCAGTGGGTTTTCTCTGGGTATTTTATTCACTAAACATTTGCCGAGTGCTTAGTCAGTATATAGATAAACACATTTCTAGCACTATGGTAGGTGCTTAACCCTTTCTGTTGTATAGGTGGCTTGGAGCAGGTAAGTGGTCTATATTGGAGATTCAGGAACTCTAGAACTGTAAGAATTATCTCATGGATAATTCATGGATAACTATTAGAATTATCTCATGGATAATTCTCATGGAAAAAACATGACTGTAGTCTTGCCATTTATCACAGACCACAGATAGCATAAACCACATTTGGGTGGCTTCATTTCCTTCTCAATTAGCTGTAAATTCCTTTGAGGTACATTTAAGGGTAATTTGCAGGCCAGGTGCAGTTGCTCACACCTGTAATCCCAGTACTTTGGGAGGCCAAGGTGGGAGGATTACTTGAGGCAGGGAGTTTGGAATTAGCCTGGGAAACAGGAGATCCTGTCTCTACAAAAAAAAAAAAAAAAAAGAAAAAGAAAGAAAAAATTAGTCAGTGTGATGGCTCACATCTGTAATCCCAGCCACTAGAGAGACTGAGGCAGGAGGATCACTTGAACCCAGGAAGTTGAGGCTGCAGTGAGCCAGTGTTCGCACCCCTGCACTCCAGCCTGCATGGTAGAGTGAGATCCTGTCCCTAAAAATAATAATAATATAACAGTAAAAACTTTTAAAAAGTCATTTGCCTCATTTGCTGAGATCCCCCAGAAAGTGTTAATTTTGTAATACCTCCAAAGCCATGGTAATTATAAATCCATGTTCATGCAGGCAGTCTAAAAACATCTTAGGTATTTATTTTATGATAAGGCTGGATATAAAATGCAATCACTTTTTGAAACAAATGTACCCAGTAATGTATCCTTTGTCCACATAGCCAAATATGACAGATTAAAATACAGAACTGCACTAAGTAACCATAAAAACATCCAGATAATTTTTTGGGGGGGAGAGGCTATGTCCCCTAGGGCTTGTAATGATCAATCAAGTCAATGAATACATTAACTACTATTGTACTAGTCAAACTAGAGAGCAGTTTCAACACCTGCTGTTCCTGAAAAACAAAGGGCCCATTTGTTCCTAATGTCCTCATGTTAACCTTTAAAACCAAGAGCAGTAGATAAAAATCCCAGAGTAAATAAATTCTCATGTAAACATGGAAGCTATTTTATTATCTGCCCTTTACTTTATTCAGAACCCACCTGCTGGTTTCAAACTCAATAGATTATGTTCAGTAGTAACCTTGATTTGAATATTCTGGATAATGTCTAAGTAACAATGAGTAGAAAAGGTTAATCACTAGATTACCACTAGAAAGTTAGTTTCCTTGGGCAAGTGTATGGGATGTATCACACACCGAGTTTGGCCCAAATAATGTATGGCTGACTTTGTTATAGGTGAATTATATCTCAGATAACCTTTTCCTAAATTACCCTTGTCTTAGTTCATTTGTGTGTTGCTAGAAAGAAATACCTGAGGCCAGATATATGTTTATTTGGCTCACAGTTCTGGTATCTTGAAAAGTTCAAAACTGGGCAAGGGCCTCAGGCTGTTTCCACTCCTGGCTGAAGGTGAAGGGGAGTTTGTATAGAGAGAGATCACAGGGAGAGAGGAAGCAGAAGAGGGGCCAGGTGCCAGGCTCTTTTTAACCACCAGCTTTCACAAGAACTAATAAAGTGAGAACTCACTCACCCCCCAACCCCAGTGAGGGCTTTAATCTATTCATGAGGGATCGGTCTCCGCGACCCAGACACCTCCCATTAGACACCCACCTCCAACATTGAAATTAAATTTCAACATGAGTTTTGAGGGATCAAACATCCGAACTATAGCACTCCTCATGTTAGCTACCCAATGGATCATGTGCAAATTATGCATAAAAAGTATAGGGTTTAAAAAAAGAAAATAAAATATTTCAAAGCATCATAATCTGTAATTCCAGAGTCATTTTGACAAGACAGTCTTAAAGAAGAAGTTAACCAAACTATCAGTTGATGAAGAAGTAAATGAAAATGTAATGTTCCTTATTTACCATACTAAATTCTCACTATTCCCTTTAAATTTGAATTCAAAATATTCCAAGCACAGCCTTGCAGGAAAGTTCCCAAAACTTTCTATTTCTACAAACATTCTATATAGTGATTTCTGTCTAATTATCAAAGCGATTCTTTCCCTGACTCAGGCTGAGAAACGGCTGTACTAACTCTTAGCTGGAAGGAAGGAAGAGACAGGGATGATCACAATTTCCTCACAAATAGCTATGTGATGAAAGCAAAAAAGGAAAAAAAAAAAAAGCCAAAATCACTTAAAAAGATAGATTATATAGTTTTAAATATCCTTTTTATTTTTGTTTAATCTTCCCTGATTTCCTATAGACCTGAGATATGTAATGCTTATTTTCATTGCTATATAAAAATCTCAATAAACTTTATACATAAAAGTCAAATGAAAATCCACTTTTGTGGACTGAAAAATATTTCAGTGTTGCCTATGATACATAAATCTGTTTCTAAATATAAATTTTGGTATATGTATATTAGCATTCATATATTTGAAATAGAAGGAGTAATACAGAATTGTAGACATTTAATCTAATGCAAAAACATGAGTCTTTACTAGTTCAGTGAGTCTAAAATGATGTTATTTAATAAACCATAGCATTTTAATAAGCATTCTTGACATCTGGTGCTAATAAAAAGGACTTTATGTTTTACAGTTAACATTTAAGGAAAATACATGACTGTAGTTTTGCTATTTATCATAGATCACAGATGGCATAGCCCACATTTGGGTGGCTTCATTTCCTTCTTGATTAGTTTACATAAAGAGGCTACTTGTTCTCTCTCTTTGTGTGTATATTTTATATAGGATTTGGGCCAAATCCCAGACATTAATACATGAACAAAGAAAGGAATTCATTAAATTTAATGTGAAGTTTCTGAATAACAAAACTGGATCCAGTGTAGTTAATAGATTTTTCTGGATCCAGTTTAGTTAATAGATTCATTCTAAAACAAGGATCCAAGGAATTTTGCATTTGGAAAAATATTTGAAGTAAGATTTCTGGAAATGCAAGACACCACAAGGACCTAAAAACTTCCGTCTCTTGTACAACTATATGCCCCAGGCAAATACTAACCAGTCCTTCTATCCAGGGCAGCTTCTTCCAGGAGCCTGTGTGCAAGCCAGCAGCTGGGCGTGATGCTGCTGCAACACCTAGACAGGGATGGAGGCTTCCAGGTGCTCTCCTTGCCTCTGGCTAGCCCTTTTCCAACCATGAAACTGACATATGGGCTTCCCTTTTCCTACTTGCTCAGACTTTTTGTGTTCTTCCCTTTGGATCCTTTGCTGAGTGTCCTGCTCCAACTTGGACATTAGACTTCAGTTGTACTCTGACTCTCATTAACCCCAACTTACCATTTCCTTACACTTTCCTCTGGAAAATGTCATGCTTATCTGGAAGCATCAGTGCAAGAGTATAAAACGTATGTTACATGACTTTTCACTAGATTTTGTTAGAATGATTGAAAATTAATTATTACATTTACCAGATAGTAATAACAGAAACAGTATGCTGTAAGATGCTCAATAAGACACACAGAAGCTCAGACTGAAAACCCAATGGATTAATTTGTGAGAAATGCAGAGATAGGAGTGTTAATTAGCTCAAAATCAAACAAGTTTTATTCTCAGAATTCTTTAATTCTGAAAATGAGAGAAATAAGATATAGATATATATGTAAACACCACTAGAAAGCAATTAAATGCAGAATTTTTGCAATACAGAATTAACTGATTGAGATAATAGGCACAATTAATTTTTAGAATACCTTAAAGTTAGTGAAAGAGGTTGGGTATGCTATTGAAAATCTGACTAGATTAGAATAAAATTGAATTCTTTTTTAAACTAAATTATTGTTATTATTATTAAATTTTTATTGATACATAATAATTGTACATACTTATGGGATATGTGATGTGTCAATATGTGTTCATTGTGTTATGAGCAAATCAGATTACAATAGCATATCCAGCACCTTAAATATTTATCTTTTCTTTTTATTGTATACATTCAAAACCCTCTCTTCTAGGTTTTTCGAAGTATGATATATTATTGTTAACTCTCCTATTCTCCCTCCTCACTACACTTCCCATCCTCTGGTAACCACTATTCTATTCTTATGAGAACAACTTTTTTAGATTTCATATAAGTGACATCATGAAGTATTTATCTTTCTGTTCCTGACTTATTTCACTCAATGTAATTTAACAGGTTCATCCATGTTGCCACAAGTGACAAAATATTCTTTTTTTATGGCTGAATAGTATTCTATTGTGTATATATACTGTATTTTTAAGTTCATTCAACCACTGAGGGGATTTAGGTTCTTTACTTACCTTGGCTGTTGTGAATTGTACTGCGATAAACACAGGAGTGCAAATATCTCTTTGACATATTGACATCATTTCCTTTGGATATATACCCAGTAGTGGGATTGCTAGAGTGTAGGGTAGTTCTATTTCTAATTTTTTTTGAGGAACCGCCATACTGTTTTCCATAATGGCTGAACTAATTTACATTTCTCCTACCAATGTGTAAGTGTTCCCTTTTCTCCACATCTTCACCAACAATTGTTACTGTTTGTCTTTTTGATAATAGTCATCCTAACTAGAATGAAGTGGTATCTATTCGCATTTCCCTGATGATTAAAAATGTTGAGCATTTTTTCATATATTTCTTGACCATTTGTATGCCTTCTTTTAAGAAATGTAAAGTCAGGTCTTTTGCTCATATTTTAATTGAGTTTTGTTGTTGAGTTGTTTCAGTTCCCTATATATTTTGGATATTAACCTCTCATCAGATGCATAGTTTGCAAATATATTCTCTCACTCTGCATTCTGTCTCTTTGCTTTGTTGATTGTTCTACTGTTCTGAAATGCTGTGCTTAAAAAAAAAAAAAAAAAAAAAAGGTTGATGTTAATCCCATTTGTCTATACTTGCATTTGTTGTTATGCTTTTGACGTTTTTATCCAAAAAAATCCTGGTGTAGGATATTTTTCACGGACATTTTCTCCTGTATTTTCTCTTTTAACAGCTTTGTAGTTTTGGGTCTTACATTTAAGTTTTTAATTCATCTTGAGTTGATGTTTGTCTATGGTGAGAGATAAAGGTCTAGTTTCATTCTTCTGCAAGTGTTTAACCAGTTTTCCTAACATTATTTATTGAAGAGACATTCCTTTCTCCATTTTGTATTTTTGGCACCTTTGTCAAAAGTTAGTCGGCTGTAGATCCATGGATTTATTTCTGGACTTTCGATTCTGTTCCATCAGTCTATGTGTCTGTTTGCATGCCAGTACCATGTTGTTTTGGTTACCAACACTTGGTAGCATATTTTGAAGTCAGGTAGTCTAATGTCACCAGCTTTATTCTTTTTGCACAATATTTCTTTGGCTATTCAGGATCTTTTGTGGTTTCGTGCAAATTGTAGAATTATTTTTCTATTTTTGTGAAGAATGTCACTGGTAATTTGTTAGCAATTGCATTGAAACTGTAGACTGCTGTGAGTAGTATGGACATTTTAACAATATAAATTCTTGCAATTCATGAACACAGGATAACTTTCTATTTTTAGTGTCTTCCTCAATTTTTTTGTAGTTTTAATTGTAGATACCTTTTGTTTTGTTAGTTAAATTTATTCCTAGGTAATTTTTTGTAGCTATTGAAAATGGTATTGCCTTCTTGATTTCTTTTTCAGGTTCTTCACTGTTGGCATATAGAAATAAAACTGATTTTGTATGTTGATTTTGTATCCTACAACTTTACTTAATTTATTTATCAGTTCTAATAGTTTTTCTGTGTGTGTGTGTGTGTGTGAAGTATGGCATTTTCTATATGTAAAGATCATGCTATCTGCAAACAGGGACAGCTTGATTTCTACTCTTCCCACTTGGATTCCCTTTATTTCTTTCTTCTATCTGATTACTCTAGCTAGGACTTCCAGGACTGTGTTCAATAAAAGTGGTGAAAGTGGGCACTTTCTATTGTTTCAGATCTTAGAGAGAAAGCTTTCAGCTTTTCCCCTTTCAGAACGATGTTGCCTGTGAGCTTGTTATGTATGGCCTTTATTATGCTGAGGAATGTTCCTTCTATACCTAATTTGTTGAGAGTTTTTATTATGAAGAGATGTTAAATTTTATCAAATACTTCTATTGAGATAGTATGATTTTTGTCCTTCATTCTGTTAACATAATATATCATGTTTATTGATCTTCCTGTGTTGAACCATCCTTGCATCCCTAAAATGAATTCCACTTGATGATGGTGAATGACATTTTTAATGTGCTGCTGAATTTGGTTTGCTTATATTTTGTTGAGGATTTTTGTATCTATGTTCATTACAGATATTAACCTGTAGTTTTCCTTTTTTGTTGTGTTATTGAAATTTAGTTTTGTACCCTGAATGAGGTCACAGTCTAGGCTAGAAGACAGCTCTATATCAAAAAATTTACAAACTTATAGTCCTGTATGATTGTAACTTTTTTGTTTAGATATACAAGACATAATGGTTGCACAAGAGTCAGGAGTAGTGGATATCATGTAGAGAATCAGGGGAGGTTTACAGAGAGTAATATTTAAGATGGCTGTTGAAGAATATGTTCATCGGGAAAACACAGGGAGAGGGGAATTCCAGGGAGAAGAAACAACATGTACAAAGAAAGGAGCAGAAGAAAGCATGGCTGTTTGGTGAAATGCAGGTGAGGTTTGTTTTTTGTTTTTGTTTTATTTTTATTTTTATTTTTATTTTTATTTTTTATTTATTTATTTTTTTTTATGAAGCATAATTTAATCTGATGATTCAGAGCACCTCAAGATTGTGTTGTAACGTTTTCCTCATGCTGCGTGTTTAGGTGCCTGTAACAGAATTCTGGTTAGTAAAATATTGAAAAAAATTTCACATATAATTCACATTAAATGACTACAGATAGATACAATATGGGCATTTTGATGTGTCCATTTGTACCTGACCAGGGCACAATTTATAATATACTAAGAAAACTAAAATTAATTACAAAATGAGTATTTTTAGCACACTTAGTAACAGCTACTTGTTTTAAACTATTATTTCATTTTTGGTGACCAAATTGTATTTGACCATAATTAAAGAACACATAACCTTAAAATAATATTTAAGAAACATAGTTACAA
>NW_012105908.1:1913061-1928114 GCF_000951045.1 Mandrillus leucophaeus
AAACAGTAATACCACTTATGTAACAACTATATCTCAATAACTTAGAATTCAGAGTATAAAACCATAAACATTGAGCTCCCTCATTGTTTCAAGAGCACTCTTTCCATTCTATTTCCACTGACTGATAAGAGGACACACCAAACTAGATCACTGAACTGTACAAATGATCTTTACTCTTAATCTAAACAAACATGTGTTAAAACATTCTGAAATGCTGCATCCTTTGATTTCTTCATCTTTTCAATTGCCCGATGCAGGTCCTGCTGTTGAACAGGCCAAATTTCATCTTCATCATGGCTTTCTTCTGATGTAGAATTAACATATTCTCTAACACAGAGGAGGGCAGCATCTCGACACATCTCTTTTAGGTCACTTCCTGAAAAGCCATCAGTTTCCTGGGCAACTTCTAGCAGGTCTACATGCCTATCCACATTTTCATTTTTCAAGATGAGTTTCAGGATTGCTTCTCTCTGTTTTAAAGCAGGCTGGTTGATGTGAAATCTTGTAGGCATTCTTCTCATTATAGCAGAGTCAAGGTCCTGAGGACGATTGGTAGCTCCCATTACTATGACCTGGCAGCTGTGATCAGTATCCAATCCATCCCAGAGACTCATAAACTGAGCTTTCATCATGGCTGTAGCTTCATGGTCAGAACTTGAACGGTTTCGTAGAAAGGAGTCTATTTCATCTATAAAGATGATGGATGGTTGTAGCTTTATGGCAAGGGAGAAGACAGCAGCAGCCAATTTTTGAGATTCTCCATACCATTTGTCGGTCAGTGTCGAAGGCTGAAGGTTAATAAATCGACAGCCTGCTTCTTTGGCAGTGGCCTTGGCAATCAACGTTTTACCACAGCCTGGAGGCCCATAGAGAAGAACACCTTTTGGAGGTTGCAGAAGCCTGGAATTCTCAAACAAATGTTTCTTTTTGATAGGTAAGATGACTGTGTCTTTCAGATCCGTAATGACATCATCGAAACCTGCTATATCACTCCAAGTAACATGCATATTAAGAGGGTCTACTAGATGAGCAGCAATACTCATTTCATATTCTGAGACCTTCACATTTTTCACACCAATTTGCTTCATTAGTTTTTCTGCCTGTTTCTGAGCTTCTACTTTTTGCTTTCTGGTTGGATCAATTGCATCTACCATCCATTTGATAGTAAAGTATGTCACTGCACCAAATATTGTCAAACGGAAAATTAAACCAACAACTTCATTCCGACTCAAAGGACGAGAAAAGGCTTCAGCATGTACCATCTTGATTGTTAACCCAGGAGCAGAAACAGCGGGAGCAAATGCCTTTTGCTTGATTTTTAAAAGAGACAGGGTCATGCTCTGTCCCCCAGGTTGGAGTGCAGTGGTGCAATCACGTCTCACTGCAGTGTAGACCTCCTGTGCTCAAGGAATCCTTCCACCTCAGCCTCCTGAGTAACTGAGACCTCAGACACGTGCACCAGGCCTGGCTAATTTTTTAATTTTTTGTAGATGAGGTCTCAATATGTTGCCTAGGCCAGTCTTGAACTCCTGGGCTCAAGCAATCCTTCCACCTCTGTCTCCTAAAGTGCTGGAATTATAGGTGTGAGCCCCCATGCCTGGCTGAAATGCAGGTATTTTGGTATTGCTGAAATATCAGTTATAGAAAAGAGTGGAAAGTGACAGGGTTTAAAAGACAGAAGTAGGCTAGATAATAAAATACTTTACTACGTTAATGAGTTAAGAATGATTTCTGTGGTGATGAGGACTCTAAAAATGTAAGTTTTATAATATAGAAGCAACATGAGGGATGGACTGGGGGTGGAGAGGAAGAGATCGGACACAAGTCAGGGGACTGTTGCCATAAACCATGACTAGGTGAAACATAGGGCCTGGACTAGAGTATGTATACAGAGAGGATGTCTTGGATGGTTTTCAGATTTTGGGGTGAGCACCTGGTTCATGCTGACAAACAGAGTAACAGGGGAGGTGTTCAGGGGTTTGGAGCATAAGAAAAGGAATTTTACTTTTATACACATTGAGTCTGAAGTGACTATGAGATGCTCAGTTGGGTCTGCATAGAGAAGCTGGAGCTCAGGAATGTGGAATATCTGTGATGATTCAGCTGTAAAAGACGCTGAGATTGTTTAAAAAAAAAGTGTGGTTATACCGAAAATAAGAGAGGTAAAAGCAAAAATCTTGGTATGATAGTATTTGTAAAGTTGAAGTAATGATTGAAGAACAGCAGCCAGAGAAGAAAGTGATATGGTGTATGACAAAAAAAGGAAGGCTTAATCAGCAGGAATAGGTTAATAGAAAAGGACTGAAAATTGATACCTCTGAAGTCATTAAAAGTTGGTAATTATGAAGTGACCTTGGCAAGAACCAGGGGATAGAAATTAGAATAAAATAAATTAAGGAACAAGTGGGAAATAATTTAACTTCAAGAAACTCAATCAGAAAGGTTGAAGGAAGCAGAAGTGCTGGCCTTGGGAGGCAGTTTGATGGAGGGCTTTTGTAATTTAGAGGAGATCAGGAGGTCCCAGTACATTCAGGGCCTAAGGAGAAGGAGCTAGTCAAGAACACAGGTGCAAATACAAGGGAACAGGGTTTCTGGAATGGACCCAGGGGCACGGGGTCTGCTGGAGAAGGAGATGAGGAGGGTGTGGATAATGACAGTCTGGCCATGGTGGGCAGCTGATAGTTGCAGGGCACACACGGGAGGAACTCTCAGTTCTCCGGGGTATGAAGGCCAGATAAGGAAGGGCTGGAACTGGGGGCGGTTGTGGGGGTGGGTGTCAGGGGAAACCTATTTTCCATCTGAGAGGCAACACAGCGTTTTCCTCTGCTGTACTGTTGTAGTGCTCAGACTATAGCTTCATGCTTAAACACTGCCTCCAACTAGTCCTAGTTATTTCACAAACCTGTCTTCTGTCCTCATGCAAATGTAATATTAGAGATAATATTAGAGTAATATTAGAGGTAATATTAGAAATTAATATTTCTCCCTCTCTATTTTCCTTAAGGCATGATCGTATATTAGAAAGACTTGAGTTTCTGAATTAGATATACTGGGTTTGAGTCTTGAACTCAGCTTTTACTAGCTTAGGCAACTCTTCTCCATTGTCTGAAATTTAGATTCCTTACATACAAAATGGAGGTAGTAATACAGACCTCATAAGAATGTAAAGATTAAACTAAAAACTTGTACACCATCTCTCATCCATAACATGGAGGCCTAGACTGGGCACCGGATATGCTTAAACTATGCACAATAAACAAATGAGTAACCTGGAACACCAAAGTATATCAACATGAAAATGTCTTTTCAACTATTATATTCAGTTTTATCTCTAACTTTAAAATATATTGCCTAACATTAAAGAAACTATGAGAAAGGGTCATTCTATAACATTCTAATTTTGTCCTTCAGTAATCACAGCCACCACCTCACTTTTAGGCGTGCATAGCAAGAAATCCAAATCAAGAGCTTGGGTTGGCTATGGCCATATGGCAGGCCTCCTTGGGCAACATCCCACTGGGTTTGAGTATTTCATAGGCATATTTGCCTAGGCCTTTAGTCTTGTTTTCATAGCTCGATACCGCCAGCTTTCAAGAATATACAAGATTATAGTGACATATTTTATTTAATGCTTCATTTTCTTTATAAGAGTAGTTTTTGGCTAAAAACAAAGCAAACAAAAACAACAACAAAACATGCCATGCTTCATAAGCCTCACGCCTCTTGGGCCCTGGCTTGTTCGGCTGAATATAGGCCAATAGAGAATAACTGGGTCACCAAGTTCTGGACACATCGCCCTGGAAAATGTCAGATGTTGGATGGTCTATTCCTTTCTCTGGAACCTGCTCAAGTAACTTCATGAATAAATCCTAAGTGCTTTAAGAAATAAAAATGACTCTTAAGAACATGTTTTCTTTCAACTATAGAGAAAACACTGGTGATGCTGGCTTTTTTTCTTTAGCATCTTTTTTCATTTTGAATTTGAAAGCCACAGAAAAGCCAGCTGTTTAAGGAAAATCCAATAAGAGATGAAGTATATGAGATGTTAATAATAATACAGTGCCACTCTTTTATCTGTGTAAATGGAGGTCTAGGCCTTCAAAACTGTTATTGACCAAAACATAGTTTAACATCATTTTTTTTTTCTTTTTTCTGTTTTTTGAGACGGAGTCTCGCTCTGTCACCCAGGCTGGAGTGCAGTGGCCAGATCTCAGTTTACTGCAAGCTCCGCCTCCCGGGTTCACGCCATTCTCCTGCCTCAGCCTCCCGAGTAGCTGAGACTACAGGCGCCCGCCACCACGCCCAGCTAGTTTTTTGTATTTTTTAGTAGAGACGGGGTTTCACCGTGTTAGCCAGGCTGGTCTCGATCTCCTGACCTCGTGATCCGCCCATCTCGGCCTCCCAAAGTGCTGGGATTACAGGCTTGAGCCACCGTGCCTGGCCAACATCATTTTTAGACAAAACACATTGCTGCATGCTACCATTTTAAAAAGAAGATAAAAACATTCTCCAAACATGAAAAGCTTTTTTTAAAAAGAGTGTGTAACAGGGAGGATTTGGGGCCCTGCTAATTCAACATTTGAAAAGAAGGGTCTGAGTTGTTGCTTCTCTATTCTTGCAACTTCTGCACAAAGGTGCTGATGAGTAGTGAAGAGATAAAAGGCACATAGCATAAAGAAAGGCTTAAAAAGCAAAACTGATAGTTCATGGTGTGAGACCCACAAGCAAAACAGACAGTCCTTGAATAATGGAAAGATGAGTTTTGTGTGTGTGCGTTTACTTAATGTCTCATCTCCTCACAACTCAAAGGGCTTTCTACTTGTGGAGGCTATGAGAATGCACTGTTCAGATATTTTGCTACAGGGTGCTTCTGCCCCTGTCAATCCATCATCCTCCTGATGTGAAGAGCACACTGCCTGCAAGCTGCTCCTGCCCAGTGAATGAACTTGGCAGGAGGACTAAAGCAGACTGTTTCCAGTGAGAGGTGGGACACTTCCTATAGGTGGGTTTGGCTCTGGGCCTCTCCACTGATTAGGCTAAACTTTCTTGGAACTGCATCAGGGTCTGAAAACCCTCCTTCTCTCTCTCCTTCCATGGGTGTCAGGCATCCACTGCAGTCTGGAGGCTCTTCCCAACTTTCCTTTCTATCTTCCATGAGAAATCTCTTGCACATCTAATCCTATCTTCATATCTGCTCTTGGAAAACAGGAACTAACATATTCATCCACTATTTTATTTTTGCTTTATCACCATAGGCATTTACTTATAGACAGAAAAATTGAGGCAAAAAAGGTTTAATAAATTGCCAAAGAAGATACGATAACTCAGTGACCTATCTCAGCTCTTTCTTATGACTTGAGGCTTCTGAGTTGGCTCTAGAGCTTATCCTAAGAATACAGAGCTCCTATTGAAAGGTTCTATGCAAGACAGTGGCATGTTCAGATTTGTGATATAATCAGATCATGTTGCTAAAAATAGAAAATGAATGAAGGGGAGCAAGGCCAGATTAGAGGAGGCCAGTGTGGAGGCTGTTGCAGACATTCAGGGAAGAGATGATGGCAGCATGTGTGAGAGTAGAAAAGGCAAGGAAATGTTTAATAAGGAAGATTGAGAAGATTGGTGACTCGGTAGCTATTTACTCTGCACCAGGCCCTGGCCTACACTCCGGGAAGGCAGAGAATAAAAGGCACATTCCCAACTGTCCAGAAGGATTTGGCTGGCTTTTGTTTAAAGATATGTAAGTAAAGGAACTTTTAATTCACCCCAGTTGCTCAAAGCCCTGGGACATAATGGAAAACAGGAGGAAAAAACCCAAGTTTCCAACAACAATAAAACCAGAATATGGCCATAAGCCTAAACCACAGACTATGACACACAGAAGCCATTTATGGTGGAAAGGTCTGCCAACAGGAGGATGCTGAGAGCAGACACAAGCTTCCGACTCTGAACAGGATGCAACCATCTCCAAAAGTAAGTGTCACACTAGTGGAAAGTCTATCCATGGATGCTTTGACCAGGAAAACCAGTACTAAGAGAATCTGAGAGAGGCAGGGAGTCCCCTTATGTGCAGTTCTCTAACATGAAAGGAAGTCAGGGGAGGTGAGATTAAGACAGGCTGATGCCCCATATTACCTTTTACACCCAGAAGTGAAGCCAGGCTGAAGTACAGAAGGGAATAATCAAGTATCAGATCTTGAGACAAAGCCTTGTGATTTACCGGGCTTTAGTATGAATCAAACTGCCTTCTAGAACAAGAGTTACAACAAGAGCCTGCCAGCCAAATCTGGCCCATTGCTTATTTTTGTTCTGTTGTGAGCTGGGAATGATTTTTACATTTTAAATAGTTAAAACAACAACAACAACAAAACAAAACAAAAAACGACCAGGCACGGTGGCTCACGCCTGTAATCCCAGTACTGTGGAAGGCTAAGGTGGGTGGATCACAAGGTCAGATCGAGATCATCCTGGCCAACATGGTGAAACTCGGTCTCTACTAAAAAAAAAAAATACAAAAAATTAGCTGGGCATGGTGGCACGCACCTGTAGCCCCAGCTACTCAGGAGGCTGAGGCAGGGGAATCACTTGAACCTGGGAGGCAGAGGTTGCAGTGAGCCAAGATTGCACCAATGCACTCTAGCCTGGTGACACAGCAAGACTCTGTCTCAAAAAAATAAATAAATAAAATGAATAAATAAATAAATAAAATTAAAAACAACAAATATTTCATGACAAGAAAGTCATATGATATCCACATTTCAACATCCATGAATAAAGTTTTATTGGAACACAGCCATGAGCATTTGTTTATATATTGTCTGTGGCTGCTTTCAAGGTATATATATATATCAGTGTGCTAGGGCTGCCATAACAAAATATCACAGACTGGGTGGCTTAAACAACAGAATTTTCTTTTCTTTTCTTTTCTTCTTTTTGAGACAGAGTCTCACTCTGTTGCCCAGGCTGGAGTGCAACAGCATGATCTTGGCTCACTGCAACCTCTGCCTCCCAGGTTCACACAATTCTCCTGCCTCAGCCTCCCAAGTGGCTGGGATTACAGGCATGAGCCACCATGCCCAGCTAAATTTTGTATTTTTACTGGAGATGGGGTTTCACCATGTTGGTCAGACTGGTCTCGAACTCCTGGCCTCAAGAGATCTGCCCCCCTTGGCCTCACAAGGTGCTGGGATTACAGGTGTGAACCACCACACCCGGCCAGAAATTAATTTTCTTACATTTCTGGAGACTGGGAAGTCCAAGGAATCAGCCGTACTGGTTTCTCCTGAGGCCTCTTTCCTTAGCTGGCAGATGACCACCTTTTTGCTGTGTCCTCACATAGCCTTTTCTCCTTGTTAGTGTTCATTCCTGTGTTCTTCTCTGTTTCTAAGGACACCAGTCTGTGTGGCACAGCCCTTATGAATGGGATCAGTGCTTTTGTAAAAGAAACACCAGAAAGTTACCTTGCCCCTTCCACTATGTGGGAACACAGGGACAAGGTGCCATCTAGGAACCAGAAAGCGGGCACCAAATTTGCTGGTACCTTGATCTTGGACTTCCCAGACTCCAGAATTGTGAGAATGGACTAAGATGACGGAAATGATTCAGTTCGTAACAGGCTACAATGACAGAGATGAGTAGCTGAAGCAGAAACTGTAAGGTTCTCAAAGCCTATAAAGCATTTACTATCTGGCTCTCCACCAAAGAACTTCGCCAAGGATGCCCAAAGGTGAGAGAAGATTTGCCCCCAGGACAAAGGAACCAAAAGATTTGGTGACAGAGTGTTTGTGACAAGAAAACAAATTGCTCTAGTGAATTTCCACCAAAGCCTTAGGCTCATGTTATTCCTCAGCAAACAGGACGTCAAATGATTGTGGCAAAGAGGATAGATCTGGAAGAAGAAAATCCAACATACAGAAAATTGGCTTTCCTGAAGAAACAATTGACAATAAGAACGCAAAGATAATTCAGTCAGTAATGGAACGTTTATGAAATAAACAACTACTTTATTTGTTGCTTGATGGGTCCCGCTGTCCTCCAGAAAATCTAATACAAGCAATGTCAAGTTTCAGTGGCATTACTGCTATTCCTCTCTAAAGGATGAATCATATAGGCATCCAGATGAAAATCCTCAAAGCCAGAAAAGAGAACTTTCGTTTACAAAGATTTGGGGGAAATAGAATTGGAATTTAAAACTGTCTGCCCATTTAAGTTATTCTATAAGCCCGAAAACAACAGATAGACAATGTTAGGAGTGTCAGAATTCAGGAAACATCCAATACACCTGACTTAGTCCATTCAGGCTGCGATACTAAACTACTATAGTCTGGGTGGCTCATAAACAAACTTCTTTCTCACAATCCTGGAGGCTGGAAAGTCCAAGATCAAGGTGCTGGCAGAATTGGTGTCTGTTGAGTGCCCATTTCCTGGTTTATCTTTTTGCTATGTTCTAACAAGGCAGAAGGGGCAGGGATGTTTTTGGGGCCTCTTTTACAAGAATATTGATCCCATCATAAGGGTTTCATTCTCATGATTTAATCACGTCCTAAAGCTCCCGCCTCCTAAGACCGTCATATTGGGGGTTAGATTTCAACATATGAATTTTGAGGGTGACATAAACATTTGATATATAGCAGTAACTCCTTAAAAATACAAAGATTTTGATAATAAAAACTACTAAAGTGAAGATAAAAAATGAAAACTTAACTAAGACATGGAGAAGCCATGATACAAGAACAGGTGGTGAGCATCAAACTCATTTAAATATAGAATCACAGCATTTCCATCATCTTACCTGGTTATAGTTTCTGTAATTATCATTCACACAGTTATTTAGGTTTTTATTCTGACAATGTCAAAATAATTGTATAAAAACAAAAGCCAAAAAGTGCGAAGAAGGGGATGTTGGAGAAGGTGTTAATGTGCTCATTTCCTTACCTTTTATAAGAGGGAGTTAAAAGATATCACATAAAGTTGAAATACATAGGTTTTGTTTTTTTGTTTTTGTTTTTATTTTTGTTTTGAGATGGAGTCTCGCTCTGTCGCCCAGGCTGGAGTGCAGTGGCGAGATCTCCACTCACTGGAAGCTCCTCCTCCCAGGTTCACGCCATTCTCCTGCCTCAGCCTCCTGAGAAATATGTAGTTTATAAAAACATAACAAACTCAACTGTTTAGTGTTTTTCATGTTTTCAGCAAGGAATCTTTTATGATCTGGTCTCTCCTGGGTAGAGAAACTTTTAAGTTTAGCAATTCTTTTAGTCTCACTAGGTTCTTCTTATCTCCAAATAAAATTAAAATATAATACATTATGATGGTGATAACATGTAGATTCAGCAAGGCTGCTGCTAACACAGACAGGGTCTTTATGTAAATTAGAATCCAGCAATTCCTGTTGGGAAACAAATTATGTATTCTCTCTACCTCTCTCTCTCGGTAGCTGGATTACAAAAGGCCATCTTCTTGCTACTGACAAAAGTGTCTGGATTTCAGACCCCTTCTTCCTGTGGGCACTTCTGAGTGAGGAACAATCTGCACAACAAGTTTATTATTTTATTATTACTATTTTTTTGGAGATGGAGTCTCGCTCTGTTGTCCAGGCTGGAGTGCAGTGGCACAATCTTGGCTTACTCCAACCTCGACCTCCCAGATTCAAGTAATTCTCCTGCCTCAGTCTCCTGAGTAGCTGGAATGACAGGCACACACTACCACGCCTGGCTAATTTTTGTATTTTTAGTAGAGACAAGTTTTCGCCTTGTTAGTCAGGCTGGTCTCAAACTCCTGACCTTGTGATCCACCCACCTCGGCCTCCCAAAGTGCTGGGATTACAGGCCTGGGCCACCATGCCTGGCCTATTATTATTATTTTAATCTTGCTGTCTTTTTTTTTTCATTTTTTACAGCCTATTGAGGTACAAATGATGTAAGATAAATTGCACAGACATAGTGTATAATTTGATAAGTTTTGATGTACTATATCCATGAAACTATCACCACAATCAAGGTAATAAACATCTCTTCCCTCCAAAAGTTTCCTCATGCCATTTTCCCACCTCTCGCATTCTTTCTTTCCCTCCCACCTCCAGCACCCAAATGACTAAGCATGTGCCTTCTCTTGCTATAGATCAATTTGCATTCTTTAAAATTTGTATAAATAAAATCATACAGCGCTTATTCTATTTTTCCTGGCTTCTTTCATTTAGCATAATGCATTTGACATTCATTCATATTATTGCATGTATAATTAGTTTGTTCTTCTTTATTATTGAGTAGTGTTCTATTATTTAGAGTTAGCACAATCTGTCTACTCATTTGTCTGCTGATGGACCTTAGGTTGTTTCTAGGTTTTTGCTATTACAAAAAAGTTTCCATGAACATTTGTGTACAATTCCTTTTCTGGATATTTTCTTCTTTTTCTCATGGAAGTGGGAAGGTGAAATTGTATGATAGGTGTGTTTACTTTTTAAGAACTGCCAAGTAGTGCAGATTCATGCTTCCATATTATGCCATGTTCCTTTTGCCTAAAGGACTTCCTTTAACATTTGTTGTAGAACAAGTCTTCTGGTGTTAAATTTTTTATTATTTTGTATGTGTAAACTAGTCATTATTATTATTATTATTATTATTTGTTTACTTATTTTTTGAGATGGGGTCTTGCTCTGTCACGCAGGCTGGAGTGCAGTGGTGCAATATGGGCTCACTGCAAGCTCTGCCTCCAGGGTTCACACCATTCTCCTGCCTCAGCCTCCTGAGTAGCTGGGACTACAGGCGCCCGTCACCTCGCCTGGCTAATTTTTATTTTTTGTGTGTTTCTAAGTAGAGACAGGGTTTCACTGTGTTAGCCAGGATGGTCTCGATCTCCTGACCTCATGATCTGCCCGCCTCAGCCCCCCAAAGTGCTGGGATTACAGGCGTGAGCCACCGCGCCCGGCCAAATTAGTTATTATTTCACCTTTATTTGAAATATATTTTTCTGGGTATAGAATTCTAGCTTGACGCTTTCTTTTTCAGGGCATAGACTTATTGCTCCAATGGCTTGCATTGTTTCCAAAGAAAAATGTGATGCCATTCTTGTCTTTGTGCCTCTGTATGTAATATGTCTGTTTTCTTCTGGCTGAACTAAGATGATCTCTTTATTATTAGTGTCAAGTAATTCCTTTATAATGTGCTTTATAGTGTAATTTTCAAATTTCTTACACTTGGAGTTCATTGAGCTTTCTAGTTCTGTGGGTTTAAAGTTTTCAACCAATTTATAAAATTTAGTCCATTATGTCTGCAACTATTTTTTTCTGTTTTCCCCTTTCCTTATTCCTTTGAAGATTCTAATTATGGGATGAAGGTCAACGGCAACAAGAAAGATTGGGCCAGGTGCGATGGCTCACGCCTGTAATCTCAGCACTTTGGGAGGCCGAGGAAGGCGGATCATGAGATGAGGAGATCGAGACCATCCTGGCCAACATGGTGAAACCCTGTCTCTACTAAAATACAAAAAAAAAAAAAAAAAATTGCTGGGCATGGTGGCAGGCGCCTGTGGTCCTAGGTACTTGGGAGGCTGAGGCAGGGGAATCTCTTGAACCTGGGAGGCAGAGGTTGCATTGAGCTGTGATAGCGGCACTGCACTCCAGCCTGGTGACAGAGCAAGACTCCATCTCAAAAAAATAAAAAATAAAAATAAGAAAAGAAAGATTGTTTCTGGGTTATGGAATTGGGCTGATATTTTACTTCCTCCTTTGTCTTGTACGTATTTCTTAAATTTTAAATATTGACAATGTTTCCCGATTATTTTAAAAAATAACTGACAACTCATTTCTTGAATAGAGAAATTCTTATCCCAAATTAAAATTTAAAAGTCATCAATATGCTACATTTTTTCTAGATTTCTAAAGCATCATGCAGAATCAACTCAAAAAACAAAGTGACCAAAATGAACATCATCTTTCTTGCACTCAACTAAAATTGCCAGTTCTGTATTTTAAAACTATGTCATCGTTTTTGAAATTCTGGCAACTTTTAGCCTGCTTAAAGACATAACTGTGTATGTTGTTCATACAGTGAGATACTACTCCATAATAAAAAGAAATGAATTATTGATATAAGCAACAACATACATGAATCTCGAAATAATTAGGCTAAGCGAAATAAACAAGACAAAAAGAGCACATATTGTTTAATTCCATATTTGTAAAATTCTAGAAAATGCAAACTAATATGCTGTGACAGAAAGCTGGTCCATGGTTGCCTGGGGATGAGAGTTGTGAAGAAGGACAGATCACCGAGATGTGTGAGGAAACTGTTGCTGTGTTGGACACGGCCATTATCTTAGTTATGTGATGGTGTCCTGGGTGCTGGCATGTGTTAAAACTTATCAAATTGTACACTTTAAATACGTGCAGTTTATTGTATGTTAATTATACCTCAACAAAGTTGATTTAAAAATTCATTTTACGTTAAACACAATAACGCCTGTGATATATATCTCTTGTAAAATCATAAATGGGAGAAAATTAGGATCTACTGAGCACCTTCTCTGTCCTAGGCAATGCTAAGTGCTTGTGCTAAGTTTTGTCATCTAATCCTCATATCAGCCACATAAAGTAGGCATTATTAGCACTCCATTTAACAAAGGAGGAAACCTAGGCTCAGAGAGATAAGGGTTCCTCAGTGGGGATTCAGCTTTGTATTAGGTCTTATTTCAGATCTGTGCCTTTTCCATAGTAGTAGAGGCTTCTCTTGAGGTATTTTTGCCTGCTAGGAATCCTAAATATTATTTATACTTGTTAGTTTGTGACAATATTCTTGCTTATTATGGTTTTTTTGCTTAAAAATAGGTTATAGTTTAGGCTTTTTATCTCGGAGTGATTTTTTACAGGGGATTCAAGATGGAGATGAAATATATGAATTTGTAATACTGGTTTTTCTTTGTTTCTGATTGTCATGATCTGCATATTTATGCAAAATTTAAAACTTGGAATAGATACACTTTGTAGAATGGCAAGTAGAACCAGAAACAAACAAATAAAAAATCTATCCTCTAAAGAACATAACTTGCCCATACACTCTTAAAAGTCCAGAATAGTTTAGTTAGCAGCAATCTCCACATAGTTCATTTTGCCATAAAATGGAACTATATGATTTTCCCTCCAATTTTTAAATTATAAACAGGCAACCACAACTTTGAACAACTTTGAATGTTTCTTCTCTCCATATTAACACTTTCCAGCCTCCCTCCCACCTCTCTCTCACAAACCCTGCACTCCGCCCCATCTGTTCTATTCTATCAACCATTTCTCTCTACATATATTCGTTTATTCTGCCATTTGCTTCTGAACTTGCACTTACGTTACTCTGTCTTCCTGGGAATGAAGTCCACCTTGAAAATGTCAACATTCTTTAAAGATTGGTTTCAATCATCCCCCTGCTATGGTGTCTTTCTTGTTCATCCTGACCGAAAACAAACAGCCCACTTTCCCCAGTCTTTGAAATATTTACTTTCTCTACCATTCACTTATCCTTTACAGATCATGTACCACATTATTAGTCTGTATGCTGCTTTTACTCTTTAATATTTGTGTTAGTCAGGGTTCTCTAGAGGGACAGAACTAATAGGATATGTGTATATATGCAGGGGAGTTTGTTAAGGAGTATTGACTCACACAATCACAAGGTCAAGTCCCATGATAGGCCATCTGCAAGCTGAAGGGCAAGGAAGCCAGTCCAAGTCCCAAAATCTCAAAAGTAGGGAAGCTGACAGCACAGCCTTCAGTCTGCAGCTGAAAGCCTGAGAGCCCCTGGTAAACAACTGGTATAAATCCAAGAGCCCAAAAGATGAAGGACTTGGAGTCTGATGTTCAAGGGCAGGAAGCGTCCAGCAAGGGAGAAAGATGAAGGCAGGAAGACTCAGGAAGTCACCTCCTTCCACCTTCTTCTGCCTGCCTTATCCTAGTCATGCTGGCAGCTGATTAGATGGTACCCACCCAGATTGAGGGTGGGTCCACCTCTCCTACTCCATTGACTCAAATGTTAATCTCCTTTGGCAACGCCCTCACGGACACACCCAGGAACAACACTTAGCATCATTCACTCCAATCAAGTTGACACCCGCTCACTCAATACCAACTGCTACAATATTTTAAATTGGTTGGAGGGTTAGAGTCCCATCATATACCTCTGTACCTCTCAAAATGCCTAGTTCAGTGCTTTCCATTTAAATGGTCAATACATATTTGGTGTCTAACTGAATAAGTAAATAGTTTGCAAATCTCTGAAAGTGATGCACGGTAGTCAAGCCTCCAAATTGGGGCTTAGCTTGGGAAGGTTCTTGATTTTGCCCAGGAAAGAATTCAAGGGTGAGCCTGTGGCGTTAGACGGCAACTTTTATTGAAGTGGCAGAGCACAGCAACAACAGGGATACTGGACTTTGTGGAGCAGGGTTACTCTGTAGACGGTGTGCCCAGAGGAACAGCTCAGAGGCATTTCTGCAGTCAGATTTATACCCACTTTTAATTATCCACAAATTAAGGAAGAGATTAAGCAGAAATTTCTAGAAAAAGTTGATGACTTTCAGGTTGCCCAGTTGTTACCATGGAAAGGGTCCCTAGCCTCCAGGTGCTGCCATGGTAATGGTAAACTGACATTGCCCACTGGTGGATGTATATTTTGGAAACTTGCTTCTGCCCTGTCCCTACTTTAGCTTGTTCTCAATTTGGTCCAGTGTCCAAGCCCTGCCTCCAGAGTCGAGTCCTGCCTCCTACTTCAGAAGTGCCAAGAAATGTTAGAGAAAGCAGAGACCAGCTGTCTAGAACTCACTAGGGTAACATAGTTGTAGGTCTGGAGTGTGCTAACCCCACTTCATGTAATCTGGTGGGAACTAGTACTTTATCCTTTTTAGGTGTCAAAATATATGCATAGGCTGGGCACGGTGGCTCATGCCTGTACTGTAATCCCAGCACTTTGAGAGGCAGAGATGGGTGGATCATGAGGTCACGAGTTCGAGACCAGTCTGGCCAACATGGCAAAACCCCGTCTCTACTAAAAATACAAAAATTAGCTGGGCATGGTGGCGGA
>NW_012105908.1:1928359-1952022 GCF_000951045.1 Mandrillus leucophaeus
TATATATATGTGCATAGCATTAAAACATTAGAAGGTCAATGGTGACTGAACTGTATATTCATCAACTAGAGTGAAGTCTGGGATTTTTACTTCAAAGTAAGCCAGTAGGGGGCTGAGAGAGAATTTTGATGAAACGAAACTAGTCATGTGTTGATATTTATTGAAATGGGAGAAGGATACAGGGTATTTATTATACTAGTCTCCATGGTTTGATCTTTATTTGAATGTTTCAATAATATTTTAAAAAGATTTTTCATTAAAGCATTAAGATATGTACAATGAAGAACAAAATATGTATTCCTATCATTCATCTTCAAAATACATCAGATAATGTTCCTCCCTATTGCCTAAAAGTCTCTGACAGGTTCCCATTGCATTCAAGATGAGACTTACAGGACCTTTCCTCTGTTATCCGAACTCATGTCACTCTCCTCATTTGCTCCACTACAGACTGACTGACTTACCTAGAAAAATGACACGCACTATGCTAAGAAGCATTCCAGATTGGCTAGGAAAATACATCTGCCAATTACACTGTATGTTACATATTATCTTTCTAAGGAAATATACCAGTACATGTAATGATGATGTCTACTACACTAACAAGATATATGCACTGGTATATTTCCTTAGAAATATGCTATCTCGTTAATGTAATAGACATTATCAAAAAAGTGAAAATTATATATATATGAATAAATATAATAATACGATGTGATGGGACTCTAACCCTCCAATCATTTATTGTATGATTCTGGAGTCCCCACTGAGGAACGCTTCTCTCCCTGAACCTAGGTTTTCTCATTTGTTAAATGCAGTGCTAATAATGCCTACTTCATGTGGCTGGTATGAGGATGAGTTGACAAAACTTACCACAAGCACTTAGCATTGTTTAGTTCAGAGCAGTCTTATACAGTGCTCAGTATATCCTAATTTTCTCTCATTTATGATTTTACAAGAGATACATATTACAGGTTTATTTTCTAATGTAAAATGAATGTTTTAAATCAACTTTGCTGAGGTATAATTAACATAAAATATGGTTATGATGGGACTCTAACTCTCCAGTAATTTAAAATATTAAAGAGTAAAACTTGAAACATTCAAATACAGACAAAACTGTAGAGACTAGTATAATCAAATACCCTGCATCCATCTCCTAGTTCAATAAATATCAACATATGACTAGTTTAGTTTCAATATTCTCCCTCAGCCCCCTACTGGCTTATTTTGAGGTAAATCCCAGACTTCACACTATTTGATGGACATATAGTTCAGTAACCATTGACCTAATATTTTAATGCTAAGCTCCTAGACAGTAATTAGAAAGTATTTCGGACTTAAATCCTCAATATTACACCTACGAAATGATGAAATGAATGTGCTTACTATTTATTTGTATTTCATTGTATCTTACTCAACTTTAATGTATTGGTATACTAACATCCATAAAAGTGTAAAGATTGAATAGAAGTTAAAAAAAAAACAGTAAATATAGACTAAAACCCAAGAAAACAAGCTAACTAACCTAGAAAAAATACTATAGCTTTATGTTATCAGTTGCTATTTATAAATTGCTTTCCAAGCACAAAAAGCAACATGAATACAAAGCACTTTAAGAGTCAGAATAGGGCTTCTGTGAAATCAAAAGTCCTTACAGCCCCAAAAAAATTTAAGACAATCCCAATCCAGAAGGAAAATACACATTTGGCATTCTTCCTGACCAGGGGTCTACATAATATCAAATAAAAATCAATATTTTCTCAAGCATATGAGTTGTGTGTGGAAGGCAATTTTTCCACTGACTGGGACTGGGGTGGGGGGTGGGGATTAAGGGGGTAGGGATGATTTGGGGAGGATTCAAAAACATTACATTTATTGTTAACTTTATTTCTGTTATTATTATATCCTAATAATAGGATGTAATACGTCTCTCTCATTGTAATATATAATAAAATAATTATACAACTCACCATAATGTAGAACCAATGGGAGACTTAAGTTTGTTTCCCTGCAACTAGATGGTCCCATCTGGGGGTGACAGGAGACAGTGACAGGTCATCAGGCATTAGATTCTCATAAGGAGGGCACAACCTAGAAACCCTTGCATGCAGAATTCAGAGTAGGGTTTGCACTCCTATGAGAATCTAATGCTGCAGCTGATCTGACAGGAAGCAGAGCTCAAGTGGTAATACAAGAGATGGGGAGTGGCTGTAAATACAGATGAAGCTTTGCTCACTTGCCCACCATTCACCTCCTGCTGTGCGATGCAGTTCCTAACAGGCCGTGGACTGGTATTGGTCCATGGCCCAGGGGCTGGGGACCTCTGATCTAAGTATAGCACTAAGTCTCTTCTCAGAGTGAAATGGGGACACTTATTAAATCTTTTTCAGGTTGGTTGTCTTTGGGCTGCATATTTAGGATAAGGACATAATAATAATGGCGTGGTGACCATTTGGATGAGACCACAGGATGAGAGAGCTACCATGTGCCAGGCACTTAGACACTTTACCTGTACCACCTATCTTAATCTTCACAACAATTTTATGATGTCATTATTATCTCCACTTTATAGATGGTATATACATTTGATATTATGTCTTATCCCCAGGCTTGCTTTAAGGACATTTTTTGAATCTCTGTTCAAGAGAAAGAACAGAAGAAAGAACAGAAGGTTGCGTTTGCTTTAGGTCCAGTCACATTTTGGAAAATTCTAATGAGTAATCACAGTTTTGTTACTTAAGCAAACCTCATGGCAAAGGTGCCAGGAATAAGGCAAGATAAAACCGATGCATCATCTTTTAGCAATTGCATTTAGTCACAGGATATAACCATTAGTTTTATGTGAATGGCTCCCACAGAAGTTACTACCACCCTGAACTCCCCAGGACCCTGGTTCTAATCCTACCTTTCCAAATGCCCAGAAGCCTCTCCCAAGGAGATATTCTTGTGGACATCTAATTCAATATTCTAAATCAGAATTTATACATTTTTCTTTCCATTTTACTTATCCCCCTGCGAACCTGATGATGATTAAAGAAACTGATATCTCTACAGGCCCCTGATGTGAAACATTTTATCTTTAGCTTTTACCTCTTACTGTTCCTTTCATCTAATTAATTTACTGACAATCCTTGTAGTAGCAACTGCTATGGCTTGAATGTGTCCCCCAAAGTTCATGAGTCAGTCAGAAACTCTACCTGAAATGTGGAGGTGTTGGGAGGTGAGGCTTAATGGAAGTGTTTGGGTCACGGGAACATTTCTCTCTTGAGTGGATGAATGCCATTATCATGGTAGTGAGTTTGTTATCAAAGAGTGGCTTCCTTATAAAAGGACAAGTTCAGCCATCATTGTCCCCCTACCCTCTTACTCACTCTCTCTCTCACCCTCTCTTTGCTTTTCTACCTCCTGCCATGGGATGGCACAGCAAGAAGACTCCCACCAGATGCTAATGTCTTGATCTAGCCCAGATCAAGTTTCCAGCATACAGAACTTTGAGAAATAAATTTCTATTCATTATAAATTACCCAGTTCCAGGTATTCTTTTCTAGAAGCACAGCATGGACTAAGATAGTAACCTTCTGTTCTTTCTTCTCCATATGAGTATTTCTCATCAACAGAGTGAGAGCAGAAAGTGACATGGCAACTTCCCTGCTAAGGCCTTTTCTGCCTTCTCCTTCCTGTTCCACTGGCTAGATCCATGGGACAACAGGGCCCTAGATGAAGGCAGCACCATTAGAAAAAAGGAACTTACCTTCCTGAATATCGCACAAAAGTGAGCTACCTACTAACCAAGAACATATACTTCAAACTATTGTAGTTGTGTTATTGTTTATTTGGGGGGCCTACTTGTTGCCACAGCTAGCCTACCATAATATACATGCTTAGTATGCATCAAGCACTGGACTAAGCACTTTATATAAACACTCTCATTTTCCCCTAAGAAGAAGACTATAAGGAAGATATTATTACTATTCCTCTTTTACACAAAACAAAACTGGAGTCTACATAGTTCAGGAAACTTATGCAATGTCACAGGTAAGTTTCAGAACAAGCATCCAAACCAGGATTACCTGATTCCAAATTCCCATTCTTAACTCACGCTAGGCGGCCACTTCCCATTATAACAAATGAACTCCAGTAATTTTAAGAATTAAAGTTGAGGTGCTATGGTTTCTCTGCCTTTAGAATCGCTTGAGAGATGTATTCAACATTTTGGCTTTTTAAGTCCTGTCTCTTATACACATCTAGATGTGTATAAGAGACAGGCCTTTAGAATCGCTTGAGAGATGTATTCAACATTTTGGCTTTTTAAGTCACTGCAAGTCTAGTTTACATGGAATCCCCCTCACTCTGAGCATTGGCAGAAATAAGTATAAAGCTGAAATAACTTACATTTCACGGAACAAATATTTAAGGAATGATATTTACCAGGTACTCCCAAAGACATTGGGTACATAACTGTGAAATAGAGACACTGGCAAAGAGATAATATTAGAGTAGAGCGATAGGAAAACTTAAAAAGGTATTAATTGCTCATAAAAATTCTGTGAAATGATGAGAGTAGGCATTATTATCTCATTTAATTAAGAGGAAATTGACACATTTTATTTAAGATTAGTCCAATCTCATACATAGACTAATGATAGAACCAGAAGTAAGATCCTGGTCACCTGATCACATACATCCCAAATAATCTACTCTAAGCAGGGTAGGGACAAGGGAAAGGATGTTCATGAGACATGAGCTGTATAGTTTTTGTTTTTCGAATTTAATTTTTTAAATTATACTTTAAATTCTGCGGTACATGTGCAAAATGTGCAGGTTTAGTATAGGTATACATGTGCCATGGTGGTTTGCTGCACCCGTCAACCCATCATCTACATTAGGTATTTCTCCTAATGCTATCCCTCCCTGCCACCCCCTGACAGGCCCCAGTGTGTGATGTTCTCCTCTCTGTGTCCATGTGTTCTCATTGTTCAACTTTCACTTATGAGTGAGAACATGCGGTATTTAGTTTTCTGTTCCTGTGTTAGTTTGCTGAGAATGATGGTTTCCAGCTTCATCCATGTCCCTGCAAAGGACATGAACTCACCTTTTTTATGGCTACATAGTATTCCGTGGTGTATATGTGCCACATTTTCTTTATCCAGTCTACCATTGATGGGCATTTGGGTTGGTTCCAAGTCTTTGCTATTGCAAACAGTGCCACAATAAACATATGTGTGCATGTGCCTTTATAGTAGCATGATTTATAATCCTTTGGGTATATACCCAGTAATGGGATGGCTGGGTCAAATGGTATTTCTATTTCTAGGTCCTTGAGGAATCACAACACTATCTTCCACAATGGTTGAACTAGTTTACAGTCCCACCAACAGTGTAAAAATGTTCCTATTTCTCCACATCCTCTCCAGCCTCTGTTTTGTCCTGACTTTTTAATGATTGCCATTCTAATGGTATCTCATTGTGGTTTTGATTTGTATTTCTCTGATGACCAGTGATAATGAGCCTTTTTTCATATGTTTGTTGGCTGCATAAATGTCTTCTTTTGTGAAGTGTCTGTTCATATCCTTTGCCCACTTTTTGATGGGGTTGTTTTTTTTCTTGTAAATTTGTTTAATTTCTTTGTAGATTCTGGATACTAGCCTTCTGTCAGATGTATAGATTGCAAAAATTTTCTCCCATTCTGTAGGTTGCCTGTTCACTCATGATAGTTTCTTTTGCTGTGCAGAAGCTCTTTAGTTTAATTAGATCCCATTTGTCTATTTTGGCTTTTGTTGCCATTGCTTTTGGTGTTTTAGTCATGAAGTCTTTGACCACGCCTATGTCCTGAACGGTATTGCCTAGGTTTTCTTCACGGATTTTTATGGTTTTAGGTCTTACATTTAAGTCTTTAATCCATCTTGAGTTAATTTTTGTATAAGGTGTAAGGAAGGGATCCAGTTTCAGCTTTCTGCATATTGCTAGCCAGAGCTGTGCAGGTTTTAAGGAACTACTGCTGGAATGATATTAAAGATATGTATAAGATTTTCAGCCAAACACTTCCATGTTTTCATAGGAAAAGACAAAGAGTATGAAATTGCCCTCACCATGTAGCCACATCGAGAGTAGCAGAGATCTGCTGTGAGTTGTGCTGTAAAGGTCTTTCTGCATAATGTAAAACCAGCCTTGCAGGTTGCAGCAGCGGGTTCCTGCAAATGCATTACAGCATGGCTGATTCACAATGTTTAATCCTCAGCTTCTAAGCACACAGATCTATTTAAATAAACTCCCAAATCTTTTTTATTTGCTACATTTACAATGCAAGTTTTACTTCCAGAATGGGAAGGAATACCTAATACTCCCTCAGAGGGCTCTTTCCATTCTAAAACATAAGACTTGCATAGCTGTGTTTCAGAAGTAATTGATTACCAGAGTAGATACATTCAGAATTCAGTTATATTGGTTCACTGGTTTTTTGGCTCCTTGGGGGAAAAAAGTCATGTGACCAACTGATTTCATGCCCATCCGCAATGCAGACAAACATATTTTTATTTTTTACAGCAAAACAAAATGGCCTTCCTGAGAAACGTTTAAGGATCCTTTCAAAATGGACACAAATATTTGCAGAATTAAATTTCCAAGCTGCATTACAGATACTTCCAAACTAAATTCACTATTTCCTAGATAGCTGAAATAGGACATCAGGAGAAATATGTAGAAAGATTATTTCTTTATAAGTACTTTGTATAAAGCCAATTATGCAAAGACAGATATAGTATCTGTATATATGTATTCACTCATTAATATAAAAGCCTGGTGAGTGAAATTACATAGTATACTCCCCTTGCCTTTCATCAAATTTTCAAACAGATGGTGTCTTCCTTTTCTATGTGTAATTTGCTCAAGTGTCAAGTTAACCATTTTAAAAATTTGCTTTTCATAACAAGTCTTTTTTATTTAGAACTTTGTCATCAGTTTATAATTATTTTTCTTTTTAAAAATCTTTTTATTTTTAATTTTTGAGGTTACCTAGTGTTTATATATTTATGGGGTACATGAGATGCTTTGATACAGGCATGCAGTGCTTTTGTTTCTTCTTTTGTGTTTAGTATTTTAATTTTTTAATTTTTAATTTTTGAGGGCACATCGTAGGTATTATAATTATTTTTTCAAAATTCAATCATAAAAAGAAATACATATACTGTGGCTTCTCAGTGTTAACACTATTGACATTTGGGGCTGAAAAAATTTATCATAGTGGTGGAGGGAGCTGTCTCATCATGCATTGTGGGGCAATTAGCAACATTAGAGAACTCTACCAACTAGGTTCCAGTAGTACCCTCCCCTCAGTTGTGAGCTGTCGCAAGTCAAAATATCTCCAGACAGTGCCAGTTGTTCCCTAGAGCAGGTAGAGGGCAGGAAGCAAAATTGCTGTGTTAAGGAATCACTGACATACACCTATGTCAGCTATGGAGCTCAATGCAGTTTTCTTGTTCACCACTGAAATCAAAACATGCGGCAATTTATCATGCAGCAAAAACGCACCCAAGAAATACAATGGCTCAGGTCTAACATTGAAAAGAATATGCACAAATTCTTTTTCATTATTTCACAAATTAATATTCATCCGTGTGTCTCCATAGGGCCTGAGGTCCAATTTAGTCTCGGCCATGACCCAAAGGAATCCGAAAATTTCTAGATTTTAGAATATCTTTGGCTCCTTCCTGATTCAAATGTATTGGAGAGACTTAATTACCCTCCCCTCAGACAGTTTAGGTATTCTTTGAAAGGGCCTCACATGGCCTCAGGAACTCTATCAGGAGTAATGCTTCATAAACATAGACTGAAATAAAACTATAGGTTATAAGAAAAATTAGGCATAAAATATTTAAGATTCTGAGTTGTCCTTGAACTTGCTAGTTGGCTTGTTGATTCATCATTTATTAAGCGGGTGCATCCCATGTGCCAGGCATGGTGTTAGACACAGGAGATACAAAAAAGAAGTAGGATACTATCCTGCTTCAGAGCGATGAATCTGGTGTCTGGAAAATAAGAAGCCCTATCATCTATGAAGGCCCTATAATGGGGCTTCATGTAATACTCACAAAATCCAGAATAGTAAATATCATCCATATTCTTAAAAACAAGGAACTAACATTCAAAGCTGTCAAGTAATTTACACAGTTTTACAGAGCTAGTGTCAGAAGTCACATTTGAAGCCATATATGTGCTACTGAAACACCAGAAATTTGGTGTATGTCCAGTTGCATGCTGCACAGAAAGCCAATCACTGAGACAATGAGTATTGCCAGGAAAGAGTATTGTTGCCGGCCTTCAGCACCTGAATAAAAAGCCTTCTTCCCTAGCAACAGTCATCTCAGTGATTGGCTTTCTGTGCATGTAGGAAATGAACCCAGACCAAACTCCTGCTGTTTCAATAACAGATTTTGGTTCCTGGATCAGTAATGCATTGCTTATGGTTCACTGTCACAGGCCAGGAGAGTCTCATAAGCCTTTCTAAGCAGCTCTCTACCCATTTTTAGCTGGAGGTGAATTTCAGTCTCTCTCTGGGCCTGACACTGCCAGAATATTTTTTTACGTTATGTATTTTTTAACATTGATATTAAAAATGTTTGAACATGCACTTAAATGTCAGAAAGGATATAAATTCCAGTGTATTATAAATATGATATTTTAATAAAACTGACATTAATTTTTTTTCAGTGTGTCCAATGTGATCCAAATTTCATCCATCTTGATTTCTACCATCACCCACTTGAAAAAGTAAAGTGAAGTAAAAAGTCAGGCTGGGCATGGTGGCTCATGGCTATAATCCAGGCACTGTGGGAGGTCAAGGCAGGAGGATCACTTGAGCCCAGGAGTTTGAGACCAGCCTGGACAGCATGGCAAAACCCCATCTCTACAAAAAAATAGAAAAATTATCCAGGTATGGTGGCATGCACCTGTAGCCCCAGCTATTCAGGAGGCTGAGGTGGGAGGATTGATTAAGCTCTAGAGGTCAAGGCTACAGTGAGATGTAACCATGCCACTATACTCCAGCCTGGGTGACAGAGGAAGACCCTGTCTCAAATAATAATAACAATAAAGTAAACGGTCAAATTACAAATTGGGAAAGAATATTTGTTAAATATATCTCATTCAAAAAATTAATATCCTAATATATAAAGAGATTTTAAAAGTAGGGAAAAATCCAACAGCTCTATAGGAAAATGGGCTATAGAAATGAACATAATGATTCACAGAAAAGTGGATCACAATGCAAATGGCATTTAAACATAGGAAAAGATTATCAATCTTGCTCATAAATGCATATTAAAACTAAACAGAGATTCCATTTCTCATCTATTAGATGAGCAAAATGCCAAAACTTTAATACCATTTTCTTTTAGCAAGAGGAAAGAGGCATTTCATGCACTGCTGGTGGGAATGCAAATATGGTATAACCCCTATGAAGGGGAATTTGATAATATCTGGCAGAGCTCCCTGTGTATTAATCCCTAGATCCAGAAATGCATTCATTTCACATTCCCAAAAATGCAGAGACAAAAACACAAAAAGACAGATGCACACTACATTGTGGCATTATTTGTAAAAACAAAAGACCTGAAAGAGTCAAATGTATGTCAGCAAAGGACTGCTTGGATAAACTGTGGCATATACATGCCATGGAGTGCTAAGGTGTTTGAACAAATAAATAAACATTCCTCAACAAAGAAATAAAGATTATCTCTATGTACTGCTATGGAATTGACTCAGATGTATTGTTGATATAGTTTGGATATGTGTCCTCACCCAGATCTCATGATGAATTATAGTCCCCAGTGTTGGAGGTGGCATCTGGCAGGAGGTGACTGGATCGTGGGGGTGGATTTCTCATGGATAGTTTAGCATCATTCTCTTGGCGCTGTTCTCATGATAGTGAGTTCTCGTGAGATCTGGTTGTTTAAAAGTGTGTAGTACCTCTCTTCTTCTTGTTCCTGCACTCGCTATGTGAGATGCCTGCTCCCCCTTCTCCTTCTGCCATAATTGTAAGTCTCCTGAGGTCTCCCCAGAAGCCAAGCCAATGCCAGCAGCCTGCTTTCTGTACAGCTGCCTGTGGAACTATGAGCCAATTAAACCTCTTTTCTTTATAAATTACCCAGTCTTAGGTATTTCTTCATAGCAATGTGAGAACGAACTAATACAATTCTTAAATGAAAAGATCAAGAGGGAGAGAAGGAATGTATAGTGTACTATAGTTTAGGACAGAAGGAATACTCACATGTGTATGCATATATATAACACACATATGCATATATATGATTTTAAAACAACAATGGAAGTATAGTCTAGAATTTGTTTTCAATGGCTATCTATTGAAAGAGCAAGGAAATGGGGTGGAAGGAACAGAGATAGAAGCTAGGACTCTTTTTGTGTTACATATTTGAGTTTAGAACCATTAATATCTCACAGAATTACAGAACAATATTAAATTTTTTAAAAATCCATAAAAAATAAAAGTGAACTAAATAAAGCTAAATATGTATCCAGTTGGTGGTATAACCATACAGAGAGGAAGTTGATGTGATTTGCAAAAATGAATATTAACTGTTTCTAGTACTTATGTTAGGTAGTAATAGTGTTGGTTTTACCATTCTGAAACCCACGTGCATATGTTATGGCATGAAACAATGACTATTATATGATATTCTACCACCCCTAGTATTTTTTGAGAACGAGGGTTATCGCTATGGGAAAAGACAGATATATGATTACAGCAGAGAAATACACTGTAGTACTAAATTTAAATTGAAATCATGAATATAAACTCATGATTATTTTGTTTTAAAAATGCATTCATACACACATGTACATTTCTTGTATCTATCCACTGAGAAGGCTCAGAAACAATGACTAGTCTAGTAGCAATGAAAACCCCAATTGTGGTTTCAAAATTCCATTTTGACTAAAAGGAAAGAGAACTCCTTGGAGAAATGACTAATTTCAGGAATAGAAAATGTTTATGATGATCCTGAAAGGTCTTATCATACGTAAAATCCGGGAAGCTATTAATAATTACTGGGGTCATGTAATTTTTTATTAGGGTCAGGATCCAACTTCAAGAGGTTCTCATTGACCAAAGATGGGAAACTTTAAGAAAAAGAACCATATTACCAGTAATGGTTTAAAGCATATCAAATATGTTTAAATCCATTAGTTTCTAGTGACACTAAAAGCAATAACAACTAATAATTCACCACTAGAGGATCTCAGTAGACAAGGTCACTATTTTGAAAAATGGTAAATGAAAAGAATCAAGCATGAATCCTACCTTTCCAATATGAATTGTACCAAGACATAACCAAATAGTAGGTGGGAGAAGTTAATAAATGTAGAATCATTGATTAGAATATACTAACGATTAATTCAAATATACTGCACTAATTCTACATTTACCACTTGCACTTCCTGAGGAAATAATGGTTCTAGGCATCGATCGGCTCCAGATGCTAACATCACAAAAAAGAACCAGATATTAGATGTTTCTTAATGAAAGAAGACAGCACCATTTATGAAGCAGTTTTACCTAAAGCTATTGAATCACAATCTATTTGTGCTTTTAGATGCAACTACCAATTTATAGAAAACAGAGGACAAAGGAATATGTTAAATGCAGTCATCAAAGTCCAGTCTGTGTGAAATTTTAGAGAAAACACAATCTAATTTCTTCAACAAATAATTTTAGTAAGGAAAAATAATTAAAAGAGAGAGATAATTTGAGATTGTGTGTGAATATGAGAGAAGGAGGGGTAGGTGGAAACAGAGAAATAGTCAAACCCATAAATTAAAAGACTTTAGAGCCATATAACTAATTTTTATGTGTGGAATTTATTTGAACTCTGATTTAAACAAACTTTAAAAATCTGGGTTAGAAATATAAGCACTAGCCTGGCTAACATGGAGAAACCCTGTCTCTACTAAAAATACAAAAAATTAGCCAGATGAAGTGCCAGGTGCCTGTAGTCCCAGCTACTGGGGAGGCTGAGGCAGGAGAATGGCATGAACCTGGGAGGCGGAGCTTGCAGTGAGCGGAGATAATGACACTGCACTCCAGCCTGGGTGACAGAGCAGGACTCGATCTCAAAAAAGAAAAAAAAAGAAGAAAAAAGGAAAAGTAAAAGAAATATAAGCACTGACTGGATATTTGATGATACTAAAAATTA
This sequence comes from Mandrillus leucophaeus, assembly GCF_000951045.1. NCBI lineage: Eukaryota > Metazoa > Chordata > Mammalia > Primates > Cercopithecidae > Mandrillus > Mandrillus leucophaeus. The sequence continues at coordinate 1,940,569 of NW_012105908.1, forward strand.
TTGATAATTTTAGGTATCATAATGATATTGTGGCTATGTTTTTAAAATGTCCTTATCTTTTAGAGATATATACTACAATTTTACTGATGAATTGACACAGTGACTGGAATTTGTTTCAAAATAATGTAGGTTAGGCAGATGTAGCTGGAAGTGTAGATCAAACAGTATTGACATGAGTCAATAACTGTGGCAGCTAGATAGTGGGTATGTGAGGGTTCATGGCTACTCTTCTATCTAGTCTTGCTTATGTTTAAAAATTTTCACAATAAAAAGATAAAAGCATCCACTAACAAGCTTGTTTTTAACAGTTTTAACAGTTTTTAACAGGTGCCTTTTCTTACAATCCATTCCCGTTGTCCATCAGTATTTTATCCTAATGTAATGAAAATCAATAAAAAGCATTTTGTTGATCACCAATTTATATTGCTACAACAAATATAAATATATAAAAATACATTTTTAATCTTTAAAATTTTTATGCTGTGATGAGGTTCTAAGTGTTTCTTTTGGGTTTAACAATAACAATTATTGATTGTAATTATTGATTACTGATAATATAAAATTGATTAGAATTTTAAAAATAAACATGACATTTGTTGATAAATAATTATCAAAGATAAAAGTTTTTAAAATGCACCTTTTAATGTGATGAGTAAGGAAAGATTAGGGAAACTTGATTAACGGAGGCTTTATGTTTTTAACGGTTTTTTTGTTTGATACACTAGACCAATATATAAAATGTAATTAGAATCCAACTTGAAGTTTGAAGTCTAGCCATAATCTAACAAAGAAAGTTTTCAGGAAAAATCCTCAGATTAGTTTGTGTTTTAAATTTTGTCTTTATCTTTTCTTAAAAATTAGCCAGATAGGAGGGAAGCAGAAAATCAGGTAGGAGGGAAGAGAATAATAGCACTGACTAAAGGATTTGCACTGATTTGGGGACACCCTGGACCACCCTCCTGATTACAGTCTGGATTTGAATTCAATAAAACCTTCAGTATGCATTTCCCTATAGAACTTCACCTGGCAAGGAAGTCATAGAATTCTAAAGTGACTCAAGGTTGCCAAATCCTTGGGAGTTTGAGGGCACAACCCACCTAGAGAACTTTAAGATAATAAAATCTGGAATGAATTTTAAGATAATAAAATCTGGAATGAATTTTAACTGGGGATAAAAATCTAGAACAGCTATGGATCTCCCAAGACCATGTGGTCCAAACTTACAGTTGTAAGTAGCTTCAGAAGTCAATTAAAAGTAGAACATAACAGATCTATTTAATGTCAGAGCCAAATAAATAAATGAGCAATTGGTAAAGAAGTTGGAAGAAAATTCTCGTTTGAAAATAATTGATAATCAATTTTCACCATATCTTAGGAAGTTTAAGAATTTCCAAAAATTGAAATCGGCCCAATTTCCACATAGAAATGATATGTACAGGTTTTTTAAATACACGTAGAAAAGGACCTTCCCAGTCTTAAAACTTGAAACTTACATTCGTCTCATCTGAGATTCTTTCTAAGGAAAGCAACCCTCAGGCAAGGGATGGAAACTCACCAGATCACACCCGCCTGAACCCTTATTCATCATGATTGCTTCCTTATAGCTCCCTAATTGTGGTTTTCCCACACTTGTAGTTACATTTCTTCCCCCAATAAATAAACCCCCCAATTTTAGTTGATCAGAGAGATGGATTTGAGACTGATCTCTCTTGTTCGTCCACTGATGTCACTCGAATAAAAAGCCCTCTTCCCCGGCAATACTCAAACTCTCTGTGTTTGGCTTTCTGGGCTGCAAGCAATGGGACCTAGACCAAACCACTGGTATTTCAGCCACAAGATCATGACTATAAAGTACATGATTTTCCTTAGAAAAACAAAATGAAATGAGACATTTGCCCTAATAAAAGTCACTTAGTATTTTAGACTTATATGAAGTGTAAAAATTATTATTAAAAAATTCCAATATGATGGGGTCAAGAACTCGCACAAAATTAGGATGCAGTTGAAACCACTTCTGCAGAAATTATAACAGTGAGAAAATTAAGACAGTGGAAGAGACCCAATCAAACCAACTCCATCTTGCCTTTAACCTCCAAACTGCTGTTGGTCATTCCTAGGTGTGGGCCAAGCCAACTTTGGGAAAAATTTGGTTTACGGTTTAAATGATAATACCCCTTCCCAAAACTAAACCGTCTTTATAAAGCTAAAACATGGCCACAGGTTAGAATTACGAAAGGGGCCTGAATTCTGCTAAGATGTAGGCATAGTTAAATGATTGCCAGCCATTGTTCTGGAGGTTGCATGAGTTGTAACTTCCCCAGTTACTCCTATGAATACCATGACTATTGTAGAACCTAAAATTGACCTTTTGAGATGTCTTTTCAGACTTTTGCATTTCTGAAGACCATATGAATACACCTGGACATATGACTCATGACCCAAATGGTCCTGTAGCCCCCAACCAGAAGCAAACTCAGTGCAGGAAAATCATTTTCCACAACTGGCTGCATCTCCAACCAATCAGCAGCACCCATTCCCTAGCCCTGACCTACCTAATACCTTTAAAACACCATAGTTCCAAATTCTGCAGGAGGCTGATTTGAGTAGCAATTAAACTCCAGTTTCCCATTTAGCTGGCTCTATGTGTATTAAACTCTTTCTCGACTGTAGCTCCCCTGTCTTGATAAATTGGCCCTATCTGAGCAGTGAGCAAGATGAATCAGTTGCTCAGGTGATTACATAGTCATTTCCAAGTATGGGGGCAGCAGTTAGGGAACATAAAGCAAGAAATAGAGGTAAGGTAATTTCATAAGATGATACTTTTAAGTATCTAAATTTATGCTCAATTACAAAGTCTTAGATCACCTAAATTTCAAAAATCAATTTAAGGAGACTCTTCATCCAACCATTCATAACCTTTAAAACTACCAGCTAATATTTGAAACAACTAGAATAATTAAACCACTGCAATACAAGAAGAAGAAAATAGCAGATTCACATACTGAGAAACTGATCTCTATTATTTAAAATCAATTATTTTCACAGATTCGTAAATTAAGCCTAGGAATATTTTCTTTCAAACTCCTACTTGGTAAATTGCAAATGCAATTAATGGAAATGCATTCAGATTGACTCGAATTAAGTGAATGTCAAAAATAAGTAGACAGTTAATAGTTTTATTACTGTCTAGTTCTTCTGAAACTCAAAGGCATTTTTAATTACCAAAGTGAAATGGTCCATGATGTTACAAAAATCTTTGAAGTGAGACCAGTTTAAAATATAAAACATTTGTTTGTAATATTTCTGACTTTCAAAAAACTCCCCAAGAAATTAGTAAATTATGTCAATATGTAAAACATATCCATAATATTTAGCTCTCAAACTTAAAAAAATGCTTTGTTGGCATAAACTCATTAGAAAAGAAATAAGACTTAATATTTTAAAGAAGAACAACATAGATTGTAAAGTAATTTCCAGCCCTGAAAATTTTCTTGTGCTACATGAAGATATTGTGGAAATGGCTGGGGCTTGCTAATTTCCTGAAAAAGAGCTGAGAATCTGATCCTCCAGGGAGATAGAATCCCTGTTATCACTTGAAATTGAGATTAAATGAGGTGATAGATATGCGATCCCTTTGCATTGTATTAATGTCTATACAAATATAAGGTACCATCATTGATAGTACTGGAAGTCAAATTACCAAAAGCATTTGTTTTTAAAATATTTTTAACTTTCAAAAAACACTCCAAGAAATTAGAAAATTATACAACCTTTCAATTTCAAATTATTTCAAGGCCAAAGAAGGTCCATGCAGAGATGCAAGAAGAAAATAAGAATGAGACTGGGCTAAAACAAAATGAATTAATTATCAGGTATACTTTGGTGAATTGAAGATAATCAAAATGTGAAATGCAGAAAGTGTGCAATTCAGAGTGCTGAAGATGGGAACCATTCACTGTAGACCCTTGACTGAACTGCTTATAAATCATGGTCAGAGTGCTCCTAACTGATTTCACCTGCACTTTGAGATCAACCCTGACCTAGAGTGACCCTACGGAAAGAAGTAGATTGGAGTTATTTCTTGGGATTTGGACCCAGAGACTCCTAAAGTACCCTCAAGGGCCACTAATAGAATGTGAATGGGTTTCTCAGTGTCCATACACTTGCCAAGTAATAAAAGTAAAGGGGCTAAAGTGGGACCCAGAAGAGGGCAGCTGCAGAGTTGGAAGCTTCAAATTCTTTCTTTCCTACATAATGATACATTTCAGGCATCCCAGTGGATGCCCGAAATTGTGCATAGTACCAACTCCTATATAAACTATGTTTTTTCCTATGTGTACCTACCTATGATAAAATTAACTTATAAATTGGGCACGGTAGGAGATTAACAACAATATCTAATGATAAAATAGAACAATTATAACAATGTACTGTAATAAAGTTATGTGAATGTGGTCTCTGAAAATATCTTATTGTCCTGTATCACTGTAAACTCAAACCCTGGAGAGTGAAACCGCAGAAAAGTGGGCACTACTGTCCTCTTTCCATCTTTCCTTATTGATGCTTTTTTCCCAGTACGTGCTTTGCAGGGCTTATGTCTTCCACAATTCTGTTTACTGACACACTTCTTTGCCTCATCACGGCCACTCCTCTCCCCTAACAACTCCTCTTCCAAAACACAAGCTCTTGCACTTCAACACTGCCTGCCTTTTGCCTGCAGAAAGAAAAGCAGTACGTTCAAAATAGTGACCACAGTGACCTGTTAGGACTTTTATGACACAGGGAGAGCAGTTCCTCTTTGACCTTTAAAAAGTTTCCTCCACAGTAAATTGTGCCACCTGCCATATTGCATCATTGAAAATATGACATTTTCTACTGGAGAACCAGTTACTCAAGCCAAACCATTTTTCTAAACTCACCGTAGCCTGGAATAACCATTTATTATTAAAACAATGACCTTTTAGAAAGTATGGTTGTTGGTCTCTGTCATATTTTTTGAGCATTCCCAAGCTCTATGACCTTGGGCAACTTAACCTCCTTGAGCCTTGGTTTCTTCATCTAGAAAATGTAGACATTAATAGAGCCTGCATCGCAAAGTTGTTGTGCAGATCAAATGAAATCATCCATGTAAAGCTCTTAGCACTCTTCTAGCACAAAGTAAGGAAAATCTTAGCAGCTGCTTATGCTGTTGCTGTAGTTGTATTTATTGTTGTTGATTTTGTTACTATCATTATATGTGTAACAGATATGCGTTTTTCATTTTCCCTGGGCTCTAGTTAGTCCAGTTTTCACAATTATCATCTCACACATAGACAAGGAAAAGAATCCAAAAGTTAAAAATATACAAAATTACTTTGGCTACATGCCTTATAAATGAGGAGACATTAGTATATTCTAAATAGTCTGTGAAAAGAAAAGAAAGGGAAAAAGTTTCAGAATGTGGATGTAGGATAAAGGCTCTAAAAGGGGGAGAGACGTTCCCAAGACTCTGGGCTAGGGATGGAAGCATATTATGAGAGTTTCATGAGATCCTGGTGCACTCACATCATTAGAATGCTTTTAATTTGGGCACCTTCATAATATTTCCTTGTTCAAAAGTGTTAACCTCTGTTGCAATGCCCTTACTCTCCTTAATTCACACGATGTTTCTCAATGAATTGCTTACCTTGCCCTCCAAAGCCATGTTCCTCAATCTTACTTTCTCTTTTAGTTATCATCCACAAACTTCACCAAGCTTATACTTTTGCTGTGATGCATGATCCATCTGACAGTAACTTCTTCACCTTTTGCAATCTGGCATACAGCCCATCACTCTATGAAAAATATTCTCTCTGTGACCTCTCGCTCAGCTATGTCCTTGTATTTTTGAGCTCCAATGGTCTGTTCTCTCAGTGCTGGTCTTCCAGGACAGCTTCAAAGAATCTAATCCTCCTTCCCTTGGTGATACCACTCTTCCTTGGCTTCTATGATACTGCCCTCTCCTGGTTCTTCTGTGTGTGTCTCTGGTCACTGAGCCTTCTCCCCTAGTTCCTCTTCCTCTTCCTCTCCCTCAAGTGTATATATATATTCCCTAAGGTGCTGTCCTTAGTCCTCCTCTTTCTCATTACTCCTTCCTCTAACTACAGTTACCTTGATTTTGAAGACCCAGACTGCCAAATTTCCATCTCCACTAGCACAATTCCAGAACTTCATCCAGATGGCCACCTTAGAGGTCTACCATGCCTCAGCTCTAGAGTCCCCCGATCCAGATGCGCTTGTCCTTGGTGCTTTATTTCTTAATTAACTGCACCTTAACTCTACCCTTCTGATTTAGAAGCTTCAGTATTATCTTTAATTTGTATTTCTGTGACAATCACAAATAAAATCAACAATTACATGTAATTACTTCTGTCTGCAACATCTTATTTCCAGTATCTGGTTCTTTCCTCCTCAAAAATCTTCAGTGGATCCCAATTGCCCCTTGAGAATAGAATGAAGATTTCCAAGAATGAGATCAAAAGATTACTAGGCAACGATCTTCCTTTTGGGCATGAATCCTCATTATCTTCATGAATTCTATGCTTTTTCTTCTATCTGACATTTCCTGATCATACAAACACTTTCAAGTTTTTGAATCTTGGCACGTGAAATTGCTCTAAACTGGAATATCCTTTCTTCTTTCCAACTACTGGAATCCTATCTTTCAAGTTCAAATATCAACTTCTCTCTGTAGCTTTCTTTGATATTCACAGAATTCATCCCTCTTTATGCTGTGATCATATACAACTTTGTGTTAACACACTTAAAGCATTTAGGTCATGCTTATTAACACATTCTCTTTACCTGAATTTCAGACTCATATTTAATTCCCCAACAATCATCTCCACTGGGTTAACCCTCAAGTCCATCAAATTCATTACACTCAAGTTGAACACGCCCTGCTGACTGGATTTGGTCTATCCTACTGTGTGCTCTCTGCTGGGAGTCACCCTTCATTCTTCCATCTCTTTCTAATCTCACACCCTTCCTAAATGATTCTAGCTTCTAAATATCTTTCTAAGGTATTCACATCTCTTCCCCCACTATTAATAAACTAGTTCATACCAGCATATTTTATTATTAGCTTTCTTCCTCTGGTCAATGATTAATCAATTGATTAGAATTGCTAATAAAAAAAGATCAAGTCTCAGTTCAGGAAAATAAACATCAAGTTATATCATCTAAATTTAGTCATATAGCCTTTATAGTTTTCTGTCTTCTCTTTTAACTTCCATAAGGCAACTCACTATAGTAAAGCCTTTTGTGTTATTAAAAGTTATCTCTTGGTAAACCAAGTTAAACATTAATTTGGTGGTCCAGTATTCAGATATTTTTCTATTTAGTTATAATAAAAGCTAAGAAGCCATCATATTATTCTTCACTTTCTTTCTCTGACCAATGTCTAATAAATGAGTTAGAGAAATTAAATGTTACTTTTATGTGGGTCAAGTCCAATCAACTAATAAAAAAACAGGATATAGACATCTGAAAACAACATATCTAGTAAAACTTCCTTTTATATTTTCTTTTTAAAGTGTTTAAATTAGAATTTAGTTGAAAGTATGAAGTAATTTACTTATTCAGCTTCTACAGCCAAAATGGAATGTGCTAATTTTATTAATCCAAACAATGGTGCCTTTGCATTTGAAAAGCTCAAGAAACAGCCACGCACCATGAGGCTAATCACTTTAAGTTTTCTTTTCTTTATCTCTGCCCATTTTGCTAGTTCTCATTATTTGCATGAAGATTCTCAGAGAATTACCAGACCAGAAATGTAATCCGTTATATTCCTTCTTCTAAAAGGGATAGAAATCACCTCTGAGATCATTTTCAATATTGGAACATTGCTGAAAGGAAAAAAACCAAATGGATCGATAACCTTGAGCTTAAGGAAGAACTGTATGTTAAGCGATGGTTGTGACATAAAGTAATAATATTACTCATTAAATAAACCGTTTTTAAACTTTCACATAAGTTTAAAATAACCATGAAAAAATTTTATCTGATACAATTATAAATGGAATGACAATAGTTTACAACCTTATTTCAAAAATTTGTTTTTTATTTGTTTTAAGGAATTCCACATGCTTCTTTTGCTCTGGGGAATTAATTTGAAACAGCAAATTGAAGGATTCTAGTAGGTATGTACTATACTGACACGGACTGGAGACAGGGAAATACTGGGTAGAAGAAGGCGGTTCCCCGGCAAAGGCCCCACACTCAAGCCTGGATACTCATGGCCCTAAATGAGAACAAGTATTCCTTTTTTCGCATTCCTTTTTGGTTCGCCACACCCACTATCCTGCACCCATATAAACCCCGAACCCCAAGCTCCAGAGTAGACCAGCAGGCGAGGAGACAGGAGGCAAGCAGACATAGTGTGGAACAACGCGGCAGAGAAAGAGAAAAGAGTAGGAACGTCTCGATGCTGAGAGGAGTTTGGCTGTGGGTGGTGCAAGAGTAGTCTTGCCTCTGGCCACTGGGCGGCCCAACTCCAGGTGAAGATACCTTCCCACTCCATCTCCCCCAGCCCCCGCCCTTCCAGCTTCCCATCCATCCCCCTGAAAGCCACCTCCACCATTCAATAAAACCTCACATTCATCATTCCAGTCCGTCTGTGACCCAATTTTTCTGGGACACTAGACAAGAGCTTGGGATACAGGAAGCTGTCACACTGACCCTCTGCCCTTGCGAAAAGGCAAAGGGTCCACTGAGCTGATTAACACTCAAGCCTTCTGCAGGTGGCCAAGCTGAAAGAGTTTTGTAACACTGAGGTTGCGGGCACCCACCACTAGACACTACCATGGGGCCAGAGCCCAAAGTGCTTGCCCTGGCCTCTGCACCTGCCCATCTGCGTGCTCCTCCTCTCACAAAGGGTTTGAGCAGCGGGCAGCCAAACAGGTGAGCCATATCCCTGTCGCATATCCTGCAAGGGGAATCAGAGAAGTCTCCCGTTTCAATACTTTGTGGCCTTGTGACATGCTTATGACATGCTAGAGAATTTGCCAGTGGTAGATGGGCAGGCTGTTTGTAATGAAAATTAAAATGCAAGTTCTATGCTGAGCTCAACTGTTGCAAGGGTAACAGACCTTGGAAAAATGCCAAGTATAAAACAGAAAACACTTCTCCATGGTATTCCTGGTACCGGGCACCATGGTAGACACTCAACAAATAGTTTTGAATAGAAGAACGCGAGGGCTGAGTTAGCTTAGGAGACATTAATATAAAATTGAAAACATTGATGATCTGATTGTCTGAGATCGGAGGAGTCCATTAAGAAAAGAAATCCCAAATCATGTATTAGAAGAGAACATGTTCTAATCTGGAAAATTTCAAGATTCTTGTTTTGTTCATTTCTTTGATTTTTTTCTTTTTAAAATCCAATGAAAGGATTTAGCAAAAATTCCAGAGTCTATATGGTACATTTCATTAGTGATCTGTGAGACCTTGGAGGTTAAAAGAAAGTACCAGAACGTAGCCTCACTCTGTTGTAGACTTTATGAAATACAATCAAGGATTGCTGTCTGAAACCACTTCTCATTAAAAAATGGTTTATAAACTTTATTTGCACATTACAACCTGAGAGATAAATATTAAAATGGAAATCTAACGTCCAGCCTGGTCTGTTTCTCCATTAAACCTCACACAATGTGTGAGGAGCTGTAGAGTTCTGAGGAATAAGGTTTGAGACCTATTGTCCCAGAGGATTCTTTTGAGGAAGCTAAAAGCAAGAACTTCTGGTAGGGAAATGGTGAGAGTTAGATATTGTAATAATACAGTTATCATTTACTGAATGTCTACTAGATCTAGGTACTTGGCAGAACTTATTTCATTGATTCTGAATTAAGTATTATGTCAGAGGTGTGTGAACCAGAGCAACTGCATCTTGAATAGGGGCTGGATAAAATGAGGTTGAAACCTACTGGGTTGAATTCCAAGATGGTTAAGGCATTCTAAGTTACAGAATGAGATAGGGAGGCGGCACAAGATATAGGTCATAAAGACTTTGCTGATAAAACAGGTTGCAGTAAAGATGCCGGCCAAAACCTACCAAAACCAAGATGACAATAACAGTCACCTCTGGTCATCCTCACTGCTACACTCCCATCAGGGCCATGACATTTTACAGATGCCATGGCAACATCAGGAAGTTACTCTATATGATCTAAAAAGGGGAGGCATGAATAATCCACCCCTTGTTTAGCATATAATCAAGACATAACCATAAAAATGTGTGACCAGCAGTCCTTTACTTTTTGACCAAAAAAGCAGTACTTTTTTTTTTTTTTTTTTTTTTCACTGTAGCTAGCACAATGAGAATGACCAGTTGGTCTCTCAGGACAATTGCCAAACAGAGAGATTATATGATACACTCTATAGAGATCACCATGTCACGGTTTTCTTTGCTGCTGCACCAAAAAAAGAAATAACTAGTCTAAACCACTTAAACACAGTAGAAAACATAAAAACAAATGCACCCCCAAAGGGCTCTACTTAGGGTTCCCACGACAAGTCTTCCAAAATCAACAGTGCGGTCTCTCTGAATGTTATCAATGCTCACTAACCATGCATTCCCATGACATGACTCAGTGACTCCATTTCCTGCCTGCACTTCCGCTAGCTCTGGGCCTTACCATGAGCTTGGCTGTCAAGTGTAGTAATGCCAGATACTTCTAGCTCCTACACGTAGACCATAAAAATACTTCAGAAAATACACAACACATGAGAATAATATCAGAAACCAACTTACTTCCCAGTTTCATCCATTCTTTCAATTGTACCTGTCAATCAAAAACCTATTCAGAACTCTATCACATTAGGTTTTCTTGGACATCACTTAAACCAATTACCATCTCAACCATTTTAAGTGGACAGTTCATTCGAAAGGTGGAATTTTGAACTTTCTTTTATATCAGAGACTTGTTAAGAAAATGCTAACTTATCAAATAATATGAGCTCCACTATACATGGTACTCTTCGAGAAAGCCTTGAAGATAAATGATAAACATTTACAAGGGGCAGCATGAACTAAAGTTAAAGGATAGGAAAGCTTGAACACTTTCTTCATGTGGATTACTTATTTTCTTGTAGTTTTGAGTAAAATATTTAAATATTTGTGTCTCAGACTTCCAATCTTCTAAACAGGATGGAAATATTTGCCAAATACTTGCCATGTATATATTTTCTTTGAATAAAGCTAGTAAGGAGGAAAAGGAGCATGGTTTTGGGTTTTGTATTACTCGCTGTTTTCCATACCTCTTTTATAATGGATGATTTAAATCAATTTTCATCTTGAGCTAATAATCTTTCCACATTTAATATAATTTATTTTTTATTCAGACAAGTACTATAATAATATAATCATTATATTAGTATTATATAACTAACATTATATAATTGTAATGTACTAATTATATATTATACAATATAATTATA
>NW_012105908.1:1952312-1957494 GCF_000951045.1 Mandrillus leucophaeus
TATAAATTTTATAATTTACATATGCATTATAGAATTTACATATGAATTAAAACTTTATTCTTTTATAAATTAAAAGTAAACTCAGTTTATTTTATTAAAAAATAAAAAGTATTTACAATAACAAATACATTTGCAGCTAACATTGCCTCATTATTATTGTTACTATTATTGTTATTAATTTATTTAGAATAATCAGTTTCCATAATATCCTCATGGTGAAAACTTTCTTGTGGTATCTTTTTTAATATACAAATCTCTCCCTAACTTATCATCCCACTTGATTATGCAATTTCTCTTCTTATACATGTTATAAATATTCATTTAGGTCAGACATTTGTGTAATATCAATTCCTCTGAATCACCTGCATACGTAGTCACATACAGTATGTTTTTAAGTGTCAAGCATCCAAATGGCTTCCATGTTTAACCCTTTTTCTATAAACACTCACATACAGAAGAGTACTTTTAAATTTCATGATGATGATTATGATGGTCATGATACAGTTTATACATACTCATTGCTGTTTTTAAACAAAGAAGAAATGTATGCCATTTTGTCTCGACATCAAATGATAAATTTTCAAATTCTATCAGATCTTTGAGTTTTGAAAATCTTTATATAGTTTCATTTCCAGATAAATTTTGGCTATGTGATACGCTGCTCTCTGTTTTGTTGCTATTATCCTACAGGTACCGTTTTTCTCAACTGAACCCCAAGTATATAACAAACAGATAATTTTGTAAGAGAAATCTGTTTTGTCTTATTTTCACAGCTTTGTGGTTATTCTTTATGGCAAGGAAAATAGACCTTGGGTATCCTCCCAAATTTTGAGAAGAATACAAGACAGGCTTAGCTTCATTAGCACGACCTCGGATGAGTCCCATCACATCCCAAGACCTTTAAGCTTCCCAAATCATTAATCTAATTACCATCCTGAAAAAAATGATCTGCTGTGCTCCTCCATGCACAGATGTACGTTGTTGATGTTATGTGCTAAATATTAAGATGTAACCAAAAATATGCAGTCTACTTCCTTTCCATGAAGACTGAATGTGTATTTTGTTCTCTGAGTAATATCAGTCATCTAAAGGACTGTGTGTAAGGGTGTTCTCAGCCCAAAATTTCACTTCCTCTATCAGCAAACAGAGTTGAAGCTATGATTATGTCAACCTTGGGAAGTCTCTATCTTGATAAAGAAGCGAGAAAGGTTTTCCAACATCATGCAAATATTCAGTAAACAGGTGGTAGTATGAGCCTTTAGTTCTAAATCACAGCTAAATCACGAAGTCACTCCTAGTTATCTTGATACTGCTCTACTTATTTCTCTCTCCTCTTCAATATACAAACCTGTCAAGTTCATTTGGTAGCCAAATTAGCTGATTTATTTATTCTATCTACTATCTGCTTTAAAAATCACTATTAGTCTTTGCCTGTCTGTTTAGAGCTAATTACTGTAGTTTCAACATCCACCAAGTGTCAAGTACCATTGTGTCTTCTCATAGGTCTAGTGAACCCTACTCATTGTGGAGAGTATCAGGTTTGGTGAAGGTGGAGTTAAACATGTGAGAGTGTCCTGGTGTATACAATCCTTGCAACTCTGAAATGATAATGATTTGGAAAATATGTAATTACTTTTGTGGTTCTACTATGTTGCTTTAGTATCATGGGGATTGATAAATACAGACATACAAAACTCTGTAATATGAAATGAGTTCCTTCACCATGTGCATCAATAACAACCAGCTTTTTACTAGCATAACATAATCTAAGACATTACAATAGTGGCTAATAAAAAAGAGCTGTCATAACAAGAACTGATTTCAAAGAGACAAACTAGCAGCCACTGATACTTCCTTGTGTCTGAATTGAAGTTTTAAAAGCATCTAGTTCTTTGCAAACAGAGAAAAATAACACATTTACTCTTGAGTCTTAAGTCAATATGAAATAGTTACAAGTACAGAATGACAACTGATAACCTTCAATTATAAGAACTTGGAATTCTCCTCTGCTAAGTGCACACTCTGGGTCAAAGTGTTACCCAATGTTGATGAAAAAGGTTTTAATGGAAATGATATGAGTGAGAGTTAAATAGATCAAAATTCAAGTTCCTCTAATGAATTTACATTAGGGATTGTTAGAGCCTCTTTATTTCAGAATATTGCTGTGGGTCATGAATTCGACATTTTAAAATATTTGCATTTTTGTAATAGGCAAGAGATAAGGCCATAGGACCTCTACTAATATAATGAAAGAAACGTAAGATTAGCTTTAGGTAGAAAAAATAATCAATGAGATTGAATGAGTTTAAATGCTTTCTATTATTAAATGGGCCCAAATTATGCATATTAAATGACAATTTCAAATAACATCTTTGCAAGGTAAAATACAAATATTTCTTGTATTAAATAAAAAATGCTAAAATGGTACAGAAAAAGATAATAATGAGTCAAAAGTAAAGATTACATTCAGCTATGATCCAAGTTATAAAATAGTAAAGAAGGCATACATTGTACCTCCTTCATATTTCCAGTATTGCTTATTTGCATATGCAATGCTTCAGAAATACTGAGAGAGGAATCTTGAAATAGTCTCAAATTCTTCCTACCACAAGAAAACTATTTTGAGTACACTGCAGCACTTTGGGAGGCCGAGGCAGGCAGATCACCTGAGGTCAAAAGTTCAAGATCAGCCTGGCCAATATGGTGAAACCCCGTCTCTTCTAAAAATACAAAAATTAGACAGGTATGGTGGCATGCACCTGTAATCCCAGCTACTTGGGAGGCTGAGGAAGGAGAATCACTTGAACCCAGGAGGCAGAAGCAGCAGTGAGCTGAGATCACACTACTGCACTCCAGCCTGGGCAGCAGAGTGAGACTCTGTCTCAAAAAACAAAGAAAAACAAAAACAAATTTTAGCACAGAGTGAACCTCAGAAATTATTTAATCTGATAATCTTATTTTTATAAATGACAAAACTGAGGTTGAAAGAAATTGAGTGAGTTGAACAAGTATATTAGTCAACTTAAGCTGCCATAACAAAATACTATAGACTGGTTGGTTAAATAACAGAAATTTATTTCTTATAGTTTCAGAGGCTAGAAGTCCAACATCAAGGTGCCAATGTGGTTGGCCTCTGGTGAGAGCTCTCCTTGGGTTGCAGATGGCCACTTTGTTGCCATATTCTCACATGGCAGAAAGAAAAGGAGCTCCAGTCTCCTTCTCCTTCTTCTTTTTAAGAGACAAAGCCTTGCTCTATTCCCCAGGCTAGAGTGCAGTAGCACAATCATAGCTCACTGCAGCCTCAAACTCCTGGGCTGAAGCAATACTCCAGCCTCAGCCTCCCAAGTCACTGGGACTATAGGCACCTGCTGCTACGCCTGGCAATTTTTGTTTGTTTGTTTGTTTGCTGTGCTGCCTAGGTTGGTCTTGAATTCCTGACCTAAAGCAATCCTCCCACCTTGGCCTCCCAAACTGCTGGGATTACAGGCTTGTGCCACTGCGCCTGGCCACTCTTCCTCTTCTTATAAAAATACTAATCCTATCATGAGAGTCCTACCCTCAAGACTCTACCTTAATTACCTCCCAAAAGCCCCACCTCCAAATATCATCACGTGGGTTAGGGCTTCAACATATAAATTTGGGAAGGAGGGACACAAACACAGTCCATAACAATGGATTGAGAAAAATTTAGAGTGAAAGTAAGGACTAGAACCTAGGCCTGCTGAAACCCTGGCCAACCATCTTTTCAAATCAAATTATTGGTTGATTCTAACTTACATTATTTAACTTTAATTGTGCAATTTTTAAAAACATAGTTGAAATAATGCTAAGGATTAGAAAACCAGCAGAGAAGGAAAATGAGATTGACAATTTCCTACAGTTCTGTATCATTATACGTATAAAAGTTTTTCTATGCCATCTGGTGCCTGTCTCATATCATTTCACTATGTTCCTTTTTAATAATCAGCTTTAATGCACCTGAACAGAATGTATTAAAGATGTTCAATGAAAAAATTTTCTTGCTGCTAAATAAATCCGTTTCGGGTGCTCTTTGGGTTGTTATTTCTTCAGACACAATCAATTGAGTGCTTGATGAAATCCTTTCTGCCTCAGACTGTGATGACTTCTAACATTTTGTTTATATATTTAGCAGCAAAAGGAATCAAGAGCTGCCAAGTATTATTAAAGTAGAACCAACTAAAACAGGAATTCTATCATGAGGGCAGCATCACTAATGAAGTAAAGCAGTGAGATAGAAAATTCTAACCATAACTCCAGTTTCTCACTCCTCATGACATGAAGACATTCTCTTACTGTTTTTCAATTTAAACAACATAGATAACCGACTTGTATTAAGGATTCTCAAATAATGCTTCAGTATGCATATAATAATTATAAAATGCTTGCTTTTTAAGTAAAAACAGTATTAACTATTAGAAAAAATATTCATGGTCTTAAAAAAAAAAAAAAACCAACCTAAAAAAATAACAAAAAACCCTGACACATCACCTTTCTTTCCTCTTCTCTCTCTCTCTCTCTTTTTTTTTTTTTTTTTTGAGACAGAGTTTGGCTCTGTTGCTCAGGCTGGAGTGCAGTGGCACGACCTCAGGTCAGTCTGCCTCCCAGGTTCAAGCAATTCTCCTACCTCAACCTACCGAATAACTGGGATTACAGGCACCAACTACCACACCCGACTAGCTTTTGTATTGTTCTACAAAAATAAAAATTTACCATGTTGGCCAGACTGGTCTTGAACTTGTGGCCTCAAGAGAACCACCTGCCTTGGCCTCCCTGTTCACTCTGATGGTAGTTTCTTTTGCTCTGCAGAAGCTCTTTAGTTTAATTAGATCCCATTTGTCAATTTTGGTTTTTGTTGCCATTGCCTTTGGTGTTTTAGTCATGAAGTCCTTGCCCACGCCTATGTCCTGAGTGGTATTGCCTAGGTTTTCTTCTAGGGTTTTTAAGGTTTTAGGTCTAACATTTAAGTCTTTAATCCATCTTGAATTAATTTTAGTATAAGTGTAAGGAAGGGATCCAGTTTCAGCTTTCTACATATGAGTAGCCAGTTTTCCCAACACCATTTATTAAATAGGGAATCCCTTTCTCGTTTCTTGTTTTTGTCAGGTTTGTCAAAGATCAGATGGTTGTAGATGTGTGGTATTATTTCTGAGGGCTCTGTTCT
>NW_012105908.1:1957932-1988727 GCF_000951045.1 Mandrillus leucophaeus
TTTGGGCTGAAACGATGGGGTTTTCTAAATATATAATCATGTCATCTGCAAACAGGGACAATTTGACTCCCTCTTTTCCTAATTGAATACCCTTTATTTCTTTCTCCTGCCTGACTGCCCTGGCCAGAACTTCCAACACTATGTTGAATAGGAGAAGTGAGAGAGGGTATCCCTGTCTTGTGCCAGTTTTCAAAGGGAATGCTTCCAGTATTTTGCCCGTTCAGTATGATATTGGCTGTGAGTTTGTCATAAATAGCTCTTATTATTTTGAGATACGTCCCATCAATACCTAGTTTGTTGAGAGTTTTTAGCATGAAGGGCTGTTGAATTTTGTCAAAGGACTTTTCTGCATCTATGGAGATAATCATGTGGTTTTTATCTTTGGTTCTCTTTATATGACAGATTACGTTTATTCATTTGCATATGTTGAACCAGCCTTACATCCCAGGGATAAAGCCAACTTGATCATGGTGGATAAGCTTTTTGATGTGCTGCTGGATTCGGTTTGCCAGTATTTTATTGAGGATTTTTGCATTGATGTTCATCAGGGATATTGGTATGAAATTCTCTTTTTTTGTTGTGTCTCTGCCAGTCTTTGGTATCAGGATGATGCTGGCCTCATAAAATGAGTTAGGGAGGATTTCCTCTTTTTCTATTGATTGCAATAGTTTCAGAAGGAATGGTACCAGCTCTTCTTTGTACTGCTGGTAGAATTCAGCTGTGAATCCATCTGTTCCTGAACTCTTTTTGGTTGGTAGGCTATTAATTATTGCCTCAATTTCAGAACCTGTTATTGGTCTATTCAGGGATTCAACTTCCTCCTGGTTTAGTCTTGGTAGGGTGTATGTGTCCAGGAATTTATCCATTTCTTCTAGATTTTCTAGTTTATTTGCATAGAGGTGTTTATAGTAATATCTGATGGTAGTTTGTATTTCTGTGGGATCAGGTATCCCCTTTATCATTTTTTATTGCGTCTATTTGATTCTTCTCTCTTTTATTCTTTATTAGTCTTGCTAGCGGTCTATCACTTTTGTTGATCTTTTCCAAAAACCAGGTCCTGTATTCACTGATTTTTTTGAAGGGTTTTTTTGTGTCTCTATCTCCTTCAGTTCTTCTCTGATCTTAGTTATTTCTTGCCTTCTGCTAGCTTTTGAATGTTTGCTCTCGCTTCTCTAGTTATTTTAATTGTGATGTTAGGGTGTCAATTTTACATCTTTCCTCCTTTTTCTTGTGGGCATTTAGTGCTGTAAATTTCCCTCTACATACTGCTTTAAATGTGTCCCAGAGATTCTGGTATGTTGTGTCTTTGTTCTCATTGGTTTCAAAGAACATCTTTATTGCTGCCTTCATTTCATTATGTACCCAGTAGTCATTCAAGAGCAGGTTGTTCAATTTCCACGTAGTTGAGCAATTTTGAGTGAGTTTCTTAGTCCTGAGTTCTAATTTGATTGCGCTGTGGTCTGAGAGACAGTTTGTTATAATTTCTGTTCTTTTACATTTGCTGAGGAGTGCTTTACTTCCATCGGGGTGAACAGGCAAACTACAGAATGGGAGAAAATTTTCACAATCTACCCATCTGACAAAGGGCTAATATCCAGAATTTACAAAGAACTCAAACAAATTTACAAGAAAAAATCAAACAATCCCATTAAAAAGTGGGTGAAGGATATGAACAGACACTTCTCAAAAGAAGATATTTATGCAGCCAACAGACACATGAAAAAATGCTCATCGTCACTGGCCATCAGAAATGCAAATCACAACTGCAATGAGACACCATCTCACACCAGTTAGAATGGCAATCATTAAAAGTCAGGAAACAACAGATGCTGGAGAGGATGTGGAGAAATAGGAATATTTTTACACTGTTGGTGGGACTGTAAACTAGTTCAACCATTGTGGAAGACAGTGTTGGGATTCCTCAAGGACCTAGAACTAGAAATACCATTTGACCCAGCCATCCCATTACTGGGGATATATCCAAAGGTTTATAAATCACGCTGCTATAAAGACACACGCACAAGTATGTTTATTGCGGCATCATTCACAATAGCAAAGACTTGGAACCAACCCAAATGTCCATCAGTGATAGACTGGATTAAGAAAATGTGGCACACATACACCATGGAATAGTATGCAGCCAAAAAAAGGATGAGTTCATGACCTACGTAGGGACATGGATGAAGTTGGAAACCATCATTCTGAGCAAACTATCGCAAGGACAGAAAACCAAACATGTCATGTTCTCATTCATAGGTGGGAATTGAACAATGAGAACACTGGGATACAGCGTGGGGAACATCACACACTGGGGCCTCTCGTGGGTGTGTGGAGGGGGCAGGGATAGCATTAGGAGATATACCTAATGTAAATGACAAATTAACGGGTGCAGCACACCAACATGGCACATGTATACCTAGTAACAAACCTGCACGTTGTGCACATTTACCCTAGAACTTAAAGTAAAATAAATAAATAAATAAATAAATAAAAGAGAACCACCTGCCTCAGCCTCCCAATGTGCAGGGATTACATGCCTGAGCCACTGTGCCCTGCCTCATATCGTCTTATAAAAAAAGAAAAAACTACACCATAAAGATGGCCGCAATACTTGCTCTATTTGAGACATTGCTAGAAAGTTCTTACTTCTGTAGAAAAGTCCTTCAGCAACAGCCTGAATATTATTCTGCCTGAAAGAAAGCCTGCTTCCCAAGTACAACTCATAGCATCTTGGGTGTTCAGTGAGAACCAACACTCCCTGTCCTAACTCTGTGAGTTTACAATCCAGTGCCTGTTGCTCTTGTAAGCAGAGACTGGGAATAGTAAGTTGATGGCAGAAAGAAAATAAATATTTATTGAGTGTCCTCCATGTGGTCAGCAAAGCACTAAGTTTCACATTTATTATACCATTACACCATTCTTAGAAAAATGTTCCAAATGTTCTACAAATAAGGAAACTGAGGATAGGGGAGGTAAAAATTGAAGATTCATTAGTTGGTAATTGGTATGGCTGGAATCCATCCTCAGGTTTCTCTAGTACTAAAAAATAATTCAGTATATAATACAATAAGTAATTAAAACTTCATATAGAATTAACTCACATTTTTAAAAAAGTCATTTCACAAAAATGAATCTTTGTATATAGTAGGGCATTAAATAGTGTAAGCAAGAAAAATTACATATGGTTTTGCACAGATATCAAATATAATACCAAAACATTAATATTATCCTTTTAAATAATTCTTAAACAACAAAACATCTTTTGAAAGAAAAGACAATTTTCAAATTTGTCTGGCAAACAAGTCTGCCAAAGAGCAAGGTCTTCTGATTTAACTACATCTTTTGTTAAATTTTTTATCCCCAACTTTCATGAAAATTTAGAACAAAGTATTTCAAAGTCTAGTTTGATATGCATTGTTACAATGACCAAAATGACAGATAAAAAACAGTGGCCAAGCAAAAATAACACCTCACGCTCATGGGTCCTTTTATGGTGGGTCCTCCCCAAATGTATTTATTTCAATTCTTACAATATGTAGCTATGGTTGTCATAGTGTGGTCTGCAGAGTCCTGGCCATCTCTGAGACCCTTTCTGGGGGTTTGTGAGGTCAAAATTATTTTCTTTATACTACTGAGATGTCATTTGCCTTTTTCACCATGTTGAAATATTTACCATTGTACAGAAACAAGGCTGGGTAAAACTGTTGGTGTCATAGCACAAGTAAAGCAGTGGCCCCCAACTGAACCCATAGTCACTGTACTCTTCAGTGACATGCACTTGTAAGGGAAAAATACAGTGCAAATTTCACTTAAGTAGGTTATTGATGAAGCAGTAAAAATTTGTTTTCTTAAATCTCAATGCCTAAGTACATATTTTTAATATTCTGTGTGACAACATAGGAAAGAAGCATTAAAGTACTTTCCTTGCATTTTGCAAGGAAAATGCTTGAGGAAAAGCATGTGTGATTGAGTTGCAAGCTGAATCAGGTACTTTTTTTGTGAACGACTATTTTTACTTGAATGAACAACTAGCAAACTATACATACTTATTCAGATGTGGGTGCTTGGCAGACATTTTCTCAAAAATTAATAAAGTGAGCCTATCACTGACAATTTTTCTTGTCAACAATGTAATTCCAGCTTTCAAGAGAAAATTAGAAGCTTAGAAAATTTGTATTCACCACTATGAGCTTGACAGCTTCCAAAGACTTAGAGACCTTTCTGAAAATGGTGTTGATGCAAATGGATGTGATATTTTTGATGTCATATAATGAAATGTGTCACAAGTGGAAGATCTGCATAACTCAGTGTACCAATATTTTCCAAACAACCAAGGCATAGTGATACAATATAATCCATAGGTAAAAGACACATGTGAAGGGCAAATTTGACCAATGGATTTTAATGTAAGAGGATATGAAAAGCTCATTGGTATGGTTTCAGATTCTACATATGTAGAAATTACCACTTGTTGAGTTTTGGTATAGTATAAAAGAATACATACAATTATCTAAAAAGGCTATTAAAATATTTCTTGGCCAGGTTTGGTGGCTCTCACCTGTAATTCTAACAGTTTGAGAGGTCAAGGTGGGAGGATACCTTGAACCCAGGAGTTTGAGACCCACCTGTGCAACACAGTGAGACCCTGTCTCTACAAATTAGCCAGTTGTGGTGGTATGTGCCTGTAGTCCCAGCTACTTAGGAGACTCAGGTGAGAGGATCACTTGAACTTGGAGGTCAAGGCTGCAGAAGGCCATGATCATGTCACTGCACTCCAGCCTGGGCAACAGAGTGAGACTGTCTCATAAAATAGAATAGAATAGAATAACATAACATAAAATAAAATAAAATACTTCTCCTTTTTCCAACTACATAACTGTAATGCCAGATTTTCTTTCACCCAAAACAAACAACATAGTTATGAATTAAAGCAGAAGCAGATATAACAATTCAGTTGCTGTCTATTAAGTCAGATATTACAGGAATTTGCAAAAGTGTAAAAAATAGTAATGAAGCAACTGGTTTTTTTTTTTTAAATGTAAAACTCTTCTCAATAATTAGTTTTGAAAATATAGTAATGTTTCACTAAAATATTCCAATTACATTAACTTTCTGGGACTATTATTATTTTAAATAAAATTATGAAAAATAATTTTAAAACTTCTGATTCAATGTTCAATAAAGTAAACATTAACAGTTTAAAATTTATTAAGGACTCATAAAATCAATAGCTCTTTGAGGTCCTTAATACATTTTAAGGGTTAAGAGGACTCTTGAGGCCAAAGTGTATGAGAGTCACTGTGCTATAGAAAGAATGTGTGTTCAGTAATTACAATTGACCCTTGAACAAGGCAGATGTTAGGGGTGTCGACCCCCAACACTGTCAAAAATCCAAGTATAACTTCTGAGTCCCCAAGAAAACTTAACTGCTAACAGAGCCTACTGTTGACTGCATTCCTTACTGATAACATAAATAGCTGACAAGCACATATTTTATATGTCGTATGTATTATATACTGTATTCTCACAATAAAGTAAGCTAGGGAAATTTTTTTGAGGAAAATCGTAAGGAAGAGAAAATATATTTATTATTGATTAAGTGGAAGCGGATCATCACAAAATCTTCGTCCTCATTGTCTTTTTGTTGAGCAAGCTGAGGAGAAGGAAGAGGAGGCGTTGGTCTTGCTGTCTCGGGGTGGCAGAGGTGAAGGCAAACCCACATGTAAGTGGGCCTGTGCAGTTCAAGTCCGTGTTGTGCAAGGGTCAATTGTACGTGATAATATGTGACTAAGACTAAATTGTGCTCAGGTATCTGCCTACCATCTTTAAAGTCACTTGCCTAAGGTAGGGCATACAGGCTTTTTGATTTAGCATCTTCTTCAGGAAAACCACTCCTCTGCCATTCTCAGTGCAAGTGGCTGATCCTACTCCCTGGATCCAGAGGAGGTTGGCATGTGTTGCAGAACTTACTGAGTATAGTTCTACATTCCTAAAAAACTGGTCCGGTGGTCCAGACAGGCCAACAAAGGAATATTTGTATTTACGATTTTGGTTGTGTTGCTAACTCTGCGGATGCAGCCTGGAGATGCAGCCTGGAGATGCTGGTGGCTGTCTTTGCTAACAAGTGGAAAAACAATTACAGTGTAGCCAACATAGATAGTAGGGACAAGTGGAAAAAAATGTGTACTGATAATACTGAACTCTGTAATTAACATGTTTGAAGACAACTGCACCTTTGGCCTTTCTAGTTAGGGAAACCAAGAAATTCCTCCTATTTAAACTTTTATAAGGGGAATTTATATTATTTGCACTGAAGTGAACCCTAACCAATACAGTATTTGATAGCTGGAAGGGGAGTGTTGCAAATGACAGACCTTAAAATGTGACACTGGATAAGCTGAGGTGAGAGGGGGGACTCCCCCATTCCAGGGAAAAAGGCAAATGCTGTTACTTGACAGCAAAGCAGCCAGTTAAAAGATGCTTAATGTGTATCAGAATTCAAATCATATACAGTCATATGTTGCTTAACAGCAGGAACAAGTTCTGAGTAATGCATCATTAGGCAATTTTGTCATTGTGGGGACATTCTAGAGTTCACCTATACAAACCTAGATGGTCTAGCCTACCACACACCTAAGCTATACAGTCTAGCCTATTGCTCCTAGGCTGCTAACCTGTACAGCATGGTATTGCACTGAATACTGTAGGTATCTGTAACACATTGGTTAAGTATTTGTGTATGTAAACATGTCTAAACATAGAAAAGGTACTGTAAAAATATGTTATTATAATCTTATGGGACCACCACCGTATATGCAATCTGTTGCTGACTGAAACATCATTATGCAATGAATGCATGACTTGACTGTAAATGTCAAGTTTTATGGAATCACGGAAAAGATGCCAGAATTTTGGAGGGTGTTGGCTAATTCTTTTAGCCTTCAGTAAGACCATACAGGAAAGGAATGGCCTTCAGTCTAATCTGGCAGTTGCAGAAGGAAAGAGGAAAAGGGACGCTTCCTAAGAGTCATCCTTTCTGCCTGCTCCGGGCACTCCAAAATGGCCAACAGCAGATAACCATTGGCCTTTAGGATGTGTAAATATCTGCCCCATGCTAAATTTAGTACAAGCGGGAAACATAATGAGAAAAGAGATTGGGATCCTGGTCAGTCAGGGATCTGGGTTCCAAATGCCTGCTGCTATACATTCAAAGAGACGAGGTACAACTCTGCTCCAAAAGCCATTCCTAGAAATACCACCACTGAGGGGTTAGGATCTGTGTGATTTCAGCCCATTGCCTCCAAGCGTGAGGCCCAAATGGCTAGGGAGAGGTGTAGAGCACGAAGGCTGATTGCTAAGAGGAAGAATCAGCGAGGTTTGGAACCAGGCTGATAGGCCATGACTCCACAAAAGCTCTGGCTTTGTTACCATTGTAGGGAGTATCCAAGAAATTAACAGAGCAACAGTCAACAGATCTGTCAGGAGAGGCTGTGGCATTGCCAGTGAAATGCCAAGGCTCACCAAACAGACCAGAGAATGCCTAACTCGTAGGGCAAATTTTCAGCACCCAAACCCACACCCACAGGAAGGAGGAACTGAAATGTTCTAGCTTTTAGAACAGGAACTTCCCAGTGTCCATCGGACACATGGCTGTTCAGGACAATAGGAAAGGGAGTTCCTCCCAGAAAGCAGTGAAGGGCCAGCCAGATCCTGAACAAAGAACTCCCTCCACTGCCAGGTCAGAGAGTCCTTGCTCTCTTTGCCCAGCAGCATGAGATCATTGTGACGAACTTGAGATCAGTCTTTAGTGGCTGCCCTTCTCTCCTTTTCCAAATGGAAGTTTTATTGCAGTGATGGCGTTTTCTCTCTACCACTGTGAAGTGGCAGTGCTAAATTTATCCTTTAGCCAGAGGCTGCCAAGCCGTGATGAGCTACATTTAGACCCAACCAAAAAAATGTCATAACTTAGAGATTCTGGAATCGAAGTTGAAAGCAGTAACTGGATGAGCCTAAGCATAGTCTCCCTTTAGAGTGAAGGTAGGGAAATTTTTCCAGTAGAGGTATATTTGCATTATATTGGCAAGGGCCACTTTGAGAATTTTATAAATGGAAAGAAGGTTCATATGGATACTGGGCAGCCAAGGGATGGAGACATAATGAGAGACATAGTTAACCTGTGTTTTGTTTAGCCCAGAATCTCTTTAGGAGCTTTTTCCCATTCTGAGTCCGAGTGCTTTAGGCGGGGCTCTAAGACTGCCACCATGGAAACCTGGTCAATCAAGTACTGGATTTCTTCATTCATAGTGATTACGTACAGGGATGATCACATGACCAAAGCCTGGCCAATAAAAGCTCTCCCTGGGTCTTCTGCTGGAGCTATTGAAAAATTAACTTTTTATTTTTATTTTTACTAGAAATTCCAGCTGCCAGTACAATGTAAACTCAGAACTACTGCTGGTCATTTTTGCCACATTGTGGGGAGAACCTGCCCAATAACGCAGCCAACACTGAGTTTAGTAAGCAGAGAAAATTATTTTGAACTTCTAAATCTAGTCATATCTAAAGCTGGACTGATAAACCCTGGTTTTCCAAATTATTTGAGTCAATAAATACACATTTGTACTGAAACGAAACTGAGTTGGGTTTCTGTCACTTTCACAAGCCAAATAATCCTAACAGCTAATTAAAATAATTTCTATTTCATTTTAATTCTGTCAAAGAGAAATAATAGAGCTGACACCTAATTTTTTTTTTCCTGTTTAAAAACTGATGTTGTCCGGGTGCAGTGGCTCATGCCCGTAATCCCAGCACTTTGGGAGGCTGAGGAGGGTGGATGACTTGACGCCAAGAGTTGGAGGCTAGCCTGGCCAACATGGCAAAGCTCCTTCTCTACTCAAAATACAAAAAATTAGCCAGGTATGGTGGCACACGCCTGTAATCCCAGCTACTTGCGAGGCTGAGGCAGAAGAATTGCTTGAACCCAGGGGGCAGAAGATCATGCCACTGCACTCCGGCCTGGACAACACAGCAAGACTCCATTTCAAAAAAAAAAAAAAAAAGCTGCTGTATTTCTGCAGTCCAAGATGTATTTATTTCTTTAACAAACATAACATTTCAGTACAGGAATTATTGATTTAAAAATCTGTGGGGAAAACAAAAAATCACTGTAAACTGAGGTGGCCTTAAAAGGTAGCTAAGGTCACAAAGATCTGCATTAGAGGGTAATTCCTGTGGACAAAGTGATGATGAGAACCAACCATTTACTATTTCTTATTTGTATCCTACTTATGTTTAAAAAATATTTGTGTCTCTTTGCAATAAAAGGCACTATGTAATAAAACCACTAAAGCAAATTAAAAGCTAAAAGATCCAAATAATAAAGTGAAGGAAGAGGAAGTTGTATTGCAAATCCTAGGCTGAGTCTCCCCACTAGAGACAAGTACAAAACTGGTCTCTGAGCTTCTGAAAAGGCAAAGCAAAATGGATGTCAAAAAGTTCTGTACCATGGCTATCTTCATTGAAGGAAACATTTCACTAGAAGAGATTACTTGTTTCTATCACTAAAGTTTAAAAATAACTAATTACCTAACTCTTTATACACTAGCCCCATGTAATAAAATTGAGTCTTTAACAGAAGCTTCATAAAAGATGCAGAAATGCTCTTTTCACATCTCTTTTAGGAAAAAAAAAAAAAAAAAAAGGCCATTAATTAAAGCTCAGAGGCACTTGTTTAATTGTAAATCCATGAAGACAATTTGGATGCAGACTTGGAAATAAAGAAGCAGACACAGGCTGTTTTTAGTAATGTGGCTTGATATGTGAGCAGATTTTGGAGAATGTATTCCAGAAGAAAGTGTGATGGGGGTGGCATGTCCCTTAAGACCACTCTTCCCAATCAACAGTTGTCTCATAAAATCTTGTAAATAAAGGTTACACAGCAAACCACTGGAAACTAAAGACTAAGATCGATCTTAGGAAATTAAGTCCCAAAAGAGGACTGCTGATTAAAGTGATATGTACATGCACTAAAAATCCCATTATATGTGAGCAAAATTTTACAGTGCAGATCAGTCTTGCTTGCTTTTCTTACAAGATGAGGAGTAATAAATACTGTTAAAATGCATAACTAAAAACTTTCAAGATTAAGAGAGTCTTAGAGAAGTGTTAGAGTCCTTAGAGCAAAGACAGGTGCTTTTTAAATTTGATATGTTTTTTCACTCATTTTTTGCTCTTGTCGCCCAGGCTGGAGAGCAGTGGCATGATCTCAGCTCACTGCAACCTCCACCTCCCGGGTTCAAGCGATTCTCCTGCCTCAGCCTCCTGAGTAGCTGGGATTATAGGTGCCCACCATCACGCTTGGCTCATTTTTTGTATTTTTAGTAGAGACGGGGTTTCACTGTGTCGGGCAGGCTGGTATTGAACTCCTGACCTCAGGTGATCCACCTGCCTCGGACTCCCAAAGTGCTGGGATTACAGGCATGAGCCACTGCACTCGGCCGTTTTTTCAATCTTTAACCATAACTTCAGCCCAGGTTCTTGTAACCTGATTGCCGCAAACCACTAGAAGCTACCGGAGAGTCCTAGAACAGATTCTCCCTCCCAGTCCTCAGAAGAAACCAACCCTGTGCATATCTTGATCTCAGGCTTCTAGTTCCAGAACTGTAAGACAATAAATTTCTATTGGTTAAGCCACCCAATGTGTGGTACTTTGTTATAGCAACCCTAGTAAAATAATAACAACAGCCACATCCACTTGTTTATATATTGTCTACAGCTGCTCTCGTGCAACAACGGCAGAGTTGAGTGGTTGGAACCAAAACCACATAGCCTCAAAGCCTAAAATATTAACTATCTGGCCCTTTACAGAAAATGTGCTGACTGTTGACTTATCTGATGAGTGAGGTAGGGTAAAGGGTCACTAGGCATATGAGGTTTATTCTCCTTGTCTTTCTCCTTTGAGAAGTGTCTGATGATCCTTGCTCAGCCCCTCTGTCTTCCACAGAGGCTGACTCACCTGGGATCACTGAGTTCTATTTGGGATAAAAGTAGAAGAAAATAAGAAGACACTTTGGGTCTGAGGCGTGGTCTCCAATTTAGCTTTATCAGCAATAAAATGTTTATTTTCTCTCTTCCTGATAGCTATACATATTTCTCAACTGAATTAAAATCTGGGAGGAGAGACATATGTGATTATTGGCTTCCATGAACCTCAACTTCTTCCTCCTCATAGTATGAAGGTGTTGGAAATCTTATTTCCCTCTTGAAGTTTTTCCAAAAAGGAAGTGAATGCTGATTTGTTTTTAACCTGGCCATATCCTCTCTCAACATGCAATTCTCATGACTAATTTTTAAATTCTGTATCACATAAAACTATTATACTTGCAACTCATGCTCACAAAGGTTAGATTTTTTTTTCATGCTATGTCATTATGTATTTATGAGTCTCTGTGTATGCTTTTGTAGAATAAATCTAAATTACTATAACCTTTCTTAGATTATGAGCTTCTGAGCAGATTTTTGTTCAACTTGCATTCTGGCTTTTTTAATAGCAACACAGTGCTATGCTGTTAATATGTTTCCTCCATTAATAATGAAGGCCCCACTAATCCACTGCTAACAACTTTATTCATATAATGTAACAAGGAAGAGAATTTTCAAGATGAAAAAGACACTGATAATAAATAACAGCTTTGTAGTTGAGAGAAAAATATTTTAACCTCTAATAAAATATATCTAGAAATATGCCTGAGAAAGTCAGCCTCTAATCTGTCACCTGCAATTTGTAATTCACTAAGTTAACCCATTGATATTTATGGAAAATACCCATTACACACGTGATTCTCTCTCACATCCGTAGATGGAGGGGCATGGAAGATAATAAGATTAAATAAACAGTTGGGAGAAGACCTTGACATTCAGGCAGAAAAATCTGGCTGTGATTCAGTGGATGTTCACAAAGCGTAATGGAGAAAATGGACACAGTGTTTGGGAGGAATTGCAGAGGTCTTAGCTTAATGATCTAAATGAGAGATGTGTCTGGCTTGTGGGAAGGAGGAGCAGGGTAGGCCCAGCAGGGTCTGTTTGCTTGAGGGATCTAAAGATACTCAGGGAAATAACTCATCCAAAGGAAGGACAACCATGGGGTGCTGCTGGAGGGATTGTTGGGCTTGTTACCTAGTTATCTAGTTACCAGTTGCATCTCGCTCAGCCTCTGTGTACTGCTCAGGGAGAGAGGGTGGTGGTCAAAAGTGAGTAAAAGTCAAAAGAGCCGTTTCCTTAAAGACTCTGTTGAGGGCAGTGTTTAACAGTAGGTGCCACAATGGAGGCTGGAGGGTAGGGCGGGGCCAAGGGCACGTTCCTACTGGGCAGTTACCTTTGCAGCTGCATGCTAGAACAGCCTCTGGCTGGACTAGGCAAGTGAGAGAGCAAAACACAGAGGCAGTGTCAGGATCTTTGGAGGGCTTCAGCTGCACCACAATATGGACACTGACAGATGATACCATCGATTCCAAACAGTCATAACAAACAAAAAAGGAGCCTGCCATGATGCAGCCTACAAATCCAAGTTTTAGACATATGTGGACCTCTCCCCGGACACCCCATTCCCACCGAGATTCCTAGGGAGAAAAAGAGCCCAAGGCTTCTAGAACTGGTGGGCAGAAATTGTAGATGGAGTTTGAATAAATGGGAGTGGAGCCTTGGAAAGTGTGTGGTTTTACAATTACTGCTTCCAGGTGATGTGGCCTGGAAAACACCACTTACAAAAATGTAGAAGAGGAGGTGATGTAAAGGCCAAAGTAGTAGATGCTGGATGTGTTAAATATCAGCTGTGTGACCTTGGCCAAATTGTTCAAATGTTCTGGCTTCAGTTCCTGTATCAAAAAAGTGGAATCTTTCAAATGCCCTCACAAGGTTGTGGTAAAGCTCAGATGTGTGAGAAAATCCTTTACTTTAATGAAGAGTTATTATTATAATTACATGGAGTATTGCAGAGCAGGCTATTTATAAAAGGTTCTGAGTGCACCGATTTACAAGATATGCTGCCAAATAATTCAACTGTCTTCTGGTGTAAAAATGTTTTTGTGTCTTCCTAAGCAATTTCCCAAGAAAGTAATTTTTCTCACATAAACAATTGTCTCAGCAAAACCTAGAGCCTCTTGAAATGACTGATTTTAGGAGCAACCGCGTTTGTCTGCGTCCTCCAAGGAGACACAACAGGGAAAGTGCAGAGATAGCCGGCACAGGAGAAATGAAGGACAGGAAAGCCTTTGGGGCACTAGAAAGTGGGGACCATAAAAATCTTGGCCTTATTTTAACATTTCTCAGAATATAGAAGAGTCAGTGTATGAGCTTGTTGGTAGTGATGGTTCTACTGGGAAATCTTAACTTTAAATTACCTGCCAATCTTTATTTTGCGTGTCCAAGAAGAACCATTTATCACTTTTATGAAGCCACTGAAAGCCCACGGTGAGGGAAAAAACTAATTATTGAGCAGTACGTGTCCTCACACTAAATACATAATGAGAGTAATGGGCTGAAGGCTGTAGAGATGGGTAGTAAATGTTTTGATAAAACAAATCTAAGATGCTCCTGACAGAAAGACAGCCCTTCCTCATCTCCACTAATTCTCAAGTTACTGACAATTAGCGATGCTCTGTGATGATGGATTTTATCTGATAGCTCATCTCCACAGTATAGCCTTTCGTTAGCCAACGACAGTAACCCAGGTATGCATATGACTTTCACTCTTAGCAAAGCACTTTTTATATCTCTATATACACATATATACACACACACAAACATATATGTTAACTTTGTATATATAACACTCTAAGTGATATATAATGTATATATAATATATAATGTATAATTCATATATATGAATGTATATATTTATGTCATCATATATATTAATCATCTATAATTCATTATAATTCATAATATAATGAATTATACGTAATTTCATATATAGTTGAAATTTCATATATAGTTGGGGTATTACTGAAACCCAGGGCAGTAATTAAGCATATCAGTTTCAGCTGTTTTTCTTACTTACCTTAAGAACACCAAGAACATTTTTGAATGAATTCCACCATCATATTTTAATTCAAAGTAAAAAAACGTATCCCCTTACATGCACCTGAAGCCTACCAAGTAAACTCTATCCTGGTCAAATAAATCTTCCTTTGCCAGGCTATTTCTTGGGATTCCGTATCCAAAGTTAATTTGCTTAATTTTTTCTCATTATTCTTTTTAATGCTCTCTGACTTAAATTCTATAAGATTATCTATTTATTGGTTTAAAAAATAACAAATGGCTTTGATCATCATAAAGTCCTTCCTCTTAGGTTACCACCTAGAGCTTCTCTGTCCACGGCCCACAAATGCCTCCTGAGCTCTTGGGATGTGGCTAGTCCAAATTGAGATGTGCCATAAGTGTAAAATACAAATCAGATTTTGAGGACTTAGAACCCCCCAAAGAAAGTTATATATCGGGCCAGGCATGGTGCCTCATGCCTGTAATCCCAGCACTTTGGGAGGCAGAGGGGCAAGGATCACTTGAGCCCAGCAGTTCAAGGTTGTAGTGAGCTGTGATTGCAACACTGTACTCCAGCCTGCGCAATAGAGCAAGACCTTGTCTCAGGAAAAAAAAAAAAGAGGAAGAAGGAAAAAAAAGTAATATGTTAGTAATTTTTGTGTGCTGATTACATGTCAAAAATGGTAAGATTTAGGATATACTGTTTTCAATAAAATATACTATTAAAATTAATTATACCTGTTCCTTTTACTTTTTTTTAAGTGGCTGCTAAAATATTTTCAACTACCTATGGGGCTCAGTTTGACGGGCAATGCTGAGCTTTCAACTTTGCATCCTAGGTCTTTATCACAATGCTCCTCCCACCCTATTCAAGCTCATCCTGCCCTCTTTTTTTTGTCCCACGTGCATTAACATCACCACTGAACAGCTAAAACCCAATTCCTTTTGCCTACCTCTACCTCAACCAAAGAAGAGTTCCTTGGCCCTCATTTGTTGGAGGATAGATTTAAGAACTTGATGCTACTCATATAGCAAGTATGCTAGTGCTGAAGTTATTCCATTAGAAATTTTAAAAAATTGTTTTCTTTATTCCTAAAATGAATGTCTGAAGACTTAAACCAAAGTTGGCAGAACAGGGGCAGAATATTCACAGATGTTCCTACTTGCCCTGAAGGCAGAATTGATTTTCTGGAAAAATTACATTCAGTAAGACAGTTCTACATGGAGTGAAACAAATTTAATCCTGATATTCAAGGGAGTGCATAAAGGTTCCTCCAACAATGTGGAGTTAATAAAAATGGATGGCCAAACCGGTTGTGTTTTTCTTGAAGGAAGTTCATAGGTAGTATCAATCCAGCCCAAGGGAGCAACGGGGCTGGATATTTTCCAAGCGTTTGCCATCAACAGCTGGACTTACTCTCTCAATTGTGCTTTGCCATTCTTTTTACACTTCTGATATTTTTCGGACAAATAAATCCATACACAGACACATTTATAACAAACCATTGTCAATCCATGATGTATACACACCTGCCTCACAATAACCAGACTGTACAGAGAACGGCCTGCCCTGTCTCTGTGTCCTGTCTACCTACTGGCTGCTCCCTGCTGCACTCTTTCTCCATCCTCTACATCTGCTTCTGGGACTCATTATTTAAAAACAACAACAACAACAAACAACAACAACAACAATCTTGAAGCTTTTAGAGAATCAATGAGACTAGAAGTTGGGGGCAGGAAAAGGCTCTGAAAAAGCAGAAACAATCTCCAGGAGCACAAGAGTTCTAGACAGGGCCAGTTGGCCTGTGTTGTGCCTGTTTCTGAAACAGCTTCTTGTGCATTACTTGGTTTGCTTTTATTTCACTGTCACACTGCCAAAATTACCCCCCATCCCAGATTTATTTGGGCTAAGAGAGGAACTTTTAAAAATACAGATACTTCTGAGAGTGTTAAAGTATAAATTTATCCATCGAACTGCCCTTCTGCTTTGGACTCACTGCTTGTCTTCCTCAACAGTAAGGACAGTAATCTAATTTCAACATGAAGGGTTACAAAGCCGTCTACCTGTGGCTACTCCTGAAATCCATCAAGATAACATTTTAGCAGCTCAAAAAGCTGTGCCAAACTGCTTCTCAAGTTTACTCCAGCAAAATGACTTGAAAACTAAAAAGATTCAGGAGACTTCATTTTTGTTATGCCAATGTGGGAGGTGAGGTGGGACACCAATTTATGGTCCTGTGGTCTTAACTATGGAGAAGGAAATTTCCCAAGAGGTGACAGCTGTTTGGGGAGGGTGGGGAGGATGATAGTGCTGAGTAGAGGCAAGTGGCAGAGTTTGCTAACTCACCTGTCACACTCACTCTCCAGGAACAGCTGTGTAATCACTAAAGAACCTGAACTTCAAGATGCTGATATTTATGGCCAGAATTCACAGAAACTTCTGCACTTTGCATATCTTGATAGAGACTTTTCTGGATATTTAAAGTCTGTAGGACACTGCTATTTGTGTATGAACCAAATCTATTTCTACCGCCTGGTCAGATCCTCCTGCCCATGAGCTGGGCCATTCCAATGGGTCCTGTCTTCCATGAGTCATGTAAGGTCAAGGCACATGATGACAAAGAT
Organism: Mandrillus leucophaeus; assembly: GCF_000951045.1. Lineage (NCBI taxonomy): Eukaryota > Metazoa > Chordata > Mammalia > Primates > Cercopithecidae > Mandrillus > Mandrillus leucophaeus. Next base: position 1,974,595 of record NW_012105908.1, read on the forward strand.
TCTCTACTTGACCAAACATCTAAACCTTCTCCTAGGCCCATGTGAGCACTTTAGCAAGAACCCTGCTAAGTCACCCGAACAAGCCTGCATACCTGATGCCCCTCAATATCTGATGAGGTTCATCATGTATCACCAGCCCCCAGGTGATGATATCTGATTACCCTGCCCTGTCTTCAGCAAGAATCCTCTTAGGTGGGTTTAGGCAGATTCCCACTCCTATTGATGCTATTTCCTCTTGGTAATTTTTTTCCTTTTCCCTCCCTCCCTCCCTCCCTCCCACCCTTCCTTCCTTCCTTTTTTCTTTCCTTTTCTTTCTTTTTTTTTTTTTAAAGATGGAGTTTCACCATGTTGGTCAGGCTGGTCTTGAACTCCTGACCTCAAGTGATCCACCCACCTCAGCCTCCCAAAGTGCTGAGATTACAGGTGTACGCCCAGCTGGTAATTTTTTTTATCCACTGGCCTCCACTCTCCTCCTTGGCTATAAATTCCAACTTGCTCACGCTGCATTTAGAGTTGAACCCAATCTCTTCCCCACTGCAAAATCTCCTTACTGTGATTCCTATACCTATCTTGAAGTGCTTTAACAAGTGTCATTAAATAATTTTATAAGCAATGAACAACTTAAAAAGCCACAGAAAACATCCCTGATGGTTAATCCCTTAATCTCTGTTCCAACTTCATAACACAGAAAATCAGCAGTGGAGAGACCTTGAAACATTAGGAAATCATTATTTCTCCCATCTTTTTCTAAGAGATGAGGTATTTGTAATATTTCCAAACCCTGCATAGAGCCAACTCAACACAAAAACAGCAATTCTTGAAGGACTACACAGAGAAGGCACTCCATAAATATTTGCAGGCCGACTTGTTCAAATGTGTTTTTAGAGCACTGCAAAATGTATATCCTGCTTTACTTGTAAATGTGTATTTTCTCTAAATAGCCTCTTCTCATAGATATCCAATCATTTTCAGTTGCCATCTGGTGCATAACTTCTGGCACAGGTGTGGGCTGCCCAGGTCTGCAGAGTGGAGAATTTATTACAAGAGTCAATGCTGCTATCCATTCAAGACAGAGGAAACGTGTGATCAGTAAAGGCTATAAAACAAACCAGAACGAAAGCCTTGAATGTTTCAGAAATGCCATGTTTGAAAGTACTTCTTTAATAATTCAGAGGAGAAATATGTCTGGCTGGTAGCTGGGGTGATTTCATGGGTGGATATATCTAGTCAGGGCCTAAAGAATGCAGTGGCCACATGCAGTTGTGACTGCATATTTTCACCCACACAACTGGGCTGTGTTCCTGAGACAGATGCTGTTTTACACAGACACGGCTTAGTAGGTATTAGTTCTGGCAGATAGTCCCCAAAGCTGCAGAAGACGTAGGGACCTAAATAGCCTAGAATAGTTCATCATAATTTAATCATAAACACAGTATAAAGTACTGTGTTTTATTCTCCAAGATGTTACTTTTCTTTTTAAACAATAATGGCCAGTCTGTCTTCCATCTGCTGGACCACTGTGTACATTCAGTTTGCCCCTCGGGTAGTGCTGCCTCAGCCTGGTGGTCAAAGTCATTCTGCCTTCCCCACAGCTGCTGCCCTGAGGATTTGCTTCACATACACTTCTGATCCCTTTGTTCCTACAAAAATCCTTGGAACTTCCCCACTGTGCATCCCAAGCAGGGATCCATGTGATTGTCATGCAGGAAATAATGGAGAGGAAGAAGCAACATGAGGCAGGAGACCCCCCACGCCCCCACCACCCGAGGCTTCTCTTCTCCCGTATTTCCATAGCTACCTCTTTTCCAGCTAAAGGACAGGCTCATCTGCCAAATCTCTAGCCCCTGCACTGTCTCAACTCTTACAAAGCCTCCAGATATTCCTTCAGTCTTAGTTTCTCTAATTAGAGTCTAGGAAGTTCACTGAACACAGGTGGCCTCTAAAGGATAGATAAGCATTACTCAGGACCCATCACCTACCCGTCTCATCTCCAACCAACGCACAGTCCTAGCCCCATGGGAACACTGACTCGAGCTGGGAGAGCCCATGCCCTCAGTATTTGCCAGGAACAGAGAGTCACTTGTTTGGCAGTCAGGCCTAGATTCAGAAATGAGCACATGTTCCTCAGACACGTTCTACAGGGCAGTGAATTTTACACATCAGGTAATTTATGGCTGAAATAGGGTTATGCGCGAAACTAAGAAAATAATGTCATATAAATGAAGGTACACTGTATTGAAGAATTTGTTTTCTATCTTGACAGAAATTCAGCCAGCCGCAAGTGTTCTCTGTGGAAGCTTCTGAGTTCACGATAGTTGAAAGAATTAGAAGTGAGTTGACTCTTTAGAAGTTGTTCTCTAGAATAGGAAAACAGCAAGGGAAACAATCTATTGTCCATGTCCTTAAAGACTCACAGCTAGAACAGCATCAAATGGGTTCCTCTGCCACATGGGCCCCAGCTTACACGCTGCCTGTTTACAAGTTACCATCTTGGAAGGAATGCCTGTGACAGTGGTAGTGAAAGCAGATAATAGAAAAAGATGTTCAGAGGATAGGTAGATGTCAGTATTAACACCTGAGGATATATATTTCTCCTCTCCACTCTCTGTGCCACTAAGAATTGATAGATTATGATTTTGTGAATGGACCAGAAAATTAAATATTCCCTATTTTTTTTTACACAATAATTTACAAAGTTATTCTGTCCCTATCATGAATGAGCTAATTTGGAAATAAATTATCTGCCCAAGGATAATTAAGAGCTTACTATTAAAAAAAAGAAACAAGATGAAAAAAAAATACTCTTAGGAAAGCAGCTAAGGCAAGTTCCAAATGCCTCTTTAATAAATTACGCTCCCTTCAGAGGCAATAGGCAATGAATTATAGCATTAAACTAAAGACAATGGCTTTCTCCTTTCTAACTTTCATTGTTAATTTTTAAGAAAATCAATAAATATCTAATAAATACTTTATTCTTGGGCTGAGGAATGTTCCAAGTAGGAAGTCTTGTGTAGAAGTTTAATACTATTTATCAGGCATTATTTACCAAAAAGAAACAAAATGTGGATCACAGTAAATATAATTAAGATGTGCTATATTTTTCTTTTTCTAATTGAAAGCAATGTTTTTAAAAAATATAAACTTCACTTTTTAGAGCAGTTTTAGGTTCACAGCAAAATTAAGAGCAAGGTATGGACATTTCCCATATGGCACCTGCTCCACACATGCACAGCACCCCCATCATCAACATGGCCCATCGTACTCTGGAGTGGTACATTTGTTACAAATGAGGAACCTCTACTGACGTATCATTATTACACAAAGCCCATAGTGTACAGTAGGGTTCACTGTTGGTGTTGTATATTCTATTGTAATTCATTTTGACAAATATAGAATGACATGTATTCACCATTATAGTATCATACACAGTAGTTTCATTCCCCTCAAAAATCTTCCATGTTCTGCCTATTTCTCCTTCTTTCCACCTAACACCAGCACCCTCGGATTTTTTACTGTCTTCTTAATTTTGCCTTTTTCATGTATTAATAGTTGAAATTATACAGTATGTAGCCTTATTTCACTTGGTAATATGCATTACCTTTTTATGAAGGCATTACAAAAGCTCCCTTGTGTATTGGTAGTGACAGACAGCATGGCGACCCGGACTTGAGTACTGGTTTTGCCCCCTTGAGCAAGTCACCTACCTTTGCTAGGCCTTGGTCTTCTCATTTGTAAATTCAGCATAACATGAATAGCTACCTGGGTAACTTTGCCATGTTGTGAAGATCAGGTTTCTTCTCTAGAAAATTAAGGTAGTAATGCCTTGTAGGGCTGTTGTAAGGATGAAATAGGCAATGTGCGTGAAGAGCTTAGCATTGTGCGTGGAACATATTCCATGTTCAATCACGGCAGTTAACAATGTTATTTTATTATCAGGTGTGCTGAATATTTTCCATTTGACCATCTGAAACTACTCTCTGCTTTTTTCCACCTTTTCCTGTGGGACACAGTTTCTAAAGAATGGATCAGCTGAGCTCCTTTCCTCCTGACTTCTCTATAGATTCAGCCAGCAGGAGGTCCCAGGAGATTAGAAGATGGGAAGAGGAAGAAATTGGGTGTTTATTCCCTGAGCCTCTTCCCTGCAGGCAGAACTTTGGCTGTGGCTGTATTTCTCTGTGAAGGTCAAAGATCTTGCTGAGCTGCCGACACTTTAGAATTGTTGATTTACCTTAACCCTGCCCATATCTTGCTGAGTAATTTCTTAAATTATCCCTTTCTAGGTAATTTTAAAAGTTTCTCTTGTTTACTGTCAGGATGACACATGATGTTTGCCTTTCATGTTTATTTGTAAAATTATTATCCCTTCTTTTTTTTTTTTTTTTTTGAGATGGAATAGGCTGGAGTGCAGTGGCACAATCTCAGCTCACTGCAAGCTCTGCCTCCTGGGTTCACGCCATTCTCCTGCCTCAGCCTCCCGACTAGCTGGGACTACAGGTGCCCGCCACCACGCCCAGCAAATTTTTGTATTTTTAGTAGAGACAGGGTTTCACTGCGTTAGCCAGAGTGGTCTCGATCTTCTGACCTCGTGGTCTGCCCGCCTCAGCCTCCCAGTGTCCTGGGATTACAGGTGTGAGCCACTGTGCCCGGCCCTATTACTACTTTTTTCCATTGTAAAGCAGGCAAGGCACCATAAAATCAAGAACTATAAGCAACTGTATGCAATCTTGCAAATTATTACTTAAAAATCCTTCTATATCTAACACTGGTCAGGACTTATGAAGGTCTACTTTCAGATTCAATTTTTAAAAAGTGAAAAAAAATTTAAAAGATTCAAAAAAGTTATAAATATAATGAAAAGTTGTAAAATGTCTATAGAAAAGGTTGGTCAACTTTTTCTTCATTAGAACTATACCTCAAAATGCAACAACAACAACAACAACAAAGCTCTATATTATTTTCAGCTTGGTAGAACAAAGGCAATTTTCTAAACAAAATGAATTGAATGTTAGTAGCTAATGTTTTCTAGATGTGATTCCCACTCTTAGGCCTCTTTTCTGGATCTCCGAACAGTGGGAGACAGACTAACCCAACAGGGAGACTTTTTAAACATAGTTCAAGGAAATTTGCATTTGCAGCATAAACTTTTACTAAAAATGAAGAGATGAATTGAAGTGTGTACAATCCACTGCCATGGTTACAATGGACTAAGGGTTTTACCTTCAGCAAAAGCATTCTTTTCTAATTTTATAAATATTAACAACTATATATGTTCTCATTACAAATTTTCTCCTGTTGCAGTGAAACACTAGTTTACGCTAATGTTAAGTTTGAAAAACAAACAAGGAAAATAGATAATTTGTGAACATGGTGCTGTTTTTACCTTGGTGAATTACACTGTGTGAACAGAGCAGGACACTCACACCAGGGGCACATGTAAGAAAACTAAAACTTACTTTAGTTTTTGGTTGAGTTCCAGTTGACATTTGGCTTGGCACACCATCAAGATTCCGGATGTTTGCAGTTTTAGTTCTACAAATTCCTTTCTCCTGATGATTTTTCTTAGGATTACTCTCCAGGTTTATAGAATCCTGTAAAAAAAAATTTTAAAGAGGTTTTTTTCATGTATAAAGGACTATCCTTAGGCAATAGTTCAAGTAAATTAATGACTTACATCAATAAAAAATTTTTTAAACTACAACCATTTTGAAAATTGATGTAAAATGTAAAAATATTCTTAAATATTAATAATTTTTCCAAGACATTTTTGGTTAGTGAGATCAGTCTCAGTAAAGCCTAAGGGCTTGACAATGTAAGTTTATAAACTAAAAGTGATTGTAAACTCTCAAGATAAAGTATAGAACTATATTGGCATTTTCTAAAACTTTAAAAACAAAATCAGAGGTATTTTATGTATTTATTATAATCATTTATTTTTTAATTGACAAATTAAAATTGTATATATTTATGGTGTACAATATGATGTTTTAAAATATGTATACATTGTAAAATGGTTAAATCAAGCTAATTAACATATGCATGACCTCAAATACTTATTTTTGTGTGTGTGGTGAGAGCACTTAAAATCTACTCTTGGCAATTTTCAAGTATGCAATATATTAGTATTGATTGTAGTCACTATGTTGTGCAGTACATCTCCTGAATTTATTCCTTCTGCCTAACCAAAATTTTGTATCCTTTGATCACCAAAGGTGTTTTATTTTAGTTTAATTTCATCATCATTTTCTTAGAGACAGGATCTCGCTCTGTCACCCAGGCTGGAGTGCAATGGCATGATCATAGCTCACTGAAGCCTTAAATTCCCAGGCTAAAGCAATCCTCCTGCTTCAGCCTCTCCAGTAGCTGGGATTACACGCACTTGCCACTACACCTGGCTAAATTCTTTTAGTTTTTGTAGAGACAGGATCTCGCTATGTTGACCAGGCTGGTCTTGAACTCCTGGCCTCAAGTAATCTTCCTGCTTTGGCCTCCCAAAGGACTGAAATTATAGGAGTGAGTCACCCTGCCTGCCTCCAAATGTGTTTTTAAAATGGAAATAACAAATATTGAAAAATTGAAATAATAAAATGATGTCCATAGAGCCACAATGGTCTTTTAAGCCTTATGATTTCAGACCATATGTTGTAATAGTGGAGAACAATTTATAAGATTATATTTCTGAAGGTTAACTATGCAATAAAATTATTTTAAAGTATTAATATATTAGTATGAAGAGAACCCTAAAGTTTCTAAAAAGTTCTTTTTAAGAAAGTTGGATAAACTTCTATCAAACTGAAGTAAGAAGTTTGTCTTTACTAATTCCTCCCATTGCTTGGAAGTCTTCTGCATCTCTCTATGTCCAAGTTATCTAGAAGCTTCTATTGCAATGTTCTGTCTTGGCACATTCTGTCTGGAGAAAGTATCAGATCTGCAGAAGCAGGAAAGGCTGGAGATGTAAATCTTTTATTTAACTAATTTTACTCAGAGATTATCAGAGGTTGTTTTGGTGGGAGGGGGAATCTACGATAAACCGACTTGTACATGAATCTAGCACTGCCAAATACTAGCTACCTAACACTGGACCCAATTTCCTCAAATCTTAATTCACCTATAAAACAATACGTTTTGACATTTATTCAACACTTCCTTGTGCCTGGCAGATTTGGCATCTGCCAGAATGTGAGTACGCAGGAGTATGCCAAGTCTGATGAGAATTTTTAAATGTGCTGTTTAAAAATTATGTTTCTCTTGCTTATGATGATAATAAGATGGTGATGATTATAGTAGCTAATATTTTCTGATAGTTACTGCTGTGTACTTATTTACCTCTTTTTGAAAGAATGTCCCAATTTTTCTTTTTTATAGAAATTTCCTAGCTCAAAAATGTATCTGGAAAGACTCCGAAGGACATTAAAGAGTATATACACACGCCAGCCCTTGAGAAAACACCATGAGGAATCTAATGGGGCCATGTCTTATTTCACGTACGCAATGACTTTAAAAGGTATGAAAGTTCTTAGATTTGAGAAAAAAATAGCAACAAATGAGACTACCTTGAATGGGCAGCCAGGAGAGTTGACGATTAGCAGTTGGCCGTTGGATTACCTAATTAGTACCGCACTCTTCCGATTACTACTAATGCCTATTTCTGCCAGCTAGTGTAGACACAGTTTGATAGGTGCCTAAAGGAACACCTGCTGTGGTCTCATTTGTAAAATGAGGGTGATATTGGTACCTAGTTCAGTAGGTTGTCCTGTACTACATGAAAGTCCCATAAGTATGGCTCTTGTTGCTGTTGTCACAGTACAGCAGCTCAGGGATTGTCTGCCTTTTCTTTGGGAAGTTAGGGACTGTATCTTATTCAGGAAAACCTAACATTCAATGAAAGGATATTAACTTGAGATCCTGTGTATGATACCTTCATGTATATTACTAAACTTTTTTTCTTCCCAGCAACATTGTGAGGTGAGTTGTGTCAGTCTAATTTTATAAAATAATTCCTAAAGAGGGCAAGTTGACTAGAATCCCACAGCAAATGAGGGCTAACATCTCTTGATTCTTCTCAGTGATTTCTCTACTCCATCATATTTCTCTTTATATACTGGCCCAGGCCTACTTCCACGAGGGAGAAGACTGTCTAACTCCCAGTAAGGGTGGGTTCCATAGTAGACCCTTGTTCAGCTGGTTAATGGGCTTGGGATCCTGTTAACCTTGTAGATGATGGATACCTGTGGAGACTGGAAAACGAAATTGCCTCTGCAGGAAGGACTTGACTGCTATGACCTGCAAGCTTTCTAGAGCTCTCGTGGTGCAGACACAACCCCTCACAGCACTTATTAAATGCATGTTAAGGCACCTTATATATAACTACAACCTCTGCCTCCTGGGTTCAAGCAATTCTCCTGCCTCAGCCTCCTGAATAGCTGGGATTACAGGTATATGCTACCATGCCTGGCTAATTTTGTATTTTTAGTAGAGATGGGGTCACTCCATGTTGGTGAGCCTGATCTCAAACTCCCGACCTCAGGTGATCCACCCGCCTCGGCCTCCCAAAGTGCTGGGATTACAGGTGTGAGCCATGGTGCCTGGCAATAATTATTACAATTATTAAACCATCCTTAACCTTGTGAGATCAACTGTGCTTGGTTGTGACATGCAATTCCTTTCAATTCTATTGAATTTGGTTAGCTGGTGTTTTCTTTGGTATTTTTGCAGCCACATTCATTTACGTTCTCTGTTAATTTTTCTATCAAGAAGATATTAGTTTCATAAACTAAATATGGAAGCTATGAATCCTTACAGATAAGTTATATTTGTAATATGTAGCTAAGCACTTAGCACAGTAACTGAAACAGGGTGAATACTCAATATATATTTGTTAAATGAAGTCCGAATTTCTTATTTCCATGGCTTTCTCTGCGTGCTTCTTCCCTAGGACCATAAGTTTTAGTTAACTTTTATAGCCACCATACCAAGAGAGCGAAAAAGTAGTTAGGAATGCCAGCTGTGGAGCTAGAGCTCTGGGTTCAAAGCCAGGCTCTGACACTTCAGCTACAGACTACAGACTAGTTACTTTTTCTCTCTGTACCTAAGTTCCCTCCTCTGTAAAACTGGAAGTGGTAATGCTTTGCACTCTCTGGACTGTAAGGAGTTTATAAGGGTAAAGCACTTTGAAAAGTGTCTGGCACATACTAAGTGATGAGTTAATATTAGCTATTATTATGTTAATACATGACAGGTAAATTGATAAAAGAATAATGAAAATGTAGAGATAGAGAAAGGGAAGACAATACTTCCTGTGTCTCTGAGCTGTCCTGAGGATCATGTGATGTGAAATTTAAATAATGACAGTGGTTTGAAGTGTTGTTTTTAGAACCATCACAAATGGGGAGCCCCAGTGATCAAAAGAACTGTTTTCTTCTTTGACAAAAAAGTGACACAGCTAGAAAAATCTTTTATTAAGTTTTGTTCCTTAGAATTTTTCTTTTATATTTTAGCCTCTTCTATATTATTTTAAATACATAGTTTTAAGGGTTTAATTTAATGTCTTTGGACTGCAAAATAAGTGAACGAGAATTTTCTGTCAAATTTCATTGCTTCTTGGAATATAATCCCTGATTTTTCAAACTTTTTTCCATGGGTCTTTATCCATTACTTACTTTTTGTAGTTCATATATTACTCAAACAATACCTCTTCCTTTGTTCCTTTTCCAGACCCCTTCCCCCATAAAAAAAATTTTTTTTTAAATGCTATCCTTATAGTCATTCTGTAAGGTTGCTATGAATAGGTAATAGTCTACTACAGTCAACTTTACTGATGTAATAGATATCACTGAATAGTTTCTACTATATGCAATTGAGCAATGAAAGGAAATCAATTATGAATTACAGAAAACCAATAATAAAGTACTCTTCCTAATCTTTGCCCAAATTTCATATAAAGGGAACTTAGGAAAAAATTTCTGAGTTAAGATATTCATATGGATGCAAATACAGCAAAGAATCAGCTGGTGGACTGTCCAAGCCAGGAGAAATAAAGAGTTGATTCCTTTATTCATCCTGTTCTTTTCAGAATAAAAGAAAAAAATAAAAATACAGATAGGTAACCCCTTTGTTTAAAAAATTCTAGGACATTTCTGAAATAATTATACAAATTTTAATTTTATATAATATTTAAAATTATAGCATGCCATTTTAAAATTTCCTGATTTGCAAAAGAAGAATCTTACTCAGATGATATTAAAACTAAAGACCATCATGTTTAATTTTCTAGAGGAAGGCACATTTATAAAGAAATATCCGTATTTTAAAATATTTGGAATACTATTAATAATCCGTTAACTGACCATTAATATCCAAAAGCCATAAGTAATGTAACATTAGTTTTTGGTCCCAAATATAAATGAAATTGGCTGAATGTCAGAGCCTAGCATAGACTGAAAGTTGTCTTTGACATTTATTCTTCAGATAGATTTGTCCTATATCTCAAAAAAGAAGTTTGTATAATGAACCTCCAGAGAACACTCAAAACATGATGAAGTTTAAACACATATCAAAGTTTTCCCCAGCTAAGCTAATATTATATATATATACACACAATATCCATATCCATATCTGTGTGTGTGTGTGTGTGTGTATATATGTATATATACACACACACGAGTAGAGGTGTGTGTGTGTGTATATATATATATACTTTTTTTTTTTTTGAGATATGGTCACCTCTGTCACCCACGCCGGAGAAAAGTGACAAAATCGTAGCTCACCGCAACCTCAAACTCCTGGGCTCAGGCTATCCTCCAGCTTCAGTCTCCCAAGTAGCTGAGACCATAGGGTGTGCCACCATGACTGGCCAACTTTTTTTTCTTTATTTTTGTAGAGATGAGGTCTTGCTGTGTTACACAGGCTGATCGCAAATGCCTGGCCTCAAGGGATCTCTTGTCTTAGCCTCCTAAAGTCCTGGGTTTATAGGCATGAGTCACCACACCCAGCCCTAAGCTAACATAATTTGTATTGAATTTATCTTTAAAAATGTTTCTAATCTCAGATCTTCCTATAACTGAGACTAATTTATTTCTCCTGCTAAATTAGCAAGAAAGACACCACTGATTCCACATCTGAGAAATAAGAGGCCTTCCAGTTTTTTACACTTCCTAGTGCTGGTCACAAGATTTCTCTTTTTCGTCACAGTAACGATCATCTCTTTAGTGCTTATATTTAGTGTAGTGAAAGTGGGCTGCTGCCTAAGTTCACATTATGATTCCTCTGCTTACTGTACAGGAAGCCAGTAATAAAATTATCATTCTAATTTTTGCCAAAATTTCATGTAAAGAGGGTAACTTGTGACTTCAGCCAATTACTTAACCTCCCAATGCCTCTGCCATCTCATTGGAATAAATGGGGATACTAATAGGATTTATTCATAGGGTTTTATTACTTCCTGTTGTATTTTTTGGGTCATATTCTACACAAGATATTGACAGAGCTTCAGGAAGCCAGAGATCTAACTGTGTTATACACTTTATGAGAGCCATGACTATGCTCTTTCTGCTGGGTTGAATACTGCAGAAAAAGGAACCCGAGACCGAACATAACAGACTAAGAAGAAAGTTAGTGCCATGTTGACTGAATAACCCAAATATCTCTTCCAAATCCCATGATGTGATCTGTTGAAGATGCACAGAAACTAATGGAATAAAGCATGAGATGTGAGAACACAGAAGAGTCATGTTGATGTCCAGTTCTACTTAAAAATTACATATGGAACAAGTTTTTATAGTTTCATGCCTTTATTTTTCACTAGTACATAGTTGATTTAGAAACCTGCATCTTGTTGCTGAACCCAGTGGTGTTACAACTAAGTATATCTTTGGAGCCCTCAATTTCTGTCTCTTCTTATTCATTCATTTATTCATTCATCCAGCCATTCATTCATTCATTCATTCATATGCCAAGTGTTGTCCCAGGACTGAGGAAATAAAAATAAATATAACATATTTTCCTAAAGACCTCTAAACTAAGGAGAAAGGGTCATATAGACAGATCTATCGAAAGGATTTAAGCCAAAGTATGTACAAAACAATATGGGAAAACAGACAAAAAAAAGCAAATAATTCTGCCTAGGGGAAAAGGAAGTGTTCATAGAGGTTGTAACCTTTAAACTAAATTTAGCAGGAAGAAAAGCAGTATTTCAGGGGATGGGAATCCCAAAGGCATGAAAGCACAAAAAGAATACAGCATGCTCAAAGAATAGTGAGGATTTTATCTGAGTCCATCTGATGGTGCCTAGGGGGTACTGGCAGCGAATGATCTGTAGAAGGTAAATGGGGAGCCCCAGATAAGAAATCACATATTAAGGAGTTTGAAATTTTGCTGTAGGTAATGGCAGCCCTGTGAAATTTTTTTTATTGATGTGTTTTACAATTGTGAAAATTAGAAAAGGAGCCTACATAAATATCAAAGAGTTAACATGCATAATAATTGCTGGTATCCTAACATTTTAAATTTGAACTTAATTCTCCCTTGCCTCTACTCTTATTTTATTTTTCTTCTTCTTTTTCTTTTTTTCTTTTTTTTTTTTTTTTTTTTTTTTGGTGAATGCTTCTTCGACATCTTATTTTTATTGTGAAATAAAGGAAATAAAGGGGAAATACAGAAAAGCACACAAAACAGATGCATGACTTCATAAAGTAAGGTGTACAACCTTTTAACCACCACCACACATCAAGAAGTCAAACTGTGCAAGAACTCCCCGACCCAAACCACTCCAAATATCCCATACCAATTGCAATTCCCTTCCCCCCACCCAAGTAACCATTATTCTGGCTTTTACAGTAATTATTTCCTTGCATTTTTCATTGTTTATCACTGAGATGCATCTTTATGTGTTCATGTGCATCCTTAGGTGTTAAAGTGTAGTCTTGCCCCTTTATACATTTTTAATGTCTTTTGTGTTTTCATCTATAACCTATTTTTGTTATAGTTTATCTGTTGAAAAATCCAAGAGTTTTCCCAATCTGAATTTTGCAAATTGCATGTTCAATTGCACACTTCAACTTGTTCTTGTCTTCTGTTTTTCTGAAAACCAGGAGCTAATTAAGATTTGAGTTTAATCCCTTTAACATGACTATAGGTAGTGTTGTGTGCTTCCATCAAGAGGTATGTAATGTCTGGCTGTCTTTTTAATGATATTAGCAGCTAGTCATGCAAAATACCTATATGTATTCATTCATTAGGCGCTGCAACACAGTGATGTTAATTCTTTCTTCATCTATGAGTTGGAATATGTTTATACAGTGATATTTTCCCTCATTTACTATTTGACTACCTAGTGTTACAGTTCATATAGGAAACCAGAATACTTCATCCTTTCACTTTATTAGCTTTCAAGATAATGAATTGGTTCCCTATTGATATGGTTTGGCTGTGTCCCCACCCAAATCTCATCTTGAATTGTAGCTCCCACAATTCCACGTGTTGTGGGAGGGAATGGATGGGAGGTAATGGAATCATGAGGGCAGGTCTTTCCTGTACTATTCCCATAATAGTGAATAAGTCTTATGAGATCTGATGGTTTTACAAAGGGTAGTTTCCCTGCACAACCTCTCTTCTCTTGTCTGCCATATGAGACGTGTCTTTCACCTTCCACCGTAATTGTGAGGCCTCCCCACTCGTGGAACCTTAAGCCCATTAAACCTTTTTCTTTTGTAAATTGTCGTCTTGGGTGTGTCTTTATCAGCAGTGTTGAAAACAGACTAACACACTTATGCTCTAAAAGCAATCAGCTATTTTTTAAAAAGTATCATTATGAACCATGGATTTAAATATATTTGATAAGTTTCAATTCACTGTAATTATTCTTGTGAATGACATTCAAATTATTCTGTCCTTAGCTAGTGGGTACCTTGTCAATTTGGTTTCTGAGACCCTGGTAGTGTTTGATAGCTACCTTGCCATGGTATGACAAGCTGTTCTAGGTTCATCTTACACATTTCCTTCCTTAAGCCTAGAAATGGAAGTTTCTCCTAGAAGCCCTGGTTTCTTTAAATAAGGAATTATTTCAAGAACACAATCCAAACAATAGGGAGAGTCATTACCACTGGGTTGGTCATTGTTTCTAGGTGTTTTCAATAGACA
>NW_012105908.1:1988777-1989543 GCF_000951045.1 Mandrillus leucophaeus
AATTCTAGGACATTTCTGAAATAATTATACAAATTTTAATTTTATATAATATTTAAAATTATAGCATGCCATTTTAAAATTTCCTGATTTGCAAAGAAGAATCTTACTCAGATGATATGAAAACTAAAGACCATCATGTTTAATTTTCTAGAGGAAGGCACATTTATAAAGAAATATCCATATTTTAAAACATTTGGAATACTATTAATAATCCGTTAACTGACCATTAATATCCAAAAGCCATAAGTAATGTAACATTAGTTTTTGGTTCCAAATATAAATGAAATTGGCTGAATGTCAGAGCCTAGCATAGGCTGAAAGTTCTCTTTGACATTATTCTTCGGATAGTAGATTTGTCCTATATCTCAAAAAAGAAGTTTGTGTAATGAACCTCCAGAGAACACTCAAAACATGATGAAGTTTAAACACATATCAAAGTTTTCCCCAGCTAAGCTAATATTATATATATATACACACAATATCCATATCCATATCTGTGTGTGTGTGTGTGTGTGTATATATGTATATATACACACACACGAGTAGAGGTGTGTGTGTGTGTATATATATATATACTTTTTTTTTTTTTGAGATATGGTCACCTCTGTCACCCAGGCTGGAGTACAGTGACACAATCGTAGCTCACCGCAACCTCAAACTCCTGGGCTCAGGCTATCCTCCAGCTTCAGTCTCCCAAGTAGCTGAGACCATAGGGTGTGCCACCATGACTGGCCAACTTTTTTTTCTTTATTTTTGTAGAGATGAG
>NW_012105908.1:1992308-1995048 GCF_000951045.1 Mandrillus leucophaeus
AATCCCAAAGGCATGAAAGCACAAAAAGAATACAGCATGCTCAAAGAATAGTGAGGATTTTATCTGAGTCCATCTGATGGTGCCTAGGGGGTACTGGCAGCGAATGATCTGTAGAAGGTAAATGGGGAGCCCCAGATAAGAAATCACATATTAAGGAGTTTGAAATTTTGCTGTAGGTAATGGCAGCCCTGTGAAATTTTTTTTATTGATGTGTTTTACAATTGTGAAAATTAGAAAAGGAGCCTACATAAATATCAAAGAGTTAACATGCATAATAATTGCTGGTATCCTAACATTTTAAATTTGAACTTAATTCTCCCTTGCCTCTACTCTTATTTTATTTTTCTTCTTCTTTTTCTTTTTTTCTTTTTTTTTTTTTTTTTTTTTTTTGGTGAATGCTTCTTCGACATCTTATTTTTATTGTGAAATAAAGGAAATAAAGGGGAAATACAGAAAAGCACACAAAACAGATGCATGACTTCATAAAGTAAGGTGTACAACCTTTTAACCACCACCACACATCAAGAAGTCAAACTGTGCAAGAACTCCCCGACCCAAACCACTCCAAATATCCCATACCAATTGCAATTCCCTTCCCCCCACCCAAGTAACCATTATTCTGGCTTTTACAGTAATTATTTCCTTGCATTTTTCATTGTTTATCACTGAGATGCATCTTTATGTGTTCATGTGCATCCTTAGGTGTTAAAGTGTAGTCTTGCCCCTTTATATATTTTTAATGTCTTTTGTGTTTTCATCTATAACCTATTTTTGTTATAGTTTATCTGTTGAAAAATCCAAGAGTTTTCCCAATCTGAATTTTGCAAATTGCATGTTCAATTGCACACTTCAACTTGTTCTTGTCTTCTGTTTTTCTGAAAACCAGGAGCTAATTAAGATTTGAGTTTAATCCCTTTAACATGACTATAGGTAGTGTTGTGTGCTTCCATCAAGAGGTATGTAATGTCTGGCTGTCTTTTTAATGATATTAGCAGCTAGTCATGCAAAATACCTATATGTATTCATTCATTAGGCGCTGCAACACAGTGATGTTAATTCTTTCTTCATCTATGAGTTGGAATATGTTTATACAGTGATATTTTCCCTCATTTACTATTTGACTACCTAGTGTTACAGTTCATATAGGAAACCAGAATACTTCATCCTTTCACTTTATTAGCTTTCAAGATAATGAATTGGTTCCCTATTGATATGGTTTGGCTGTGTCCCCACCCAAATCTCATCTTGAATTGTAGCTCCCACAATTCCACGTGTTGTGGGAGGGAATGGATGGGAGGTAATGGAATCATGAGGGCAGGTCTTTCCTGTACTATTCCCATAATAGTGAATAAGTCTTATGAGATCTGATGGTTTTACAAAGGGTAGTTTCCCTGCACAACCTCTCTTCTCTTGTCTGCCATATGAGACGTGTCTTTCACCTTCCACCGTAATTGTGAGGCCTCCCCACTCGTGGAACCTTAAGCCCATTAAACCTTTTTCTTTTGTAAATTGTCGTCTTGGGTGTGTCTTTATCAGCAGTGTTGAAAACAGACTAACACACTTATGCTCTAAAAGCAATCAGCTATTTTTTAAAAAGTATCATTATGAACCATGGATTTAAATATATTTGATAAGTTTCAATTCACTGTAATTATTCTTGTGAATGACATTCAAATTATTCTGTCCTTAGCTAGTGGGTACCTTGTCAATTTGGTTTCTGAGACCCTGGTAGTGTTTGATAGCTACCTTGCCATGGTATGACAAGCTGTTCTAGGTTCATCTTACACATTTCCTTCCTTAAGCCTAGAAATGGAAGTTTCTCCTAGAAGCCCTGGTTTCTTTAAATAAGGAATTATTTCAAGAACACAATCCAAACAATAGGGAGAGTCATTACCACTGGGTTGGTCATTGTTTCTAGGTGTTTTCAATAGACACAGAGACAGAAAGGAAGAGAAGAGAGTGGTGAGAGAGAGAAAACTCATGAATTCATATCCAATACTTCCAGTTTGAATGTAAGACTACAGGACTTTTACTTAGTCTCCAATCTATTACATCTGTATCTCTTTTCTTCTAAACTGAGAATCTTGGTTCTCAAGGACACAGACTATGACAGAATCAGAATATTCCATAATTACGCATTTGTTTTTTATCTCATATTATACACTTAATAGTCTCAAAATAACAATCCTAATGCTACCACCAACAGAAGTACTGAAAACACTATAAAAGGTTTTGCATGTGCTATCCCCCCTCTATCCCCATCCTTTTAGCGATTATATACTATTTTCTCTTCCTCTTAGCCTTCATTTACTCTTAGTTCTCCCATGAAGTCTCTATTGCAGCTCAGCAAAGTCTGTAGGCTGTCACTCTGCTCACCTGTTACCTGAAGCTCATTTTCTAGCAGGCTCTTCAGAAAGATCTCATGAGTTCTCATGCCCTTTTTTCTAGAAAGTAAGTTTTTCCAGACACAAAATGCTTGGTACATACTTTTTTTCCCTTGAGAATCTTAATTACGTTACCTTTTCTTTTAACCTAATGTATTGCTATTGAAAAAAATTGAAGTTTATCTAATTATAATCTCTTATAAATCATGTGCTCTTTTCCCCTCTAAATATTCAAAGGATTTTTAAAAATCAAAACCCCTAATTGTGGTAGAATGTCTTGATGTTATAATTCTGGGTTGATCTTTTTAGGTGTATGGTGAACTCTTTCAATATGTAACTTCTAATCTTTTTTCCTT
>NW_012105908.1:1995970-1998551 GCF_000951045.1 Mandrillus leucophaeus
CCTGTTTCCTTCCACCACATCAATGAGGTCATCAGCTGTAGCATCACTACGTAGAGTCACATCAGCATTATGAATCTTGTATTCGGCCAGAATGCTCTTCACAGTTTCAGCATCTAGCTCACTCTGGGGGCAAGTGGCTGTGAGATTAATGCCTCCCTTGTCTTTCTTCTTAAAGTCAATGTTGGGGGGTTTGCTGTTCAAGCGAATGCCAAAGCCTTCCAGCTCATTTTCAATTATCTTCTTATGTCCCAAAGGTTTCAGGACATTCAGAACAATCATGATCAAGTTACAGGTTCGGGCCACTGCAATGACTTGACGACCTCTACCTTTCCCATCCTTGGCACCTTCAATGATACCTGGGAGATCCAGGAGCTGGATCTTGGCACCTTTGTATCTGATGACACCAGGCACAGTGGTCAGAGTAGTGAAATCATAGGCTGCCACCTCAGAATATACCCCTGCCAGGTTACTAAGCAGTGTCGACTTCCCCACAGATGGAAAACCAACAAATCCAATTCGAGCATCACCTGTCTTGCCCACATCAAAACCTTCTCCTGGACCTCCCCCACCACCACCCTTTGGAGTAATGAGTTCTTGACGAAGCTTAGCAAGATGAGCCTTAAGCAGCCCCAGGTGGTGTGCTGTGGCCTTGTTCTTTTGAGTCCAAGCCATCTCGGCTTCTATCTCCGCGATTTTAGCTAAGGTGCTGCTCATCGTGGCGAGTACCCTGTGGCCTCCACACTGACTCCCTTCACACACCCGCAGCCAAACTGCCACCGCCCAGAAATTTTTCTATCTTGAAGTCTAAAAGCATTCTGTTTATTTTTGTCAAAGTTGTAATGCTTTGACTTTTACTTGTATGCTATTAATATACCTGGAATAATGTGTGTACAAAATTCCTTTCATGAAAACAGGAGAGAAATTTATGTCATATGGGTATAAAAATGTACTTCCGAGCAATTGTTTATTTGTATCTCATGTCATTATGAACTAATCTGATTCCTGTCTGGTGTCTGATTCAGACATGAGGAATCTAAAGTGCAGCAGTGGTCCTGTAAGACAATTACTGTATTTCCACATAAAACTGGGTCAAGGAAGTACAAGTGGTTCTTGTGGACCAGATAGGCACCTTCCAGGTGACGAAATCAGCCAAGAAAATTTCTCCAAAGGGGCTGGGGCAATGGGACCGCAACAGAAAGAACCTGGGTGAGGCGAATATATCAGTCGCCCATGGCTAAATGTTGGCTGAAGTCCTAAGTGGCCAGTGGGAAAAAGGCCAATCTGAGAATTGTGTCACTGGAGATTCCAGACAAAGGAACATAAAGACGTACTTTTAGAATCAGTCAAAGCCCCAAGAATGCCAGTTCCAGATTGTTAGAGTAGTGACCATGTAAACCTGGGTCTTTCCCCCCAGTCTTTTCTACCTGGTAAGAACCTGGAGGATGAGACACTGCAGGTAGCAGACTGGGTGAGGAGCAATAGAGCAAGATAGGAAAGCAAAAGAGAAGCCAACCACCATAGGCCTCTCTGCCCATAGCAGGCCTTAGCAGTGGGAAGCAGCTTTAAATTAGGTAAGATTATGAAGCTATGTAATTATAAATGGTCTGAAAGTTCTGCATATTTAAATGAAACTGTTCTTGTGCCAAAAGGTAACCAGAGGATGTTTTATTTTAAAATGATTGGAAATGCTATGGCACCCACCTGAGAAATCATTCAAAGTAGAGAAGTATTCCTTGCACATATTTGAAGGAACAACAAAAAGAAAAAACAAAGCTCTTTTTTTGTTGTTGTTCACCTATCAAGTTGTTTGCATTCAATAAAGTTATTACATCTGGTAAATAAGTGGATTTATGCTTATATAAATTGAAAAGGCTAGGAAGTACATGGCAAGATCACATGCAAATTTAAACCAAAGCCTTTGCTTACAATTTCCTCGTATTTAGTGTCAAAAAAACTTTCAAACACCTGAGCACCTCTTCCATGGAGACCTCCCCAGCCACCCTGATCATGACTGTGAAGACTGGATATAAAGCTCTACGCACATGTTCAGCTCTTAACAAATGCTGAATGTTATTATGCTCTTCTCTGCTCTCATAGCACACGTCGTCATAAGGTGTTTCCCATTACATGAATGTGCCTCTTTTCTTCAATTACTCTCAAAGTTCCTAGAAAGGAAGGACATCTCTTATACTTACTTTATGTTCATCAGAAGACTGGTCAGAACTTTGTGCTTAGGATTTTTCAAAAGTAACTGACAACTAATCAATAAATAGAGGTAAGTGGAGTGATGATATCACAATAGGAATGCTCTGGGGCAAGCAAGGAAAGTCTATTAGCAACCCTGAAATCACTCTTTTTGTTAGCTGGGTGTACTTTTCACTTTTTCTACAGTCTCAGATTTCTCATCAATAGAATGTCTATTTTATGTCCTACAGTCCCCTACCATAAAATATTAGGCCTTTACAAATTATATTATTTTGAGTTATCAGACCTTTAGAGTATCTTCTTTGGCATGGTGTTCAAGCTCAGTGACAGCCACATGAACTAACTGGATGACGCACTGCTCTGTGTCAAGTTTCCT
>NW_012105908.1:2000026-2002694 GCF_000951045.1 Mandrillus leucophaeus
GTCAGACTTAACACCCCAGCTAGTCCTCATCATGATCTGGAATAAGAGCATCGGTGATTTTGGGGACATGAATAGAGCTGGGTTACGGGAAAGCTACTCTAGATATGACATTTCATTTTCTGTGTGTGCATGTAAATAAATTAAATACATAGGATTGTTAATCCTCAGTGATACAGTTAAGAGTACTGAAGATTCAAAGGTTGAAGATAAAACGGTAAGACGGTGAAGCAAAACAGAAATGGAAAATAAGACAACTAAATAGTATTGGCCATTATTTAACATGCCATTACATCATATGTATTTTTAAAGCCAGGAATTTATGAAATTTAGTGTAACATAATTTGGACTGTTTTATTATCAATAACCGTAAGAAACTTTTTAACTGTTCCAAGCTGCATTTGTTTATTCTATAAGTTAGGAAAATGAAAATAAATAAAAAATAACAAAGAAAATGAAGCTCAGGAAATAAGAGTATTTGATTCTGAAATATATTTTCCTATCATGGGAGAGTCTCCTGAATCTGAGATGTTGTAATATTACTCAGTCCATATTTACTGCATAATGATTATGCTCTCTTGGTAGGATAAAAATTAGACAAACATTAGAGATGCATATGAGAGTTGACATAATAAAAACTGAAGCCAATGTCTTATATTCAAGGGGTTTACAACTCTCTCTGGGCTAGCACAATCTGAAAAGCAGGATTAAAAGGGAAAAACTAGTAGATACCTCTTTTGATGAACACTCAACTATAAAACGCGGTTTTCCTCTTTAAAGAAAGAAGAAATTGTTTCTGCCAGCTTATGGAACAGAACTTCCCTGTGATGTCTGATGACAGCCTACCCTCCAATCTCTGTAAAAGTCACACTAATTATTAATACACTGGAGCAGAGTTCAGGTTCCATTTTGTCATACAGTCTTAGCGAAACTGCCGCATTATATTGTTCTATTGGTTAGTAACAAAATTCCCTTGCTATTCATATTAGAGCTGCTTTATATTAAATTTTATTCCACATTAAATAAACTTTTTAATCAGATTTTCTTTTAGGTTATTTTATCATATCATAAAATTTTATTTTAGGTTATAAAAACAATTTCAGGATTCATTAAATAGCAGCCAGAGAGCAAATACCACGACTTGAACACTACAGATGAGAAAACTTTCTGAACAGTTCTGATCATGGCTTTCAATAAAATGAATAAGTTGTTTACATAGCTGTGAGACAGGTTATTGTTTCACTGGTTTTGCATCCTAGTGCAGCGTTCAGCATTTAGTGGGAGTCCAGTCAATGTTTACTGAATAAAACAAACTAAGTGATGAGCAGAAATCTGGAAACGTTGTGGCTTCCTAAATACTGCTGCTATGCAGACAAGTTATGACTAACATTGCCCCTTGAAGTTAAAACTGTTTTTTTTTGTATAATTTTAAAAAAATAAAGAACCCATTATGTATCAGACATTTTACAAACAAACTTTTTAAAACCCAATCTTGGCAAGTAGATATCTTATTTGACACTTTCGGGAAACTGAGGCTCAGAAAAGTTAAATAACTTGCTCAATTACACCCATGTAGAAAGTGAGGGGTCTTGGATTAAATCCTGATCATTCGATCTTTCTACAGTACACTCACAGACCTGTGGGCAATGTTTTATATAATCATTCCTTGAAATTATGGTAAAAAATCAAATCCACTCTCGGGCCGGGAAGTATATATTTCTTTACTGGCACCAAAAAAAAAAAAAAAGGAAAAGAAAAGAAAAGATGTATTTCTTCTTGTCTGACTGGAACATATGCTTGTATTTTAAGAGCACCAAAGGTGACAGACTGAATTTACAGCTACAGCATAGTCATGTTTGGCTTGCCTGGAAACAGAACTATCCTGATCTCTCAGCAAAAGGAACAGAGGGTGCTTCCCCATACAGAACACAGAGTCAGGCCAACTCTAAAGAGAACTAGGGCATTGCCTAGGAACCCATCTGTGGCAAGGGGCTATCACCACCAGGAGGTCCCACAAACACCTCCAAGTAAGACGGAAAGTCACTTCCTTGTATTCTGTGTTGTTTCTGATGTTTAGAAACAAAAACTAGTGACACTAGTTCAGAAAAAAGAGCCTATCTTTCTTATCATCAAGACTCTCAGATGATGAAGGTTTTTTAAAAAAATAGACCCCACCTCTGAACTGCGCAGAACTAGGGAAATCTGAGTAAAATACAAAAAGGATCTTGAGAGGGCAAGATCCCAAAGAAGGGTGCAGAGAAGTCTGCCCATATTTGACTCTTTTCCCCTTACCGTATTCAACAATTTGGAAGTTGTTTCAAAGGCTGAGAAGTTACACAGATAATGGCAACTAAGAAGCAGACAAGCTGAGAAGAGCTTCCTTTCAGGAGTCCACGAGCCGAGAAAATAAAAATGGGAGTTCAGGGCCCACCAAAGAGGGAAGGCCTGACACCTCGGCTTTCAGCTGGGACACAGAAAGGACCACCCCCAAGAGTAAGAACGAACCTGAAATAGGCCAGACCTAACAAAGTCTGAAAACCAGTTTGAAATAATCTCCCTTCCATATTAGATTAAGTTAGATTAAGGTGCTCTGTCCTTAGCCTAGCTTCCTAACAGAGGCAAAAGTAAATCTTTTATAGAAGAAAAAACACCACTCAGAGCCCAGTTTTTT
>NW_012105908.1:2004634-2005420 GCF_000951045.1 Mandrillus leucophaeus
CAGACCTTTAGAGTATCTTCTTTGGCATGGTGTTCAAGCTCAGTGACAGCCACATGAACTAACTGGATGACGCACTGCTCTGTGTCAAGTTTCCTCTAAGCAGTTTAAGAATGTTATACACCAGACAGGGAAAATAGTTGAAGAAGTAGGACAGAAAGAAGTGTGTATTTTCTGTCTGGTTTTAAATGTAATTCAACAGGTAGCCACTGGAATTCAACATTTTTAAAAAGGTTTTTTGTTTATCAAATATTTCATTTAGTCATGTAATCCTTGTTTTAAAGATATTTGAAACCACAGGCTGTTTTTTCATACATGTATTTTGTGATCATGTAAAATATTAAGCAGGAGAAAAGGAACCTTTTCTAATGTATTTTTATATATAGAATACATGGTGGAAACACTATTACAATTATTATAGAACATTTCAGTGGCCTTTGGATATATTTACCTTCTTCTTAATTTAAGTGTCTAGTATAAGCACTATGAGATTAACGATTGTGCCTGTTTTAACATTTTATAAAAACGTATTTTCCTTTTATTAGTCAAGTTATGGTTATCTACCATCCAAACTATTCATGACAAATGAAACATTAATCCCAAAGATGAAAAGCAGAACAAATGAAAATGTACTGTTTTCTTGATGAAAGAAGATGTTATGTCCAAATTCTGGACATAATAAAAGGAGAACTGGGCTGGGTGCAGTGGCTCATGCCTGTAATCCCAGCACTTTGGGAGGCCGAGGCAGGCAGATCACCTGAGGTCAGGAGTTCGAGACCAGCCTGGCCA
>NW_012105908.1:2008985-2046334 GCF_000951045.1 Mandrillus leucophaeus
GTACAAATCCCTAGAAAAATACAACTTACAAACAAAAGTTGCTCTTTAAAAGATACTATTAAGAACATGAAAAAGCAGGCCACAGACTGGTAGAAAAATATTCACGACGTAAACTTCTGACAAAAAAGGCATACGCATAGTATGTAAATAACTTCTACAACTCAATTACAAACAACTTAGTTTTAAAATAAACAAAAGTTTTGAAAATATACCCACTTAATGGCTAAAACTAAAGACTAAAAGTAGCAAGTGTTGGCATTTGATAAAAAGACCTGTCACCCTTTTAAACTATAGTAGTTCCCCCTTAGCCTCAGGGGTATGTTCCGAGAACCTAGTGGATGCCTGAAACTTCAGAGAATACCCTACCCTAAATATATTATGCACGAATTTCTTTTTATTTCTTCATAATTTCACAGATAGAAGACTGATTCTTACCAACCACTTGGTTCCTAGTGACCTTAGGAGATTCTTTAAGGCGAGAACTTTCACCTTTCCAGTTAAAAGAAGCACTTTAAGGCTTCTTTTGGCATATCGAAATTGCCAGTATCACTACTATTGGGCCTTGGAGACATTAAGAAAAATAAAGGTTACTTGAATCCAAGCTCATTGATATGGTGATAGGTGATAACCATGATAGTGGATGCTGAACAAAGGGAGGACACACGTTCTGGGAGGCACAGAGAGGGGCAGCATGAGATTTCATCACACTACTTACAACTTCTAGCAATTCAAAATTTATATTTCTGAAATTTTCCATTGAATATTTTTGGACCTCGGTTGACAGTGGGTAACTGAAACTATGGAAAGCAAAACCATGTATAAAGCGGACTACTATACAAGGATGTTTGATGAGTGCAGACACAAATAGATTTGATGGTGGGAATAAACGAAAATTCTCGGCTTATGCTCACAATTCTTTTTTCAATAAAGTGTGAGGCAAAGTCATTAGTTGAGGAGGAAGTTGATAATTTGAGGAGGAAAAAGAATGAGATATTTGGATTACAGAAGGAAAGGGTAAAGTCAGTACAGGAAAGGAGTAGGAGAGCTGATCAATATGCAGAGCCAATTTAGGTGTGAGATCACACTAGTCCCCCCAACAGTTACCAGGCTGGGCCCAAGCTCAGAAAAGACAAACGCACGCAGGGGTTCATCCATGGTTTGAGTTTTGCTGGGCAAGTGCTAAAAGTGAGGGGTAAGAGTTGAAGATATTTGCAAAAGAGTCAATGCCACTATTTCTGAATATATGTGTATTCTTTAAACTGTGAAGAGCTATGTTAGTGTAACTTAATAGTATAATCGTAGCAAAATGAAGCAATCCCTCAATTTAAGGTTGTTTATATACAATATAGACAAAGATGGGAAAGCCGAAAAAAAAGTAAGCAACTCAATGGGGTATAGCCAAAGCTGAAGTATGCAATGATGAAATAAACTGATTCTTTATTCCACACATTTGATTTTAGGGTCTAAAAGCTATTTTGCAATCTTCCAGATCACTCTTCCAAGATTACAGCTTCAGCTCTGACCTCTTTCACGTTTTCTAGTATCTTCCAACATTCTCCCCTTTTCTTCCCCTTTGGGTATCTTGCCTCCTTCTTGCCCCATTTCTGACCAATCTTTAATGATATTGCAATATCCCCTTAGCTTTTACATAAACAGATACCATGGTACTCCTCACGTCACAGCAGTGTTCTTTCCACTACCAACTACCAAGGCTATCTAAAGGTTTTAGCAAAAAATAATGAAATACACTTATTTGGCAATTTCGGACAATCTTTCTTATATCATCCGGTCCACTGCTGTTTCTTTCAAAACATCTACTTGAATGCCTGTATTCCTTCCCCTCTGACTTTTACAAGTATTGTTTTTATATAGGCCATGGACTGCAAAGAGCTCTGAAATCCAGATAAAAGTGTTTACCAAGGCTGAAGAAATTTTCCAGGAGAACTGAGCACTTTGCACAGCTGACATTTTTAGAATTAGTTTAAAATTAAACAGGGCGGATGCAGACTCATCCAGATTTTAATTCTGCAACACACTTGGTTGTTTCCTTGCAGCATCTAAAAACAAAGCCAACGCACTTTCAGAAACTACTACGGTCGTCTAAAATCTAAAAGTGAAAAAGTGACAAAATTTTCCTTTGGAACACATCTGCACAAGAAGCTTTCCTTTAGTTAAATGTGATGAAAGACCAAGGCCACACCACAAAACACAGAATATAAAACTGTGTATTGACAAAAATTAAAAACTGACACAACTCCCTAAGAAAATCGTTTGCTGAAAAAGTTTAAAAAACACGAAGACATGCTTTCTTAAATAATTTTAAAATCTTTTTGGTTCCACACGAATAGTCTATTTGTCTGTGTGCCCTTTTAATTCCTTTTGACACCCCTACCTTCTCGGAATAAACACTTAAAGATGAACAGACCGGGGGATCAAGCCGATTCACTAAGATTTACAGGGGAAGGCTGGTCCATCTTAGTACTGAGACCGCACCCAGACTGCACTTGGATCGCTAAGGACTAAGAAAAAAGTACAGATCCAGTTTTGCCTCTTATACCATTAACTTTCCACAAAGCCTTCCAGAAACCTGACGCACAGCCAGAACCCAAACCCCGTGGGCGGGATTAAAAACAAAACCCATTACGCCACCATTGCCGCCCTACCCGCCTAGCAAACGTACAAAGATGGAAAAAGACGTACACGCCCGCGGCACCTACGTCCCCAAAGTGCGCAAGCGCATGGCAAGACCCCGCCCCTCGCGCTCCCGCCAAGACGAGGCGCGCGCACCAGCAACTAGGGCCCGCTGGCGTCGCCCCGGGCTTCCGCTCCGAGGCCCGTCGGTCGCCGTTCGGTTCCGGTTCTGGCCCCGCCCTCACGCGGGAACCCTCCAGAAGTCTTAATATCCGGGACCAGAGGCTAGTTGCGGCGCGCATTTCCGGCAACGAGCGCAAAGGAAAGGATCCGGTGACGCCTCTTCCCGTCTCCCCAGCGGCCCAGGCTCTGGCTTTCGGTGCGGCAGCGCCATCTGGTGCCCAGTCTCCCGCCACCCGCGAGGTGGCACGCGCTCTTCTCTCGGAACCTTCCAGAGAAACCGCGGCCCCTGCTTTCCTTTCTCCCGCCCTGGACGGGGAGGGACTGGAGTCTCCGCCCCGCCGAGTTCCCGCGCGGGAGGGACTTTGCGGCGACTCTGAAGCGGAAGCTGCTTGTAGGAGCAGCTTTACAAACCCAAAATGGAGCGGAAACTGGGTTCTTTCTCTAGTTTTAAGTCCAGAAGAAACGGTTTCCTTTTATTTTTTGCTTCCTTATGCGTTGTTTCTGGGTCATTCCCAGTCTTCCCCATATCAGTTCTTTAATCTGTGAGGACTGGGACCCTGTATTAATTGCCGAGTAGGAAGATGGCACTAGCTTTGTGGCTTACATTGGCCTCTGCTGTAAAAGCTTTTGTTTCCTTTCGCCTATTAAAGCGCTGTTGTAAACGCCTGCTGTGTATGTGTTAGGAACCCATCGAGAAGCAGAATATAGTAATTTGCTTTAAAATAGGCCATGGAAGTTTCAGAAAGGTAGCCTCCGAAATGCTCAGACTAAATGTAGTTTCGTTTGCATGTCATGTTTCTTTTAGATAATAAGAGAAAGGAAAAATAATTCCCCCAAAGTTAGCAAAATCAACACATTTTCCTTTAATGAGTTTATTGTAAACCTAGATTTTCCTGTAAGCTTGGAGCACTAACTGTTACTTTCAGTGTTTCATTGGAATGGTGCTGCGGATGTCAAAATACATAGTGAAACAAATTTCCTTTAGATTTTAGATAGCACATGTTAACTTCGCTCTTTGATTGTGTTTCTCCTATGATAGTGGTTCTCAAACTTCAGCAGGCATGATGATTCTCTAGAAGGCTTGTTAAAACAGATTGCTGGGCCTCAACCCCAGAAGTTATAACTGGGAGGGAAGGTCTGGGGATAGAGCTGGGTAAGTGTAGCTCTAATAAAATCTCAGGTGATTCTGATGCTATTGGTACTAGGACTACACCTGGAATAATTTAGAGTGCAGGATTGCTTTGTCAATAATGCTTTTTGCTATTGTAGTAGAGAGACAGTACTAAATCATACTGGTGATACTAAGCCTGCACAAGTTAGTAGTCCTTTTGACTCTGTGGATGGGAAGTAGTAAACTAAACCCTAGAACCAGTAGAGAACTACATAAATGAAATTTCACAGATTAAAGCAGCCAGTTCATAGAAATGTATTCTGTATATGATCATGTGATAGAGGGTGCTGTAATACCAAATATACTAAATATTTCAATTATTATGAAGTAATTGTTCTTTAGCTGTTAAATTAGAAATGACTAAAATTAAGGACAAAGTAGTTTAAACAAATATACTAATTTTACCCTTTGGAAGATGCCAGGTTTTTTCAGTCTTTCGCATTTCTTCAAGTTCCCTTGTTTTACAGAATTCTCTACCCCCAGCTCACTCCCTTCCCTACCATGTAATTTATAAATGTACACAGTGCTTACATTGTAAAAAATGATCATCTCAGAACTTGTCTCATCTTTTCAGCAGGACTTTTCTCAATTCTGTCAAAATCTGACTGTGCCACTGCCTTTACTGACACAGTAATTAAATCACACAGTTATTAAAGTGTGCTGCACACTAACTCTTATGCTTGCTACAAATAGAAATACAGATATTGTTAGATAAGTTTATGTTTGTGATAATCAGTTTCTAAAATGTAGAAAGCAGTTGGTTTTCTGGTTCTCAGTTTTATTTAAATCACTGTTACTTTGTTTACTGGACTTAAGTTTCCCCTACTCTGCCCCCTACCCTGAATGAGCCTTCATGGAAAGAAGAAAAAAAGATTGATAACAATTGTTTTAAAACCATGGTATTTCCCTAATAGGCTAGTACCATGTATTTGGATAATTACTGATGAATCCTTTAAATCAAGGAAAGGTGCATGGTTTTGTTTCGTTTTGGGGGTTTTTTTTGGTGGTTGTTTTTTCTGTTTTATTTTTTTGAGATGGAGTGTTGCTCTGTCGCCCAGGCTGGAGTGCAGTGACCCGATCTCGGCTCACTGCAACCTCTGCCTCCCGGGTTTAAGCAGTTCTCCTGCCTCAGCCTCCCTAGTAGCTGGGACACAGGCGTGTGCCACCACACCCGGCTAATTTTTTGTATTATTTATTTTTTTTTTTGAGACGGGGTTTTGCTCTTGTTGCCCAGGCTGGAGTGCAATGGCGTGATCTCGGCTCACCACAACCTCCGCCTCCCAACTTCAAGTGATTCTCCTGCCTCAGTCTTCCTGAATAGCTGGGATTACAGGCATGTGCCACCACTGCTGGCTAAAATTTTGTATGTTTTTTTTTAGTAGAGATGGGGTTTCTCCATGGTCATCAGGCTGGTCTTGAACTCCCGACCTCAGGTGATCCACCTGCCTTGGCCTCCCAAAGTGCTGGAATTACAGGTGTGAGCCACCGCACTCCGCCTAATTTTTTATATTTTTAGTAGAGACGGGGTTTCACGGTGTTAGCCAGGATGGTCTCGATCTCCTGACCTCGTGATTCGCCTGCCTCAGCCTCCCAAAGTGCTGAGATTACAGGCGTGAGACACTGTGCCTGGCCCGAAAGGTGCATGTTCTTTGCCTCATTTTAAACCTGTCTTATAATAAAGTCACTAACGAAGCAGGCAGATAAGATGTACAGCACACTTCATTAGTAATGCTACATTTCATATACCTGCTGTGTTTTGGGAGCATTATTGCTATCATTTGGTTTGTTGGATCCCTCCAAATCTCATGTTGAAATTTGATCCCTAGTGTTGGAGGTGGGGCTTAGTGGGAGATGTTTCAGGCATAGGGGTGGATCCCTGACACATGGCTTGGGTGCCCACCTAGTAATGATGAGTGAGTTCTCTGTTAGTTCCTGCCAGAGCTGGTTAAGAGCCTGGCACCTCCCTCCTATCGATTTTCTTGCTTCTCTGTCTTGCTTCCTCACTTACCATGTGATCTCTTCACATGCAGGTTCCCCTTCCCCTTCACCTATGAGTGGAAACAGCCTGAGGCCCTCACCAGAAGCAGCTGCTGGTACCATGCTTCTTGTACAGCCTGTAGAGCTTTGAGCCAAGTAAACCTCTTTTCTTCCTAAATTACCCAGCCTTAGGTGTTCCTTTATTAAAAAAAAAAATAAATGGACTAAGACAATTATTAAACAACCTTATTCTGTTGACTAAAATAAGTATTTTATGACATTTATTTATCATGGCTGTTAACATTACAATTCATCCTGGCTAATCTCATCAGTAAACACTCTTATGAAATGATACTCTAGTTTACTTTCAACTGAGAATTGGTTGAATTTGATACAGTAATTAGATTAGGATTGCCACATCAGATTTTCTTTCAAAAATATTTCCTATTATGTGAAAGTCTCCTTTTCTGATTTTATTCTCTTATTTTCTAAGAACATAGTATGTAAGTAGATGTATAATGAATATTTGTGGCAAAAAGCATTTATCTAAGAAGAAATAAGAAATAAGTTGATTCAGCTGTTAAAGGTGTCTTAGAGCTTTTTGGCAGTATATTTGCTATAATGGATAGACTTATTAATACTTTTAATTTTAGCCTAATAGTACTAATAGTCACATTTTGACTAAGTATTGGACCAATTTTTCTTTTCTCTGTCATTCATTGGTATTTGAATCTCTGTAGCCTTTATACTGCCCTATTTTTGAGTTAACAGTTCTCAGACTTTCAAATCTTTTCGTTTGCCACATTTTAAATCTCAAACTACCTATAGTTTATACTAAGTTATTCTTTGGAAATACGTTTGACTATTCTGCTGAACTCATTTTAATGACCATGCTGTTTTGTGATGAGCTAAATTTATTATTATGTTGTCAGATTAAGTATTATTATTATTTTTTGACGCAGTCTCAGTGTGTCACCCAGGCTGCAGTGCAGTGGCACAGTCTCCACTTTCTGCATCCTCCACCTCCTGGGCTCAAGCGGTTCTCCTGCCTCAGCCTCCTGAGTAGCTGGGATTACAGACAAGATTAATATTTTTTATTTGTAATCAATTTAAGTCTAATACATGTTCTAATGATAATTTTTATATTTCATATATGAATAAATTACAATAATTCTTGTAAAGTGAGAGTATTGATGTAGATAATACATTTTTTAGAATAGCTCATTTTAAGCCCCTGATGCTTGATATGGATAAAATATTTTAAATGTTTAATAAAATGTTGAAATATATTTAAGTTTACTAATTTGAGCCCTGCCAATAATACTTTAGAAAATATAAAAATATAATAATACATTTATATGGCTTTTAAGTATTCACAAAAATAGTCATTTCCCAGCAGATGTTTTTCAGCTCTTATGATATAGTGTTTACTTATTCTTTTGGCCGTGTATTGGTCAGAATTAGTCATTAACTTTACTAAACAAGTGGATTTAGTTTGTCAGCCTTGATGGTTGGATTACACAGATGTATCTATTGTGTCAACCCCACTGTTTTAAATATGTTCCTATGCCAGATGAAATTTGATCCCTTTAAGCAAATTTCTGTTAAACACTTTGTGTCAGTTTCAGTTTTGTCTCCCCAATAAACATTCCTACTGTACAAAATTTTACATATGTGTATTTACATATTTGTACTTTTTTCACAAATGTGGGAATTTAGGCTACTATGTTTGTAAAAATATGGGTAATTTTTCTTGAAGATAATTTTAAAAATTACAACAAAACAGGGCCCTGAGGAGGTAAAATATATGGAAAAGCAAGTATATGTAGATAATTTTGTAATGTAACCTTGAGAGAAATATAGAAAACTGAGACAAAACAAGCCAAAGGAAAGCAATTGGTATGTGAAAGCTTTGGGGTAGAGCAGTGTTCTGCTGTGGTCATTTATGCCTTGGCATTAAGTTGTTTTGAATGAAAACAATGCATTTAGTCCGGCCAGGCGCGATGGCTCACGCCTGTAATCCCAGCACTTTGGGAGGCCGAGGCAGGCGGATCACGAGGTCAGGAGATCGAGACCATCCTGGCTAACACGGTGAAATCCCGTCTCTACTTAAAATACAAAAAATGAGCTGGGCGTGGTGGCGGGCGCTTGTGGTACCAGCTACTCGGGAGGCTGAGGCAGGAGAATGGCGTGAACCCGGGAGGCGGAGCTTGCAGTGAGCCGAGATCATGCCACTGCACTCTAGCCTGGGCGACAGAGCGAGATTCCATCTCAAAAAAAGGAAAAAAAGAAAAATAAATAAATGCAACAATGCGTTTGGAAGGATTTTAAGAATATATCACAGTGCACTGGCATTTCTTCTTCAATTTTGCTAAGGTAAATAAGGTAACTGACTAATAAAACTTAAAAGCACTGTTCATTTCATGAAGATCCAAGAAAAAAATATTTCTTAACAATTTTTATTTATAAGAAGCAAAAACATATTCACAAGAATCTTATGTGATTAGTAGGTTAAGGAAATAAAAAGTTTGTTAGGAAGAAGGAATACTAGTTATTGAACAATGCCAATTTTTTCTATTTAAAAATACTTAAAATGCCATTAGTTGATTTATTTAATGAACCATCAGCCTTTGTTTTAGATTCACTATAACTCTGATCTCCTAAACCTGCTTTTCCTGTCAGGTCTTCAATATTTCATCCCTGCTTTCTTTTACAATATAGTTTTTGGGAATATAACTATCATGTTGATAAGTAATGCTAGGTGAAGGTAAAATTTAAAACAACTCCAATACCAGCCGGTGATATACCATAGAAAAATAAATGAGCCAAAAGTAGGGGAAGTAATTTTTTTTGGAGGAAGAAAACAGAAATGAGAACAAGAGGACATGGCAAACTCCTCAAAAACTGACCAAGTTCCTCTTCAGTCTTCTAACAGAATTTGGAAGATGTTCTTAGCATGCAACCGTTGGTTGAAAAAAACCCCAAATGTACAAGGGCCATCAGTTCTTAAAAGTGGAATAGTGCATAGAAAGCTTATTGACACAACATAGCAGTTTGATGAAATGGACTGAAGCCATTTCTGTGGAGTGGACTCATGCAGAATATGTGATGCCTGATTCACATGGATGAATTAATGATGTCACAGTTAGGGTGAAATATATGACCTAAACATTTTTGATGACAATTTCTGCTGGATGATGAGCAGAATCCTTATCAAGCAGTACCAAAATGTTGCAGTCATTAATCATTCAGTCTAGATTCACTACAGCAAGCAGAGCCACTAGTACCAAATGTTTGTGAAACCAATCAGAAAAGATATCCCTGATGCTCTATGCCTTTTTATTAGCATAATAATTTACTGGTAAGAAATTTACTCCTTGAAAACAACAAGGATGTAAGGTTTTGTCTGTCATAGCAAGGTTACCTTTACACATGCCTGCTGCATTAGCACATCCTGGAACAGTTATTCTGTCCTTAGCATCCTTAATTCCTATTGAAGCTGTCTCACCAACTGTAGTCAGTGTTTTTCTGATGCAATAATGCCGAAACAGTCATGTTTCATCAGCATTACAGACCTGTCCCGGTATCAGAGTTTCATCCGTGATGACCTTGGTAACCTCATCAGTGAATTTCTACCTTGCTTCATGATCAGGAGATGGTTTATTACTACAAACCTTTAAAACCTTAATGTTGTGCTTTTTCTTAAATTTCTGCAACTAGCCTGTTGAATATTCACAGTTACCTTCCATTTTCAGTTCATCGTGATAGATCTTTGCAAGTTTCATGTTCAGCATACCATGAAGTGGCATGTATTCACAGTGACACTGATGGTTCCATTCTTTCAATACACATTCAAGTACTTCATATTTCACTCCATGCATTGCTTTTCTATTTTTCATTAACTTCTGTTCATCACTTTTAGCACAGAACTTCAACAATGTATCCTTCTCTTTCTTCAGGTCATATGTGGTGGTCACTCCAACACTATACTCTTCTGTAAGACGTTTTCCACTTATACCACCACCATCCAGTTTCTTCAATAGCTTGACTTTCTGTGCTATAGATAAGTATAAATGCTGCTTCTTTTCTTTACTACTGTTACTCATAAGGGTATCTGCAGATCTTTTTACATTCTCAACAATATACCACAGAGAAGAGAATAAGCAAAACAAAACAACATCATGAGTAAGACATGTAGGTCTTGGCCTCATGTAGGGCATCATGGGTAACCTGCCATTGGTGTGTCTTGCCTGACATGTGCCATTTTATTACCCTTTGTGGATGCACCTGCATGAGGAAATCTGGGGCATATGTGGAAAAGATATTTCACAGCTGAAGGGGGCTGGGAGGGTCTCTTTGGAGACATTAAGTAAACTGTGTGTTGTGTATCTGCATTTTGACTGTGATCCATCACATGAGGTCAGGTGTGACTTGTGACTTCATGTCAGCATTCAAAAAGTTTTGGATTTGGGGGAATTTCAATTTTGGATTTTCAGATGAGGGACGCTTAAAATGTAATTTCATTACGAGTAAATAGATTAAATACTCCAACCAAAAGCCAAAGATTGTCAGGCTGGATTTAGGAAAGCAAACAAGATCCAACTACCTACTGTCTACAAGAGACAAAGTTTTTCTATTTTTTTGAGGTAGAGTCTCACTCTGTCGGCCAG
The DNA here is from genome assembly GCF_000951045.1 of Mandrillus leucophaeus. Taxonomy (NCBI): domain Eukaryota; kingdom Metazoa; phylum Chordata; class Mammalia; order Primates; family Cercopithecidae; genus Mandrillus; species Mandrillus leucophaeus. The sequence goes on from NW_012105908.1 coordinate 2,019,618, forward strand.
ACTGGAGTACAGTGGTAGGAGCTTGGCTCAAAGTTTCCTTCTCTGTGCATCAGAACATTCTCAAGGGCAATGACAGAGAAGCACAAGGGAGTAAGCTGCCATGTAATTTAAACTAATAAACTATTTCATGAGAATAAAAACCATTTAAGATTGTAAAAAGCCAAATGTAAAAAGTCGTTTTGTAATAAAGGTGGAAATGCAATCTCATTTATAGAACAGAAACAAAGTAATACTTTAAGAGGAAAAAAATAGTTTCCAATGTCTCCCAAGGTTTCACTCATTATCTTCCTTTCCATCACTTGCTCGTTCTGTGACTGTGAGCAAACTACCTGCAAGGTACATACCTCTCTATGCCTCAGTTTCCTTATCTATAAATTGGGGATGATCTAATAGTAATATCTGCCTCACAGGTTGTTAAGGTTAAATAAGTCAATATTTTAAAAACAGAAGAGTACCTGGAAAGTATTAGGTACAATAAATGCCTGTTAAATAAAATTTAAAAATAAATTACTAAAGCACATTTATATACTTTCTTTTAAAATATGGCCCTGTTGGTAAGATATTTTTCCCAGCTTGCTTTGAACTATTTGTACTTAGTTTTTGAAATTAAAAAAATACCAGCCTATCTGTACGGTAGAGAGAAAGAAGGAAATAAAGAACGATACAGAAAAAACGAAGGAAAGAAGTGTAAGAAATAGAAAGGAATTACTAAGTTTTCTTTAGGAAAAGGAGCAAAAATTTTGACACTGCTCAGAAGCAACGTTACACTGATTCTTCTTTCTACTTTCTGTTATGCTATCCTAGGCCCTGAAAATGGTTATAAATACATTAAGACGTGACTCCCATATAATTCTAAATGTTTATTGACAAATTAATAAAGTGATTATAGTGGTACTCTGTCTGCTAATATAAGGCTACTGCTGATATGAAGCACAGAATTCTCCCAATATTAAAGCCTCAGTGTCATCCCTTTCTAATCAAGTCACTCATCTGGAAATTAGTACATATCCTAAGAATTGAAGACAATACAGTGCTAAAAGTAATAATAGTTGACTCTTCGATTTCATGTTTTTAAGCATATTATAGGCAGGTTTATATTACAATTTTTAACAAATCTGTCATTTAAATTCTCTATTTTCCCCCAAAAAAAAAGTCTTTTCAAATGATTAGCAAAGACTGTTCAGTTTGTTCATTTGCCCTCTCTGTGTCAAAAAATTAGAGGAAAGGTTTGGAAAATGCTTTTGAAGATGAATACTTTTATGTAATTGTGTTCTAAACTATATTAACCTGCTACATTTATAATGAGTTTTTAATAATGTTATGTTTTGTTTTCCCAAAAGTATCCCCTATTTTATTCAACTAAAAGTTCTATTTATATGTAATACATAAAATTCAGATATACCTTAGACTTGAAAGAATTGGAATACAGTAAAGTTGGAGAATAAATAAATTAAGGGAACTTCAAACCTTGTATACTTGGTGTTAAATATTGGTATCTTTCCAAAATTCATATATAGAAGCCCTAACTCCCAATGTGATGATATTAGGAATTGGGGTCTTTGGGAGGTGATGAGGCTTAGATGAAGTTGTGAGGGTAGAGCCCCCATGATGAGATTAGTGTCCTTATAAGAAAAGGAAGAGGCCAGGCTCGGTGGCTCACGCCTGTAATCCTAGCACTTTGGGAGGCCAAGACCAGCCTGGCCAACATAGTGAAACCCCATCTCTACTAAAAATACAAAAAATTAGCTGGGCGTGGTGGTATGCGCCTGTAGTCCTGGCTACTTGGGAGGTGGAGGCAAGAGAATCTGTTGAACCTAGGAGGTGGACGTTGCAGTGAGCCAAGATCACACCACTGCACTCCAGCCTCGGCGACAGGGTGAGACTCCATCTCAAAAAAGGAAAAGAGACACTAGAGGTTCTTCTCTGCCATGTGAAGATACAGCAAGAAGTAGTCTGCAAGGCAGGAAGAGAGCCCTCGCCAAGAACTAAGTGTGCTAGCACCTTGATCTTGGACTTCCCAGCCTCTAGAACTATGAGATATATGCCTGTTATTTAAGCCATCTAGTCTGTGGTTTTTTGTAAAACCAAATGCTAAGACATTTGGATTTTCAGGTTCTGAGAGCTTAATGTGAAATAAAAAACTGTTGCTGATATGGTAGGTAATGTTTTAAGGATAGTTTCTATTTTTTTCCCTATGGCTGTCCACATAGCTACCCCACACTATTGTCTTATACTTACAAGTGGGATATTAAATATTAGTGCAACATTAGTTCTTACCTTTAAATGATTGTTTTTCTCTAGTGGAACTTCAAATTGGTCTGAAAACTTAAATACATAGGTCTTAAGTTTAAACTTTTTAAAAAGTGAAACTGTCCTTATATGGACTGCTGCAAAGCATAATATCCTAAGAAAACTAAGTAAATTATTTTAAAGGGAAAGGGATTAGTCTTCAAAATGGAAAAAACTTGGGTTCATTTTTTTCCCCTTTTCAACAGAATCTAGGATGGCAAAGTGACATGGGAAATGCCACCTCAAAATCTAGACAGAGTGTACATAATCAGTCTTGCATACCATGGGTTACAATAAAGGAGCCATTTTAGCATCATAAACATTGTTGCCAAATGAATTTGAATGGGTTTTGGCAGCAACAGATCAGAGAAAATAACCACCTTTTAGAATATATAACTTAAAAATTCATTTATAAGCACACAAGCTATCCATCATTTTTACATTCTTAAAACATCTCATTGCCCATCTTTAATTTAAAAATATTTCAAAGTCAGTAATATTTTCAGGTAAGTTTCAGGTATTTGTTGTTATGCTTTGGTTAAACTGAAAGGATTTGCAGGCGCACAAAATCAGAGCCCTTCAAATAATGCCTCACATAATTAAATGCAATCTTGTGTTTGGTTTGAGTTATTTCCATCTCTCTTTATTCTGCAATCTGTTGACAATAGCCAGCCAACTTACATTCTTTGGACTGATGACATATTTTTAAAATGCCGTCAGTGTGGGCATTACTAAGCTTTATAAAGCTGTTATATCTCTCAGAGGCCACTGTTGCCAGCATTGCAGTAAAAATGTGTAAGAATCTTGTCTATGCTACCTCTTTAACCTTTTCATTTCTTTTAGTTTGGTACAAAAATTCATAAACTTGTAAAATTATTAATCCAGATAACTTGGAATGATTTTTATTTTTTGTTCTGGATTTCTAACAGATAGATGTTAGCCTTGCATGAAGAGGAAATCCAGAACGTTGTTGATTTTGGTTAAAAAAGGAAAACACAAGTCTATATGATTTATTCTAGGGCTTAAAATCTTTGTAAAAAACATAGACTCTTTATAGCCACACTAATAAAAATTATTTGCTTGAATTTTTATTATTTTCATTCTGCAACTGTTTACTTCCAAATTGAAGATGTTTTTCCCTGACAGACTCTGTGATCTCTGTGATCACTTTTAGAAATATTCTATCTTCTTACTTTCTAATTGTGTTACTTAGAAATGTTTCGTTTCCTCTATTGCATTTCTTGTCTTTTTTAAAAATGTCTTTGTGAGTGTCTTTGGATATGTATTACAAATTGGATTTTAAAGATCTATGCCAGTATACCTGCCTGAAATTCTTTACTGCCTCTGCCAGTGTATGAAGATTAATACCATGAGCCGCCGTGAATAACTTCAGTCTGCTCTTCATTTTAACTCTTCCTAAATTAGTTGCTTCGTAAAGCTATTGCTAATCCCTTGCAATCCAGAGATATAAAAAATATTATACTCTAACACTTACTTAGTACAGCATAGAGATAATTTACAGCACTAGTCAAAGAATTCCAAAGATGTCATCATTTATAATGACCCCACCCTAGGGCCATTATTTTACTACATAATATGACTAATGTGCTGTCATTTCTTTCTGCTTAAACTGTAGCTGCAAGTTAAAAAATAACATATTTTGGCCTTCAGTTTTCTTAGCCTGAAAGAACTGGTTATCTTTTTAAAAATTCAGCGGCTTATTTCACTTCAGGTTTTTCAAAATATTCCTATCTGAGATAACATCTCCGTTGCTGAGGATAGTGAATGAGTTATATTCTTGAATGTTACTTGATTCTGAATGTCATTTAAATGCTCCCTTTTTCATAGGAGATACAGATCCAGTATAAATATTGTTTGAATGTATCTGAGGTAGTAATATTTGAAGATACGGGATCAAAATTTACAAGATCCAAAGTCAAATCTTCACATTTATTTTAGCTGTTTACTGCCTTTAAAAAAACTAGAAAAGTTTATTTCTATCATCCATAATTTTCTTTATGGCCATGTCCTCGAAGGACTTAACTTCTGTTGATTCTCTAGTCTGGCTGTCTACATCTTTTTACCTATATGACTTTCCTCAACATTTTTCTCTTTGCCTAGAATAACTTCCATTCCCACATGTTCAATGTCTATTTAACACTTAAGCTCAGGTCATACGATACTTCCTTCAGGAAACCTTCCTGGACTCCCCCACAAACAATAATAAGTCTGTTTTTCGTCTGAAATTATATGGTAATTTATATATATTTTTAACTTTGCATATTTTCTAAATAGGTTCAAATAAATAATGTACATACCACTAAATATTCTGAAGTCTAGGGGTCCTGTCATATTCATCTTCATATACCCTAGAGTACCCAAGTAGGTCCTCAATCTATGTTTGTTGAATAAATAGTGTATACAGCAAAATGGTGTTCATTTTGGGGGAAAAGAATAACCTTACCTAAATTGGTTGATTAAAAACATTTTTACAAATATGCTGTATAAAATGATAAAATATCAATTAATAATTAAAAACAAAATTATATAACAGATAACTTCCTAGCATTAGTTGAGGGGAAAAAGAAAACAGCCAAATAACCAAAGAAGCCCTTGCCACCAGGGTAAAATTATGTTTAGCATAAGCTGTTGGAGGATCTAAGAATGAATGTAGTAAGATATTGCTAAGGTAATTTTTACTAAGGTTTGATTTTTAAAAATTAGCTTTGTTGCTTTTGGTCACAAATGATATAAGTTACCTAGGAATCAATTGAATCAAAGATGTGAAAGATCTCTACAGGGAAAACTATAAAACACTGATGAACGAAATTGAAGAGGGCACAAAAAAATGAAAAGATATTCCATGCTTATGAGTTTGAAGAATTAATATTGTTATGACAAGCAGTTCACAGATTCAATTCAATCCCTATCAAAATACCAATGATATTCTTCACAGAAATAGAAAAAATATCATAAAATATATATGGAACCCCCAAAGACCCTATATAGCCAAAGCAATTCTGAGCAAAAAGAACAATGCTGGAGGCAGCCCACTACCTTGACTTCAAAATAGACTATAAAGCCATAGTAACCAAATCAGCATGGTACTGGTATAAAAACAGATACATAGACCAATGGAAGAGAATAGAGGACCCAGCTTTAAATCCACGCATTTAAAGCCAACTCATTTTCAACAAAAGCACCAAAACATACAATGGGGAAAGGACAGTCTCTTCAGTAAATTGTGCTGGGAAAACTGGATAACCATATACAGAATAATGAAGCTAGACCCCATCTTTCACCATATACCAATATCAAATAAAAATGTATAAAAGACTCAAGTATAAGCCAGATGCTATGAAACTCCTGAAAGAAAACTTTGGGGAAATGCTTCAGGACATTGGTCTGGGCAAAACATTTTTGTATGAGACATGAAAAGCACAGGCAACAACAGCAAACATAGGCAAATGGGATTACATCCAGCCCAAAAGCTTTTGCACAGCAAAGGGAAAGAATCAAAGTGAAGAGACAACCCACAGAATGAGAAAATATTTGCAAACTATCCACCAACAAGGGATAAGTAACCAGAATATATAAGGAGCCCAAACAACTTAGTAGCACATACACAAAAAATCTGATTTAAAAAGGGCACAGCTGGGCACTGTGGTTCACGCCTGTAATCCCAGCACTTTGGGAGACCGAGGCAGGCAGATCACCTGAGATCAGGAGTTCAAGACCAGCCAGGCCAACATGGTGAAATCCCATCTCTACAAAAATACAAAAATTACCCAGGTGTGGTGGCATGCGCCTGTAATCTCAGTTACTTGGGAGGCTGAGGCAGAAGAATCACTTGAACCTGGGAATCACTTGAACCCGGGAGGCAGACGTTGCAGTGAGCAGAGATCATGCCATTGCACTCCGGCCTGGGCAACAGAGTGAGACTCCATCTCAAAATAAATAAATAAAATGAATCAAAATAAGGCATACAAATGGCCAATAGGTATATTTAAAAATGCCCAACATCACTAATCATCAGAGAAATGCTAATCAAAAACAATGAGATATGTTATCCCAGTTTAGATGGCTTTATCAAAAAGACAGGGAAAAATGGATGCTGGTGAGGTATGGAGAAAGGGGAACCATGTGTACTGTTGGTGGGAGTGTAAATTAGTAGAGTCACTATGAAAGGACAATGGAGGTTTATCCAAAAGCTAAAAGTAGAACTACCATATGTAGTTTCACTACTGGATGTGTATCCAAAAGAAAAATCAGCTTATCAAAGAGATACCCACACTCCATGTTTACTCCAGCACTAGTCACAACAGCCAAAATATGGAATCAACCTAAGTGTCCATCAATGAATGAATGGATAAAGAAAATGTATACCTACAAATGGAACATTTTTCAGTCTTAAAAAGAATGAAATCCAACCGGGCTCGGTGGCTCACGCCAGTAATTCCAGCACTTTGGGAGGCTGAGGTGGGCAGATCACGAGGTCAGGAGATTGAGACCATCCTGGCTAACATGGTGAAAACCCGTCTCTACTAAAAATACAAAAAATTAGCCGGGTGTGGTGGCACACGCCTGTAGTCCCACCTTCTCTGAAGGCTGGGGCAGGAGAATTGCTTGAACCTGGGAGGTAGAGGTTGCTGTGAGCCGAGGTCACGCCACTGCACTCCAGCCTGACTGACAGAGAGAGACTCTGTCTCAAAAAAAAAAAAAAAGAAGAAAAAAAGAAATCCTGTCATTTTCAGCACCATGGCTGGAACCAGAAGTCATTATGTTTAGTGAAATTAGGCACAAAAAGATGACTATTGCAGGTTCTTATACTTATATATGGGAGCTTAAAAAATGTGGGTTTCGTGAAGATAGTGATTGGAGCTTACTAGAGGCCAGGAAGTGTAGGGGGAAGGGGAAAAATGAAGATTAATTGATTAATGGGCACAAATATCAGTACAGTGACTACAGTTAATATTAATCAATTATACATTTCTAAAGAGCTAGGAGAGAACAATTTGAATGTCTCTAGAGTAAAGAAAAGACATATTTAAGGTGATAAGTATCTCAATTACCCAAATTTGATTATATGAATGTATCAAATTATCACATACCCTGCAAAAACATGTACAACTGTGTGTTAATAAAATATAAATCAATTTAAAAAGAAAAGGTATGTATTTTGATAAAATGTGTAATGTATTTGGCAACTTTAAATAGAAGGCTACACTGGTAAACCTGAAGGAAAGTAAATCTACCATGGATTTTGTGACCTTTGCATACCATTTTGGTGGATAATTTGGGCCTTCTGATCCAGAAGTCGAGAGAAGAACATCAATTACCTATAGGCTCACACAGATCACTCACCTTGCCCAGGACTCTGCCTCCAAACAGGTAAGAAACATACATCACAGAAGGGTGTGATTACTGGCATTAACATTAGCCAATGGCCAGGAACTTGATCCAACATATCCTGGCTATTCTCTTCCTACTCTAATGAACACCTTCCTACTTATTCATCCTTTAAGGTTGAAATCAGTGTCACCTTTTTTGGAAAGCTTTCCCAAGCCTAATTAATTATTCTCCTTTATGTTTTTAAAGCACTTTTACCTATACCTGTAAAATAACTTAATCCAGTAGTTTTCCCCTTTTCTGTAGTTTCACTGTCCACAGTGTCAGTTACCTGTGGTCAATCATTGTTCAAAAATATTAAATGAGGAATTCCAGAAAATATGTATGTATTCAAGCATTTATCCATACATTTCTGAAATGAAAGGGAAAAGACGTTAAATGAGGTGAAAGTGAGCGGAAAGAAATCTTCTGCATATAGAGGTAACATGGCAAACAGAAGAAAGAAGGTTGAAAGAGAGACCCACATCAGTTAGGAAGTGGTAATTATACTAATATTTCATTACTAATTTAAATTGTAATTTACTTTTTTGACTTATTGTTATGATGAAATGGCAACAGGGTAGATTATTAACTAAACTTTCAGACAGAAATATTTTCCCTTTGATCAATAGCTTAAGATATAGGTAAAATAAAATGAATAAGGAGAATTACACTTGTTCGTGTTAAAAATTTACTAACCAGCAAAGGCATGAGAATGATATAATGGGCTCTGGGGACTTTGGGAGAAGGGTGGGAGGGGATGAGGGTTAAAAGACTACATATTGGGTACAGTGTTACACTGCTTGGGTGACAGGTACACTAAAATCTCAGAAATCACCACTGAAGAACGTATTATCCATGTAACCAAAAACCACCTGTACCACAAAAACTATTGAAATACAAACAAAATTTTATGATCCAAAGGGAAGTATCAGCATGTGGCTATATTCTAAGTTCATCTAGTTTAAAGTAATGAATATCGTGTCTCATCTGACCCGTTTAAAGCTAGACTTCCCTGTGCCACTGTGTATCAATAAAGGCATCTATGAAAGAGCATGGGGGAGGAAGTCAGAATCTCTAAAAACTAGCTATTCATTCTCATATGCAAGTTAGATTATTTGGGGATTTGATTTTTTCTATCAGTTGCGTAGTCATACCATTGATGCTTTGGATATTAATAAGCAAAACTTTGGACACACCAGGACACTCATAGATGATTTAAACTTTGTAATTTATGTTCCCAATTTGACCCTCATTCAAAGACTCACTAATGAATTTTTAACCCTTACTTTTCTTGGCAAGAGCATTATATTTAAACTGGAAATGTATAGGAATCATCATTGGAACATTTATAAGCATCATTCCTACTGTAATTAGCTGACACCTCACTACTAGGTAGATTGCTTTTTGTTCAGTTTTGCTCTTTCCTGGTTTATTTCCAACCTGTTTACTGAGACTGCCTTGGTAATGCAAATCTTTCTTCTTTGTTAGTCCACAGACAGTTTGCTCATTTCGGAAGAAAGCTCCTGACTGAGGTTCCTTTAGATGTGTTTAATGAAGGGGCAGCTGTGCAAAAGCACCACTGTTTCCCTTTTCTCCAGACTGATCAAATGAAGTGACTGTCACATAGTTCTCTACCAACAGCAAACGCTATTTAGTCAAGCTTAGAAAAAAATATTGTGTTGGATTTTTGCTTATGATACATTTTGGATTTTTCTTTGAAACTCTGATTTGAAAGATATACAGAAGGATATGGCTTGAGGGAGGAAGTACGAATATTATCCTCAACTACTCGTATGTTCATACCATCAGGTATCCTGAGAGCTGGAAGCATCACACTGCACCTTGGGTATCCTTTAGGAGAGATCCTTTGGTAGAGACTCTAGTCTCTATGGATTGGCAGAAATTCCAGTCTGGTGTCTGACAGCTCCTCCTGTGCACATTTTGAATTTACCGGGCACATGTCAGAGGGGAAGACATGTGAGGGGAAGACATCTCCTGCTCTCCAAAGAACTGAGGTTCCATCACAATGAATTTCATTTGTTTGAGGATGACAAGTAAAATTTTCTTTATTTTAAGTTGACTTGGCAATTATAATTCATGCTGTGCCCTGTCACAATTATCAAAGTGAGGAACTCCTCACAAAGTAAACCAAGGTCTTTCAATCCATAAAATCAGTATCTCAATTCAGCTTATTTGGAGTTTATTTATTTTGCTTTTGAGAACAAAATATCTAGTGTGTAGATAGTTAAAAATTAAATGCAGTAGCTATTTATAATGCCTGTATTTTTCTGCATATCTTATGCTATGTATTAGTTACATAACTCCAATACTCAAGTCTAAGAGTCAGAGTGATGGAAGGGACTTGGTCCATACTTCTGAGTCTTCTGAGCCAGCAAGGCCACACTCTTTCCCCATCATTGCCTTGCCAGCAGTTATTCTATATGAAAGTTCATCAGATGAAGAAACTTGAACAGTTTCTAATGAAGGAGAGCAGGCTCAATATCCTGTCCCTCTTTCCAAGAGGTGAGTGTGCTATGCAGGGTCCAGGAATGAGATGTAGCCTGCTCTGTACCAGGTGCCTGCCACTCACAGAAATAACTGTTTGCTGTTTGACTGTATGTATAACTGGATGCTATGAGGGGGAGAATATTTAAGAGGACCTGGAACCATGTCTCTTCTGGAACTTAAGAGTGTATGGGCTTCTGAGAGCAGAGGAGGTACCGAGAAAACCCCATTGCAAGGATAGCTGTGAAAGAAAATAACCAGGGAATTTGCTAGGCCAATGTCCTGAGGACCTTAAGTTAGCAGTCTGTGGGAAACAACAAAGCCCGGTAAATATTAATTAAGTTGAACACCAGAAACAGAGATAAAGAATTATATATTTGCTTCAATAAGCAAGCACCTGCAAGATTTCTTAGTTTTCTGCCTGTATAGTAGCATCCTAATCTTTAACCATCAATTGTCCCTAGTCTCCCTTTCCAGGTACCAGATTTTCTTTCTTATAATGCGTTCAATCAAGTTTAACCTAGAGCTGCTTCTTTACATATTTTGAGTTCAACCTAAACTTTTCTCTGTACATTGTGAATTATAACAAGTGGAGATGTTAACAGATTGTAGCCTACACTTGTGCCAATCACTGAGTTTTGGCCAATCAAATGTAGCCAACTGTTCGAACCATGTTCAAATAAGGCAAACACCAAGCTGTAACCAATCCAGCTGTTTCTGTATCTCACTTTCATTTTCTGTAAGTCACTTTTTCTGTCCATAAATCTTCTTCCACCACATGACTGCGCTGGAGTCTCTGAGTCTACTCTGGCTTGGAGGCTGCCCAATTCATGACTTGTTCTTTGCTCAAACTCTTTTCATTTGTCTGAAGTGTTTCTTTTATCAAATGCAACTTACGTTTTCAAATTGCATTAGATTACAAATATTTTTTTCAAATACCTTTTATACTGTGTTCTAAATGCAGTCAGCCCTCTGTATCCAAGGGATTCCACCTCTATGGATTCAACCAACTGCAGACTGAAAATGTTCAAAAAAATAGTTCCACAAAGTTACAAAAAGCAAAAACTGAACTGGATACACACCAAATATTATGTTGAATCCGCAAGAATGAAGTGATGTATAGGCATTATATTAGATATTATAAATAACCTAGAGATGATTTAAAGTATATGGAAGGATGCACATGGGTTAAATGAAAATACTAGGCCATTTAATGTAAGGGACTTGAGTATTTTGTATCTGTAGGGGATCCTGAAACCAGCTCCCCACGGACATTGAGGGACAACTTTAATGCCCAAGATGACCCAGGATATACCTCTTATTTCTACTTTATTATAACAGTTAAGAAATCATAGCTTGGTGGCCTCTGATCTCTTTCACAAGTTAAAATGTGATCCTTTAGGGACCTACGTGAAAGGTGAAGGTGATGTGGTTTCCTTCCCTAATTATAGGAACAGTCTAGACTACTATAGCCCCCAGACAACTACTGAGATGTCTAAATAATGCATTTACCTAAGAAAACATCTCAGCTCATAAACTATAAGCATTAAAAATATAAATTATAATTGATATCTATATAGAAAAGATGTTACCATTTGGATTCACATAAAAATTAGAAGTCCATGGAAAACGTGTGCCCTAGTTAAATATCTGGTATCAAACATGCCAACCTATCTATTTAAAGATCTCAGACAAAAGTATGAGGCCCATGCACCATTGTATTGATGCTGTATATATGCAAAATATGAAAGTATTTATTCCATTATAAAATATGTAACAATATTATTAAAGTCTCCATAAGGCTAGGGATCCTGGTGGACTAGACAGAGAACACAAATTACATGGCTAAAAAGCTGGCTTCACTTGGGTGTACAAAAACACCTGGTTTCCTAAAAATCCACTGCACATTTCTGATAACAATCAAACTATATTACGGTGACATATATTAAGGTTTTGTTGGTACATGTTTTAAAGTAAATAGGTATTCAGGCAGAGAATGTTCCAGGGAGTATAAGCAGCAAATCTATTAATCATCTCATAATAATGTTAAGTTTTATAAAGAAACCAATTATTTCTTCCTTTGTTCAACTGGGGAAACTGGATTCAAGAAGTATCTAGATTCATGGGACCATCTCGCTAAGTGTTGCCTTTATCTTACCACCAGTATCCTGTGACCCTGTCTTCAGGCATTTAATTCTCAAAACATATTGTGTACACTGGTGAACATGAACAAAAATTTTACAGGTATTTTTATAATATATTCAAAAATAGCACATAAAACTGTGATTTCAATGAGCTGAAGAAATAGTTAAAAAGAAAGCTTGAAGCTAGTCCTTTAAAAATGAAGAAGAGTGTAAATGATACAGGAGTGTGACAAAAATCATGAACCTTGCCTAAAATAATGACAGAAGTTTGGAAAGCAATGGAAGAGAGGTGTACAGGGGCGCTGAGTGTGGGGAGATGCGGATGTGTCTTGCTTCATTGTATGCTGCAGAAATCTATAATTAGTGTGAAGCACGTTAAAAAGCAAGTACATCTTCAGTAGTAAATGTTATTCTTCCTAAATTGCCATCAAGTTTGTTATATTGATGTGGAATATAAAAATTGACAAACTTTTTAACACATGAGAGAACACAGTAAGTGAAAGTATGGATCGTCTCACGGGGAGGATTTTGACATCAATTAGACCATTTCTAGTATTTATTAGATTATAGGTACTTTCAAATTAGATTGACTGAAAAAAGTTTTTCCCACTGTATTTAGAAATATGAGAAAATAGGCCAGGCTTATGCCTGTAATCCTAATACTTTGGGAGGCCCAGGTGGGAGGATTCCTTGAGCCCAGGAGTTCGAGACCAGTCTGAGGTACATACTGGGACCCTGTCTCTACAAAAAAGTAAATAAAATTAGCCAGGTGTGGTGGCAGGCTCCTGTAGTCCCAGCTACTTGGGAGGCTGAGGAGGGAGAATCACTACAGTCTGGGATGTTGATGCTGCAGTGAGCAATGATCATGCCACTGCACTCTAGTCTGGGTGACAGAACAAGATCATATCTTGGGGGAAGAAAAGAAATATGGGAAAATAAATGAAAAAGAGACAAAATATAGTTGAAATGTGTTCCCCAACTTGCTTGAATTGTTTACTTACTAGGGATGCAGACTTAAATAGCATAATTTGTTGTTACACTCTCAACCTAAAATCAGTTTCACAGTGATGATATATATATACCTACTTTTTTTTTTTTTTTTTTTAAGACAAAGTCTCACTCTTTTGCCCGGCTGGAGTGCAGTGGTGCGACCTCGACTCACTGCAACCTCTGCCTCCCGGGTTCACGTGATTCTCCTGCCCCAGCCTCCTGAGGAGCTGGGATTACAGGCACACACCATTATACCTGGCTAATTTTTGTGTTTTTAGTAGAGACAGGGTTTCACCATGTTGGTCAGACTGGTCTCAAACTCCTGACCTCGTGATCTGCCTGCCTCAGCCTCCCAAAGTGCTGGGATTACAGGCCTGAGCCACCGTGCCCAGCCATACTTACATATTTTATATATTTTCATATATGCCTATAATATGTAAAAATGAACCCCAAAGATCCTGATATAATTTGTCTGAAATATAATTGTCTAAAATATAATTTGGACAAATTATTTTTCCATGTAAATGACTTCATCAGTTTTCAGATATCCTGCCCACATTGGCCAAATTCTGCATTTTGTGGGGAAAGGGAAAGGAAGAAATAGACATAGAGATGGCCAAATGCTATGGTTTGGATATGGTTGTTTTCACCAAAACTCATGTTGAAACTTGATCTCTGATGTGGCGATGTTGGGAGGTGGAGCCTACTGGGAGGTGTTTAGGTTGTATGGTCAGATCCCCCATGAATGACTTGCTGCTGTTCTTGCAGTAGTGAATGAGTTTTCACTCTTGTGAGACTGGATTAGTTTTTAGGGAATCAATGAGTTTCCTTGAGAGTGAGCTGCTGTAAAGCCAGGACACTACTCAGGTATCACATTCTTTGCTCCTGTGTGCTTCCCCTTTGTTCTCTGCCATGTTGTGGCACCACACAAAAGGCCTTAAGATAAACCAGGGCTATGCCATTGAACTCAGTCTGCAGAACCGTGAGCTAAATAAACCTCTTTTTCTTTATAAATTACCCAGTCTGAGGTATTTTTGTTATAGCAACCCAAAACAGACTAATGTACAAGGAATTTGCAATGCCCCTCTCCCTCTATGTCAGATATTTACCTAATGTTTAGGAATTACATGTAATGTATACAAGCTGTAGTAAAAACAAAAAAAATCTGTATGGGACTCATCTCTGTAACTGCAAAGGCCTTGAGATGACGCATCTTTTTCAGTATATTTTGATTTTACTACAACAAGTAGCCCAGAGGAAGCTTTGTAGGGAACAAGATTACTCAGTAACTCTTGGTTGAATGAATTAATGAACTAGTAAGTGGATTAACAAAATTAGGCCAGTTAAGGAAACACACTGTTTCTACACCAATTAGCTATTTTGGGTTTAAATATTTTTAAAATTACTGTTGGTTCTGCTCTCTTTTTTTTTTTTCTTTTTGAAACAAGGTCTTGCTCTGTCACCCAGGCTGGAGGGCAGTCGCTCCATCAATCATAGCTCACTGCAGCCTTGAACTCCTGGGCTCAAGCAGTCCTTCTGCCTTGGCCTCCTGAGTAGCTGGGACTACAAGAATGTGCCATCATGCCCAGCTATTTTTTAGTTTTTTTTAAAAATAGAAACAAGGTCTTGCTACATTGCCCAGGCTGGTCTCACAATTCTGGGCTCAAGCAATCTTCCTGTCTCAGCCTCCCAAAGTGTTGGGATTACAGGCATGATCCACCATGCCCAGCTTGATGCTTCTCTCTTGAAGGTTGATAACTAATAAATTAATCTGCCTTTGATTGGCTACTTTTCTCAGTAAGAAAAACAAAAACCACATGTCAGTCATCCCCATGCCCATCTCAGTAATTTATTCCCCAAATATTATTCTTCTCATTTACAAAATTTGAGAGGAAACTTAGTTTTTTCACCAAAGATAGGTAGGATAAAAAATAATATAGTGTGAGAGATTTTAATTAGACATATTACAACATTTAATTAGACATTTTAAAACCATATAATAAGGTATGTTTGTAGTAACAAATCTCAATACAATGTGATAAAATTTTGTAAAATTCTCTTCTCTGGAAGTCATTATAAAAGCATTCTTAGTGATTTTAATGACTTAATGCTTTAGTTTCTGGTTGAAAGCCACCAGCTGTCTGATGGCAGCCAAATGCACTGATCTTTAAAAAACTTCCTTCAAGTTTTATGATTCAATAAACACAAGACCTAACATTTATTTAGGATTTCACATTTCAGAAAAGCCCTTTTAAAAACATTTTTATCATTTAATCATTACCACAATCCTAATTAGTATGCCTAATTATTTTCATGTCTTTACTGCAGAAACTTCTTCTTGATTCAGTGATTTTCATAAGGTACTACAGATTTGTGCAGCACAGACCTTGGATTCAAACTAAATTTAGTCAAATCCAACTACATCATGTTTTATCGTGTTGCTGACAATAATCATGGCAACCACCTCTACTCTACAGAGAAATAAGTTCACTTTAAGACAACCTTTCACTTTTTAAAAGATTTTCCCTCAGCTATAAATAACATAGTATAAAATTCCATTCTTTCACATTGTTGCACTTAAAAAATAAGTCTAATCTGGTATTCAAAAGGGAAGGGATCTGCCTTTTCTTGTATGTAAATTTTATCTGAATGAAAAGATTAACAGTTATTAATAACCAATAATGCTATGAAGCAAAAGTATATAATAGGAGTTATTATATACTTTTGTAGTTATAGTATATAGTATATATAGTATATATATAGTATATATAGTATATATATAGTATATATAGTATATATACTATATACTCCTAGTATATAATAGGAGTTATTACTAACAAAATGAACTCTGGAATAAGAGAGCCCAGAAATAGACCCACACAGATATAGTCAACTGATCTTTGACAGTAGTGAAGGCAATTCAATGGAGGAAGGACAGTCTTTTCAACAAGTGATGCTGGATATCTGCATGCAAAATAATGAATCTAGACACAGACCTTACATCTTTCACGAAAATTAATCTAAAAAGGATTGTAGCCCTCAATGAAAAACGCAAAAACATAAAACTCCTAGAAAATAACATAGGAGAAAATCTGGGTAACCTTGGGTTTGATGATGACTTTTTAGATAAAAAGCCAAAGCAAAATCCATGAAGAAAAATTGGTAGTTGAACTTCATTAAAAATTCAAAACTTCCATTTTGTGAAAGATGCTGTTAAGATAATGAAAAGACAAGCCAAAAAAATCTTTGAAAAACCTATAAAGGTCTCTACAAGGAGAACTAGAAAACACTGCTAAAATAAATCACAGATGACACAAACAAATGGAAATACATCCCATGCTCAAGAATTGGAAGAATCAATGTCATAAAAACGACCATACTTCCCAAAACACTCTAAGATTTAGTACTATTCCTATTAAAATACCAACATCATTTTTCTTTTCTTTTTTTTTTTTTTGAGACAGAGTCTGGCTCTGTTGCCCAGGCTGGAGTGCAGTGGCCGGATCTCAGCTCACTGCAAGCTCCGCCTCCCAGGTTCACACCATTCTCCTGCCTCAGCCTCCTGTGTAGCTGGGACTACAGGCACCCACCACCTCGCCCGGCTAGTTTTTTGTATTTTTTTTTTTTTTTTTTTAGTAGAGACGGGGTTTCACTGTGTTAGCCAGGATGGTCTCGATCTCCTGACCTCGTGATCCACCCATCTTGGCCTCCCAAAGTGCGGGATTACAGGCTTGAGCCACCGCGCCAGCCCCCCAACATCATTTTTCACAGAAGAAAATAATCCTAAAATTCATATGGAATAGAAAAAGAGCTTCAGTAGTCTGAGCAATCCTAAGCAAAAATAACAAATCTGGAGGCATCACATTACCAGACTTCAAATTATACTACAAGGCTACAGTAACTAAAATGGCATGGCATTGATATAAAAGTAGATACACAGATCAATGGAATAGAATATAGAATCCAGAAATAAAGTCAAATATACCCAACTGATCTTTGACAAAGTATATGAACACATAAATTAGGGAAGGGACACCCTATTCAATAAATGGTGCTGAGAAAACTGGATAGCCACATGTTGAAGAATGAAACTGGATCCTCTCTCTCACCATATTACAAAAGTCAACTCAAGATGGATTAAAGACTTAAATTGAAGACGTGAAACCGTAAAAATTCTGTAAGAAAATCTAGAAAAAACTCTTTTGGACATTGGCCTAGGTGAAGAATTTATTATTAAGACCCCAAAATCAAATCAATGAAAGCAAAAGTAAGGAAATAGGACCTAATTAAACTAAAAAGCTTCTGCACGGCAAAAGAAATAATCATCAGAGTAAACAGACAACCCAGAATGAGAGAAAATATTTGCAAACTATGCACCTGACAAAGGACTAATATCCAGAATCTACAAGGAACTCTCACAAATCAGCAAGGAAAAACAAATAATCTCATCAAAAAGGTGGGCAAATGACATGACTAAACAATTCTTGAAAGAAGATATATACATAGCCAACAAAAATATGAAAAACTGCTCAGCATCACCAATCATCAGGGAAATGCAAATTAAAACCACAATAAGATACCACCTTACTCCAGCCAGAATGGCCATTATTAAAAAGCGCCCCCGCCCGCCCCCCACCCCCAAATAGATGTTGGTATGGATGTGGTGAAGAGGGAATGCTTATAAACTGCTGGTGGGAATGTAAATGAGTACAACCTCTCTGGAAAATAGTATGGAGATTTCTCAAAGAACTAAAAGTAGTTCTACCATTCAACCCAGCAGTCCCACTACTGAGTATCTACTCAAAGGAAAATAAATCATTATGTCAAAAAGACAGCTGCATGCATATGTTTATTGCAGTACAGTTCACAATTGCAAAGATGTGAAACCAACCTAAGTGCCCATCAGTCAATACGTGGATAAAGAAAATGTGGTATATATACACATGGAATACTACTCAGCCACAAAAAAGAACAAAATAATATCTTCTGTAGCAACCTGGATGAAGCTGGAGGCCATTATTCTAAGTGAAGTGACTCAGGAATGCAAAAGTAAATACTGTATGTTCTCACGTATAAGTGGGAGCTAAGCTATAGATACACAAAACCATGCAGGGTGGTATAATGGACATTGGACACTCAGAAGGAGGGTGATGGATAAAAAACTATGTATCGAGTACAATGTACACAACTAGGGTGACAGGTACACTAAAATCTCAGATTTCACCACTATATAATTTGCCTATGTAACCAAAATCCACTTGTACTAAAAAAACTATTGAAATGTCATATATATAATGTGTATGTTATATATAAACATGATAAAGGACTGGTATACAAAATATTAAAAAAAACAAAAACCCTTAAAGCTCAACAATAAGAAAACAAACAACTCAATTTAAAATAGGAAAAAATCTGAACAAACACCTCATTAAAGACATGCAGATGGCCAGTAAATACATGAGAAATTGCCAACATCTTTAGATGTTAGAAAATTGCAAGTTAAAACAACAGTGAAATACCACTATGCATCTATTAGTATGACTAAAATCACAAACACTGACACCACCAAATGTGACAAGGATGTAGAGTAACAAGTTGTCTCATTCATTGCTGATAGAAATGCAAAAGGGTATATAGCTGCTTGGGAATACAGTTTAGAATACATAACTAAACATACTCTTAATATAAGATCCCGCAATTTCACTCATTGGCATTAACCCAAATGAATTGAAGACTTATATTTACACAAAAACTGCATGTGAGTATTTATAGCAGATTTATTCAGAATTAGCAAAACTTGGAAGCAACTAAGATGTCCTTTAGTTGGTGAATTAATAAACTATGGTACATTCACACAATGGAATATTATTCAATGATTATCAGTCCACAAAAAATCATGGAGGAACCTTAAATACATACTGCTGAGTGAAAAAAAAAGGCGATCTGGAAAGGCTACACACCGTATGATTCCAATTATATAACATTCTGAAAAAGGCAAAATTACGGAGATAATAAAAAGATCAGTGGTTGCTGTGGGCTTAGTGGGGAGGGAAGAAGGGATGAATAAGTAAATGGAGAGAGCATTTTTTAGGAAGGTGAAACTATTCTGTACAATACCACAATGGTGGGTACAAAATATATTTGTCAAAACCTGCAGAACGCAGAACACACAACACAGAGCGTGAATCTTAATATGAACTATGGATTTATAGTTAATAAATTATGTATCAATATTGGCTCATCAATTTTAATAAATGTACCACACTAATAAAAGATGTTAATAATAGAGGAAATGAACAGTATTGTGGAGGGCAGCAGAAAGAGAAGGGTATGTAGGAACTCTGTATTTTCCACTTACTTTTTCTGTAAACTTGAAACTGTTCTAAAAAATAAAATCTACTCAAAAATCTACATGATTCAAGGCCAGGTTAGCAAACATTTTATCTCTATTTATAAGCAAGATAGACTCAGTATAGTGTGATTATTCAGAATTAGAAAACATACATACATGTATACTTGTTTCTCTCTCCCAGGAAAATACAAAAAAGTATCAAAACTATACGAATTAAATGACTACTTCTTAAGAAACCCAACCCATAAAGATTTAGAATATTTTACAAAATTATAGTTTCAGTTGTCTTGAAGACATTATATTTATGTTCTTCTGTTTAATTCAGTATTTGCTAATCCAGTTTAGGAGAATTTGATTAAATATGTCCTAATGAGAATATGACCACAATGAGATAATTTTCTGGACAATTAATTTTAAAATTAACCTTTTTCTCATGCTTATTTTATCCATAATTTAGCTTTTGAGAACAGAGGATGATTGTCAGAACATTTCAGTAATCAGTATTTATCAATCCTTTATTAGAACTCTGGCCCTAAAATATAACAGTTATAGAAGAAAATCCGTGTAGACAATCACCCAAGACTTTTCCCACCATACTTATATAGTAGTACTGTAAAATTCTAAATAAAAATGTTTAAAGAATTTCAAATCAATGTATTTTTGTTAGGGTGGAATGAGTTCGCAATGGGCCCAAGATAAACTCTATAATTTGTCTTGGTAGTTAATTATTATAATAGACTAACCGTATTACATTCTATATAAAAATAAGACTTGGGCCAGGCGCGGTGGCTCATGCCTATAATCCCAGCACTGTGGGAGGCCAAGGCGGGCAGGTAACAAGGTCAGGAGATCGTGACCATCCTGGCTAACATGGTGAAACCTCGTCTCTACTAAAAATACACAAAATTAGCCGGGCATGGTGGCGGGTGCCTGTAGTCCCAGCTACTCGGGAGGCTGAGGCAGGAGAATGGCATGAACCCGGGAGGTGCAGCTTGCAGTGAGCCAAGATCGTGCCACTGCATTCTAGCCTGGGCGACAGAGCGAGACTCTGTCTCAAAAAATTAATAATAATAAAAAATAAATGAATAAGACTTGACCAGCAACATTCGTTTGAATTTATTAGTCCTCAGTGGGATTTTATTTCTGTTGCATTGTAAAACTGGTGTTTTAATTTATGTACTTTTCATCCTATTTACATAGACTGTACATACTTAATGTTAAGCTATGAATATTGTAAATATTATAAATACCAGGTAACTTATTTATGTTCCAGAACAACTCAGGAAGAATTACTGTTTTTTGTGTCAAAGTACTCCAAGGCAAAGGTGATAACAAATATCGAAAATAAATGATTTGATGACGAACTATGTTTCATTACAACAGTGCTTGACATGTGTATATTAACAGGTATTTGTAGAATGAAAGACTGGGTTAATATATACTCCCAAACTTAACAAAACAATAAAGGAAGGTTACTAAGATTTATTGAACATCTACTACGCACTAGGCACTCTGCGCCTTATCATGAAACAGCACAGCAAACTATCATTATACAAACAAAGATGAAAAAGGCTAAGTAATTTGCCCAAGTTTACAAAGCTGTTAAGTGGCAGAGTTGGAATGCAAACTGGGAATGTTTCTGATCCCTGTTCTGTCTTTTATTCATTCTGCATTGCCTAATAGAGAAAAGTACTAAGATCTGAAAATCTGAAATCTTAACATCCTCAAATACGGGTAAAAAACCCTTTCTTCTCCAAGTTTTGGGATGTACTCTGTGTCAACAGAAGAAGGTAAAATTGAGAGCATGCTAACAGTCCTTAAAATACTGCAGTGAGTGTATCTACAAATACCCGTTAATATGTACATGCCAAGCACAGTTGTAATCAAACATAGCTCTTCATCAAATCATTTATTTTTGATATTTGTTATCACCTTTGCCTTGGAGTACTTTGACACAAAAAAACAGTAATTCCTCCCGAGTTGTTCTGGAACATAAATCGTATTTTGACTTTTCTTTGGTACAACACAGCAGATAGGGTATGATGTCCAGAGGATCCCAAGATGGGCTATCAACCTAACTTCTTTCACAACATTTTCAACTAAGCTATGGGAAATATTTTTACTTTCAAAGAGAGTTTTGTTAACATGCATCTATTTCTCATTGACATAAAACAGAGGTGAGATTTTGACAAAAAGTGGAATCACTTTTGTCATATGACTTGCCCAATTTCAGCTTTCACTAATTCACCAAATTTCTCCTGAAAGTCAAGACAGTAGGGATGAGCATGAGCACTTTTCTCCACCTCATCTCCTCCAATCCACTGTCCCAATCCCAAAGGTTCTCTGTGAACTGCGCGTTTAGAAGGCTGTTCAAAACTAATTTTATCGACCTAATGACACTAGGAAAATGATTGCAGTTGCTGTGAGTTTTCTTTTGCTACGTAGAACTGATATCAGCTGTAGAAGTCAGTGGACTTACTTTACAGACACTGTCAATGTTAGTCACCTTTACTAATTCACAAACTCAGTAATAGTCACAGATGTATCATAATCCAAAGAGGGAACACAGAAACAAACACTATTAATGGTTTGAACCTTTGAACTCTGATTAACTCATCTGCCTGAGACTTGAAATTTTATGCCAAGCAAGGATGATTATCCTACCGAAGTAAGTCTGACTGACATACTCATTTAGGACCAAAATATGCCTATCATTTCCCACTTTTCAGCCCCTGGGGACTTCAGCATCTTCCCAGTCTTTGCAAAACTCCATCTTAGACCTTTGTTTTGGTGGCTCTAATATTTTAATCTACACTTTCCCTGCATTTTGACTAACAGGTTTTTCTCTGTCCTTGTAGCCTGGCCTCAGGCAGTCTTAAGTTATTACCTTGGTAATAACCTTCCTTATTTCCATTCTTGATATTTAGGGTAAGGCACAATTAGTCGCAGAAGCCACAAAACATCAGCCAATGCATGAATTCTCCTATTCAGGAACCATTGCAGCGAATTGTAGAAACTCGTATCTCCAAACCACATGCCACTGTATCCAACAGAAAGAATCTATCCGTAGCCCATGACCAATACTAATCATCATAACAATTTTTTATTTTTATTTTTTGAGATGGAGTCTCGTTCTGTCACCCAGGCTGGAGTGCAGTGGTGCCATCTCAGCTCACTGCAACCTCCACCTCTTGGGTTCAAGCAATTCTCCTGCCTCAGCCTCCCAAGTAGCTAAGATTACACATGCGTGCCACCACACCCAGCTAACTTTTTGTTTTAGTCGAGATGGAGTTTCACTGTGTTAGTCAGGATGGTCTCAATCTCTTGAACTCGTGATCCGCTTGGCTTAGCCTCCAAAAGTGTTGGGATTACAGGCATGAGCCACCATGCCTGGCCCATCATAATGAATGTTAATACAATGGAACTTTTACCACAGTGGTGGGTAAGATGCCAAGGGATATGAGGAATAGGGACAGCCTCTGAAGGTACATGTGAACTGTGCCCAGTCTGCTAATTTGATACAATTCCTATTGCTCAAATTCAGCATTTAAAATCAAATAACAACATCATCGATATTTGTAACCAACAGGGAAATGCAAATCAAACCACAATGAGATATCACTTTACCCCCAAATCCCATGTGGAAATGAAATCCTCAGTGTTGGAGGTGGGGCCTGGTGGGAGGTGATTGGATCACGGGAGGGGATTCTCATGAATGGTTTAGTACTATCCCCTTGGTGCTGTCTTCATGGTAGGGAGTGAATCATCATGAGATTCAGCTGTTTTAAAGTGTATGGCGTCCTCTCTCTTTCTTGCTCCCGCTCTGGCTGTGGCACCTCCTTTGCCTTCCACCATGATTGTAAGTTTCCTGAGGCCTCCCCAGAAGCCAAGCAGATGCCAGCATCATGCTTCCTGTACAGCCTGCAGAACCATGACCTAATTAAACCTCTTTTCTTCATAATTTATAAATTATCCAATCTCAGGTATTTCTTTATAGCAATGTAAGAATGACCTAATACAGAGGGCTACTATCAAAAAGGAAAAGAAGACAAAATAACAAGTGTTGGCAAAGATATGGAGAAATTGAACCCTTGCGCACTGCTTGTGGGAATGTAAAATGGTACAATCACTATGGAAAATAGTATGGCAGTTCCTCAAAAAATTACAGATAGAATTACAATTTGATCTAGCAATTCCACTTCTGGGCATATACCCTAAAAAACTGAAGGCAAGGACACAAACAGGTATCTGTACATCCATGCTCATAATATCATTATTCATAATAACTGAAAGATGGAAATAACTCAAATGTCTATTGACAAATGAATGAAAAAGAAAAGTATTTTAGGCCAGGCATGGTGGCTCATGTCTGTAATTTCAGCACTTTGGGAGGCCAAGGCAGGTAGATTGCTTGAGCTCAGGAGTTCAAGACTAGCCTGGGCAACATGGTGAAACTCAGACTCTACAAAAAATACAAAAATCAGCCAGGTGTGGTGATACATGCCTGTAGTCCCAGCTACTCGGCACACTGAGGTGGGAGGATCACTTGAGCCAAGGAAGCAGAGGTTACTGTGAGTTGAGATTGTGCCACTGTGCTCTAGCCTGGGTGACAAAGTCAGATTCTGTCTCAAAAAAAAAAAAAAATAGTAGTATACATATATACATACAATGGAATATTATTTAGCCTTCAAAAGGAGAGAAATTCAAATTCTGACACATGCTACATCATGGATGAACTTTGAAGATATTATGCTAAGTTACATAGCCAGATATAAAAGGAAAATACTGTATGATTTCACTCATATGAAGTACTTAAAGTAGGCAACTTTATATACAGAGAGAGGAGCATGGCAGTTTCCAGGAACAGGGGGCAGAGGGAATGGAAAGTTACTGTTTGATGGGTATGAAGTTTTAGTATGGGCAGATGAGACATTCTGGAAACCGGTGATGGTAATGGATGCACAACATTGTGAATGTATTTAATGCCACTTAAGAATGACTAAAAAGGTAAAATTTATGATATATGTTTTACTGCAATAAGAATATTATAAAATTTTAAAAATAAAAATGCAACTGGAAATGACCCAAGAGATTCACATATCAACGCTCCTTGATTTTTGCATATGCAGACGCTGAGGCCACAAGAGATTAAACTTCTGAGTTAAGAAAACACATCTAGTTAGTATGGCAGAGGTAAAACAAGAACCCCATGATCTTGAGACTCCAAACCCGGGATATTTCCATTATCCGAGGGTTATCTCCCTTTCCTGCTAAGTTGCTTATTTCACTTAGCCACTTTGATTTCTAGCCTTCTCACAAAGCTCTGGTGTGTCCCCAGGCATGACTCTACATAACTACAGCCTCTTTTTGGTGATGGCTGACATTCTTGATACATGGCCCTTTCTAGAAGAAGGGGAGGATCGCTAATCTTCCAACAGAAATACTAGTGGATTTCCAATTCTCAATACTGCATTACTTATGGCTGGATACTATTCTGAGACAGGCTAGCATAGTTTGACATCTGGTAAGGTGTCTTAACCAGCATGCCAACTTAGTGAAAGAGCCAGGTGTTAAATAAGCACAAGGACCAGTGATCTGATCTTTTCCTGTCTTGTTAATTTGTTGTTAAACTAGATGACCAAAGTCTTGCAACATATTTTGATGAGGAGTGATCACAGCAAGCTTATGACCCTGATAGGCGAATCCTAGCACCTGCATTCATCCCTGTAAAACTCCCCTGCCCCATCCTAGCTAGGGTGAACCTGTTCTGACATTGGTTCTCATCGGAGACTCCTGCCAATCATACAAAATACTGGTATGTGACAGCAGTCATATTCATGAGTACCTCGATTCAATTTTCTCTTAGTTGACCGTGCGCGATGGCTCACGCCTGTAATCCCAGCACTTTGGGAGGTCAAGGCAGGTGGATCACCTGAGGTCAGGAGTTAGGGATCAGCCTGACCAACATGTTGAAACCCTGTCTTACTACTAAAAATACAAAAACTAGCTGGGCGTGGTGGCAGGCGCCTGTAATCCCAGCTACTCAGGAGGCTGAGGCAGGAGAATCGCTTGAACCCGGGAGGCGGAGGTTGCAGTGAGCCAAGATTGCGCTATTGCATTCCAACCAGGGTAACAGAGCGAGACTTTGTCTCAAAAAAAAAAAAAAAAAAAATTCTCTTCGATTCAGGCACTTCCCTTGTAGTTAAAATCTTGCAACACTAGAGTCTTCATCTGACTATGGCCCATCAGTAGCGGAATTATATAAAGCCCCACGTCTAGGAGCCAGACATCACGGAGCTTTCTTTATCTCTACTCCTAAGATCAGTCCTGCAAGCTTAGTCTCATTTTGAAGAATGAGAAACAGAGAGTCAGATTTAATAAGTTTTATCAAATTCCTTATAAACAATAAGCCCTTAAGTTCTAACCTCTCACACATTCTAATCATGGCTGGCCCATAAGCGTTCCTTCAGCATTCCTAACTCCAGATGGTCATTCACACCTTTTCCTTGTCCAGACCAGTGCTTCTCAAGCTTTAATGTGCATGGAAATCACCTGAATATCTTGATAATATGCAGACTTTGATTCATTAGGTCTGAGATGGAGGATAAGATTCTGCATTTCTAACATTTTTCCAGCCAATGCGTCTGAATCCAGATAATAAATTGAGAAGCAAAGCTCTAGAATTGTGCTTCCCAACAAGGTAGTCTTCAGCCACAAATTGTGATTATGCCCTTGAAATGTACTAGTCTGAACTGTGATGTGCTTTCAGTGTAAAAGACACACCAGATTTTGAAGACGTAGTATAAAAAGAAGTGTATAAAGATCTCACAATTTTTTATTGATCACATATTGAAATAATATTTTGAATATATTGGGTTAAATAAAAAGTATAATTAAAATCATCATCTCCTTTTTTACCTTTTTAAATTGAATATTAGAAAATGTAAATTGACATATATGTTTCATATTATATTTCTATTGGACAGTCTGCTCTAGAGAATTCTCCTAAATCTTCTCTACCCAATTATCATTTAGCACATACTGCT
>NW_012105908.1:2047854-2050270 GCF_000951045.1 Mandrillus leucophaeus
AAATGCAGAACTTGAGAAGGCACTTGGCTAGAAGTAAGGGGCATATGGCAAATGTTATGTCAAATAGGATTTAAGAAATATTTACTCATCTTCAATTTGAGGTTCAAGGGTCACTTCCTCCTAGAGTTAAATGTACTTCCTGGTACATTTTCATTCATTCGTTATTCACTCATTCATTCACTCACTCACTTGCTTACTATTTATTCACCCCCTCACTCACAGGCTCATTCTTTCAACAAGCAATTTTCTGGGCACTACCATAAACCAAGTGCTGGTGATTTCAGCACTCATAAGCTAGTCTAGTGTAAGAGACAGACACATATAATTTCTTAAGTAAAAGGAAGTTTCCAGACCATCCTCTTTGCTTACCAATCTCCAAACTAAATCTGGTAGTTTGCTCTACTTTTCTGACCAATCATTTATACGTTAGTATCATCATATAAAGAATTTAAAAGGTTTTTTTTCTTTTAACATATTTAACCTTGAAGACTTTGAGAATTTGAACTTCTTTACCTTATTTATCATGTAAAAAAAAGAAGAAAAGCCAAGTTGGAAAACCAATTTCAAAAAAAAATGTGTATTTGCATGTGTTATATGCATGTATCGGCGTATCTTGATGGGATCATGTATCCCCTGCCACAATATAAGTTCTTGTCTTTTTCAGCATTGTACTCCCCAGATTATGCATGAGAAAGTATTATAAACTGAAATGGAATCTATGACCACATAAGCTAGGCATGACAGAAGCAAGAGACATTTTATTTCTAAGTCTCATTTCATCACTACATCACAACAAATTTAACATTCCTTATTTTCTGAGAAAATAGTCTATTTGATACTCAGTGTAATCATATCCTTGGAGAAAAGGGATTCTGCTCATTTTTCTGGAGCCACACATGGCTGTACATTTGGGGCGCTCCCTGCAGCTAGGCTTTACAAACGACAGTCATCGGTCTAGTGGTGACATTGGAACAGGACAAAATTAATTTATTGCCTTGAGAAATATGGAAGGAAAAGAAAAGAAACATAAAAATCTATTATTTGGACAGCTTTAAGCTTTGACCTACTCAACAAAGCTAATGCAATAGTGATGTTCACTCATTAAAATTCTTCTAGTATGAATTTTATATTAATTATGTTTTATATTCATATTATGCATTACCTATTAGAGGCTTGTATGCCCACAGCACTAATGCTAGTAATTAAAGATCTGTTGGCAGTCTGCTTTTTAGCAACATGGTTTTGAATCATAGGAAGCTGAAATCTGGCATACAATTTGTCATTCATGCCGAAGTAGGTTTTTTCCTCCAAAACTCAATTAGAATTAGTTCATGTCATTTTAGTTTAAAAGCAACAAAGGCAAATGGTTTGTTGCTTTACATTGGCTTTGGGACCAGTGGATAGATTTTAAAATTCTGCCTTAAAATATACATTTTTGGTTTTCCATGAATATGAATCAAATCCCCTTTGGTATTCAAAGCATAAAAATTATTCTTTAGTTTGTACCAGTTTTCAAGCTACTATATTGTATCATATGTTTATTTGTTTTAGCCATTAAAAAACTAGGCCCAATGGGTTTTTTCAGACCTGAGATCTGGAGGGTCTGGAGTCCTAAGATGATCCGAAGGAGACACTGTATTGCTTAGGAGGTCAGCAGTGGGAGAGAATTCTAGGGCCTCATGCCCTTGCCAGGGGTCAGCTGTTTACAGGAGAATGAGAGACTCCAGAGATCAGAGATATATAGTTGTGATCCTGACCTAAGATATAGTCTTACACAATGAGGAATGAGATACAAGCCTGGAAAGTCCTCTTTTGAGGACTTTTAAAATATTCTTTTATAAGGAGTGCAACAAAGAGGTTAAATACTTGCTTAAGATCATAGGGCTTATTAAGAACTAACTCCTGATTCCTTCCCAGTCCAATTTTCTGACACCAGCATACACTGAGAATTTGAGTCGCTTAATGAGTTGAAATAGTTTTAAATTGATGTGAAAGTTTTCAATGTAATTTAGCAAATGCTTACTGAGTACCTTCTACAGAGTGAGGGTGATGTAGGCCTAAAGCCCAAGCTCCCTCAAATAGTTCTGGAAAACAGGCTGGACTAGATTAGAAAGAAGGCAGGAGAGCTAGGTTGGGGACATCAGAGCCCAACATATCATAGGGAGAGGCTGAAGACCACTGGGATGCGGGAATGAAGGTGGGCGCCTAGGAGAGGGGTGGGAAGAGCTCCAGAGATGCTCAATGGGTGCAATAGGTGAATATGCCAGAGCTGAGGATCTGATACATGTGTGTCTATGAGCCAAGGCTGACAATTATGTCAATTCAACCAGATTATGGAGTAGAAGATGTGGAAGATGTTTACTTTTATTTTTTTATTTTTATTTATTTATTTATTTATTTATTTATTTATTTATTT
>NW_012105908.1:2050320-2050881 GCF_000951045.1 Mandrillus leucophaeus
TTTATTTATTTATTTATTTATTTATTTATTTATTTGATACAGAGTCTTGCTCTGTCACCCAGGCTGGAGTGCAGTGGCAGGATCTCTGCTCACTGCAACCTCTGCCTCCCGGGTTCAAGTGATTCTCCTGCCTCAGCCTCCAGAGTAGCTGGGATTACAGGCGCCTGCCACCACACCCAGCTAATTTTTTATTTTTAGTAGAGATGGGGTTTCACCATGTTGTCCAGGCTGGTCTCAAACTCCTGACCTCAGGTGATCCAACCGCCTTAGCCTCCCAAAGTGCCGGGATTACAGGCGTGGGCCACCGCACCCTGCCAGATGTTTACTTTTAAACTGTCAGAACTTAATATGAGCTTTTTCACTCATAACCTCGAGACACTCTTCTCTGGAATAATGGAGACCCACAGGACATATATGCGCAGATTCAGCCCCATGCCAGTCTTGCCTTAGTTAAGGAAAAATTAAGAGGCCTTGCTCAATCCTAAGAAAACACATTCTTTGACCAGGGTATTAAATACCAGTAACAGTTTCTCCTTGTTCCTGAGATAAATCCCTCCCAAA
>NW_012105908.1:2051381-2077825 GCF_000951045.1 Mandrillus leucophaeus
ATTTTTAGTAGAGACAGGGTTTCACCATGTTAGCCAGGATGGTCTCTATCTCCTGACCTTGTGATCCTCCTGCCTCGGCCTCCCAAAGTGCTGGGATTACAGGTGTGCCAATGAATAGCATTATTTTATTGCCTTGAGAAATATAGAAGGAAAAGAAAATCCCCATGGTGTTATTCCATGTAGTCATGAAGACACCCACTACGCCTGAGACTTGCTGAAAGATTATAGGCTTTGGATTCAGCCAGACCTGCCAACTAAATGCCACCAGAGGTCTTGTTCAGAGGACCAGCTCTGCCAAGGCTCTTTCTACCATAATGAATCATCTCATTTCTGGTTGCATCACAGGATCTCGCAAAAGCTTTAGGAGGATGATCTACTAAAACTGTCAACTTTGACGTTTGTTAGACCTTATTAAAATATTTGGGTTACTTTTAAAAATTATTTTCTAAAAATTGTGGTAAAATATACATTAAAAAATTTATCATTGTAATGATTTTAAAGTGTGCAGTTCAGGGGCATTAAGTACATTAATGTTGTTGTGCAATCATCACCGTCATCCATATCCAGAACTTTTTACCTTCTCACACCAAAACCCTACCCATTAAACACTAATTCCCCATTCCTGCCTCTCCCCAACACGGGCAACCACCAATCTACTTTCTGTCTATAAATTTGCCTACTCTAAGTACCTTATATGAACAGAATTATGCAGCACTTGTCCTCTGTGACTGGTTCACTGAGCAGAATATCTTTAAGTTTCATCCATGTTATGGCATATGTCTGAACTTCCTCCCTTTTTAAGGCTGAATAATATTCCACTGTATGTGTGTACTGCATTTCTTTATGCATGTCTCTGTCTATGGACGCTTGGATTGCTTCTGCCTTTTGGCTACTGTGAATAATGCTGCTGTGAACATAGGTGCACAAATATCTGTTTGTATCCCTGCTTTTGTTTCTTTGGGATATGTATCAAGAAGTGGAATTGCTGGATCATATGGCAATTTTAGTTTTAATTTTCTGAGAAACTTCCAAACTGTTTTAGGATTACCTTTTAGACCTGACATTGAACAAAAACATTTTACCATTCCCACTTCTTCACATAGATGTCCTTCAGAGGTAACAGTAAAATGATTTTGGATGCATGCATGCTATTGGGGTTATGAGAGAAGGTTATTTCATTATATTTAAAAGAGAGCTTATGTGTGTTGAAGTTTGGGCAAATAAAAGTAGGTTAGAGACTATCAGAAAGTAAAAACAAGGCAAAACAAAACCAAAAACTCTATCTACTAAGACCTAACTGTGTGGATCATCTAGAGAACATGTCAGCTAGAGCAATCCACATTGTCTCACTGCCGTAATATGATGTTTTTCAGATAAGGACAGTAGGAGTTGAAAATTAAATGGATCACTAGGCTTAAACGCTTTTTTAAAAGAGAAAATTTAAGTTATAATGAGAACAGAGTTTATAAGATTATAAAATTTGTTAATATAGAAAAAGATACCCTTATTTAAATTATACCTAAGTCTTTCCAATAATAAAGTGAAAATCTTCAATCTAAGATACATGGGTTGTGCACATATAGATGAAATCTACTTTTACAAAATGACTTACTGTGTACCTGAAGAACGGATTCACTCAGGGGAACTAAATACCAAGTTATGGTTTATTGCAGAATAATAAATCAGCATTTGGAAAAGTCTTGTGTCAGCATGGCATGGTGTTTAGCAATTACGAAATGGCTAGGTTTTAACTCTCGTGACTTAATCACGTATTAAAATACTCTCCTAAAAAGTGTTGCAAGATAGCTCCATGAAAACACACACACAAAGAACCACAGCTTCTAACTGGATTTCTGCTAATTGTCCTGAAGCTTACCATCAGAAGATCCCATTCTTTATTTCTGTGCTGTTTACTGTTTAAATTGTATTGGATCTTGGGGATTTGTAGCCTCAGTTTGAAATCAGATGCTCTTCCAGATATGAACCAACTAACTAAAGTCCAGGAGATATCAGTGAATCATTAGCCAATATGTGATGTCATAGTTTGTTCTCAGCTGTGATTTATTAAGCTGGTGGCTGTTGTCATTAAGGATTGCTTGTGTATGGTAATAGTATACATTCAGCATAGATAACTGAAAAGTTGTATTTGCTTCATTTTGTTTCAAAGGCTAATTGTTGGTGTTTTCATCATTTCTATGATGGGCAAAATGCCCCAAGTGAAAGGGTTAAATCATCAAATTATATTTTTATCCTTATAAAAAGTGCTAAATACTTATTCTAACACACTGCATTATGTCATGGTTTAAGTCTCGTACCTACAATATATATGGTATAGTTGAAATGTCATCAATACACACACACACACTCACACACGCTTTATATATATTTAGTGATTCATAATGATTATACATATTTATGGGGTACATGTGATATTTTGATAGATGCATACAATGCTTAATGATCAAATCAGGCCTTTTAGGACATTTATCACCTCAAACATTTATCATTTCTTTGTGTTGGGAACATTTCAAATCTTCTGCCAAATTTGAAACATATAATAAATTATTGTTAACTACAGTTACTCTACTGTGCTACCAAATACTAGAATTATTCCTTCTATCAATATGTTTTATCCATTAACCAACCTCTCTTCATTCCCTGACCCTTCCCTTTCTCTGATAACCATAATTCTGCCGTCTACCTCCATGAGACTAACTTTTTAAGCTCCCACATATGAGTGAGAACATGCAATATTTGTCTTTCTGTGCCTGGCATATTTCACCTAACATAATGACCTACAGTTCCAACCATGTTCCTGCAATGATAAGATTTCATTCTTTTTTTGTGGCTGAATAGTATGCCATTGTGTATAGATATCTCATTTTCTTTATCTATTCATCCATTGATGAACACTTTGGTTGGTTCTACATCTTGGCTATTGTGAATAGTGCTGCAATAACTATAGGGGTTCAGGTATCTGTTGATACACTGATTTCCTTTCCTTTCAATAAATACCCAGTGGTGGGATTGCTGCATAGTACTGCTGTTCTATTTTTAGTTTTTTGAGAAGACTCCATGATTTCTTCCATAATGGCTGTACTATTATAATTTACATTCCCAACAGTGTATGAGTATCTTTTTCTCTGCATCCTTGTCAGCATTTGTTATTTCCTGTCTTTTTGACAATACCCATTCTAAATGGGGCAAGATGCTATCTTGTGGTTTTGATTAGCATTTTCCTGATGATTAGTGACACTGAACATTTTTTTCATATACCTGTTGGTCATTTGTATGTTTTCTTTTGAGAAATGTCTATTCAAATCCTTTGCCCATTTTAAAGGGAACTGTTTGGGTTTCTCTTTTTTTCCTTTGCTGTTCAACATCTATATTATTACAAACCATTACTCTAATGTGTTTCTACATTCTTGGTTAAGAGAATTATCAAGACTTTTCTCATTTCATCATACAACCTTTATTCTACTTGTGTTGAGTAGAGCAGTGGGTGCTGGTGAAATATAGATAAATAAGATTGTGACGGGGCACGGTGGCTCATGCCTCTAATCCCAGCACTTTGGGAGGCCAAGGCAGGCAGATCACCTGAGGTTGGGAGTTCCAGACCAGCCTGACCAACACGGAGAAACCCCATCTCTTCTTTAAAAAAAAAAAAAATTAGCCAGGCGTGGTGGTACATGCATGTAATATCAGCTACTCAGAAGGCTGAGGCAGGTGAATCACTTGAATCTGGGAGGCAGAGGTTGCAGTGAGCTAACATCGCACCACTGCACTCTAGTCTGGGCAACAAGAGCGAAACTCCATCTACTTTTATCTTCAAGACACTCAACATCTAATTAGGCAGAAGTTGGATAAATGTTGATGGCTATTCTTTGATAGATTTGAACTATGATATATTGTACTCACAGAAAAATGAGTGCCTGAATGATGCTATTTGTTCTACAAATTTTCTTCAAGAGCTTATTAATCATGTCATATTTGCCACCTGACCCCAGCCTTTAGGACATTCCTGAGACAGCCATCAAGGTGTTCATGGTCTCTTCTACCCTAATGTCAATGTTTTTTTTGCTAAGCCAGTAATCTCACTGTTTCTTGACTTCTACTCCTAGAGATTTGGTATCCTATAACCTACTCATATGGCTCCCTTTGAACTTAGTACTCCCTCGTATTGCACAGTAAGAGATGAGTCTGGTTTGATGGTTGTGAATGTTCTCCAGAACATTCAATTTGAAGATAAAAAGAAGTATCAAATTCTGAATCAAACTGTTCTCAACTGTCTCTGAAGGGAAGATCTCATGGTTGTGCTCTTACGCTGTAACTCAAATGAATGATTTTAGCCTTATTTGGGTACTAAATGACTCTTTCTAAATTAATCTATCCCATTAACACTATATTTTATTATAATTATTTGTTTATGCATCTCTCATTCCTATTTAGACCAAGATTTGCAAGTGTAGAAACAGTGTTGGTATAATACAATATGGAAGAAAAAGTTTTAGCATTTTCATAATTTCCATCAGTAACTCTCCACTGCCATTTTAATATTAATAGTAACACAACTGATATTTTTTCAGTTTTATGCAAAATATGAGCAAAGACATCTTCATAAAACTTTGCTAGTTTTTAAATTAATCTATAACATATAATCTTCTTAAAACTAACTTCCCTTGAAATGCAAACACAGCTTCATGACAAATCCCTTAGCTCCTCAATTACCATCCCTAAACTTCTATACAGAAATTCTGGAGATGCCATGGGGCGGGAGCTGGGCATTTTTCATCTTTGGATCACTAACTTGTAAATTCATGCCAAGAAGGCAGTAGGCTCTCCTTAAATGTTTCCTTAAAAATTTATGTTCAAGAGAAATCTGCATATCAAGAGCTTTCATTCCTTTATAACACTAAAGAAATATTCATGGTTTGTCATGATGAAAGAAACTTTTGGGAGTGATATCTACAAGGAGGGAATTTCAATTGTGAGAGCTTCAATTAAAAAAAAAAAAATTTCATCCAGCAGTTGGTTTCTCTTCCAAACTTCCTTGAGAAACAGCCTCAACCATATCATATTGTGCTGAGTTTTATTTTAGGCATCCTAACCCAAACCAAGGTTATTTCTCCCCTCCTTAGTTTACTTCAAAAGCAGTAAGTAAAGAAATCTTACATCCCAGCCTTAAAATTTTTCACGTGTTCCATGAACTCCCTTTGCACTAATTATACTTACAACACTGGAACTAGATTATTTCCTTTATAGAACTCAGAGGCTTCCAGAGAATATCTGAAATTCTTAACCAGAAATCAACTGAGCAGTTTGAGGATCTTAGTAACACCTTAAAAACAATCTCTACCCTTTTATTTCTTTTATTAACACTTTTCTTAGTTCTCAGTTTCATCAGTTACTTAATAACCTTGTTTATCAATTTCCTTATTAATAAAATAAAACTTCATTCCTAGGAGCTTACATGAAGTGAATTGCCTCTATCCTCCTCCTCATTAAGCTTTTGGAAGGCACCTTGGACAAATAAGCCTAAATTACCGTGCCTGCCAACAGCAAATATTTTTCACAAGAAGGCCTTTTTAAGGAGAAATTTAGGTGAAAAGCAGCAAAATTTAAAGAGTTTACAGTGACTACTGAACTAGCGCTATGAGAGACAGAGTGAGAGGGAGAGACAGAGAAAGATTTCTTTATGAACATAATGCCAACTAATGTGGAATGAATTGATATAACTAAAACAAAATTCCCATTTTATACTTCTCAATATGAATAAATGATTAAGGCAAGATTGAGATCAATGATGGATTACAACCATTGGCTGAAATGTTGTTCTGAAACTGAGTGTTCACATGGTCACAAAGTTTCTCAATGCATATTACTTACGAATTACAAATGGAAAACACCCCTTTATACCAAAGAGATCCAGTGTGCCCCATCTTAAAACTACATGATCAAACTTGCTCTCACGCACAGGAAACCCATCTGACTTTATTTGCCACCTGATGGGATGCAACTAGTACTCAATATCACCTATGTAGTTTTCTTGCTAAAAACCAGAGCCTGCAACAAATTATGAAGAAATAATCATACACATTTAGAATGTGGAACATTCTTCAAGGCACTGATCTGGATTCAAAAAAAAGTGAATGTCATGAGAAACAGAATAGGGAGAGTACTGCTCCTGATAAAGTGATCAAACAGACCAACACCAACAACAAAAAGCGAAGTGCAAATCTTGATTTGACCCAAGATTTTTTTAATCTATAAAAGATAGTGTTAAGACAATCAAAAAATTTAAATATAGCCCGTGTAAAATGGTAATCAGTGTATTTAATTCTTATGAATAGTTAATGGTATTTTGGTTATATACAAGAAAGTGTTAACTCTTAAGTAACTACACAGTTCAGCATAAACATGCATATCTCTCTGTTTTAGATCCATGTGTATGTATACACAGAAACACATACATATGTATACAAAGAAAGAAAGCAAATGGGTGAAATGTTAACTTGTGAATCTTGGTGAAAGGTATATGGTATTCCTAGTCCATTTGTTAATATTTCTGCAGGCTTAAATTTTTTCAAAGTAAAAAGTAGGGGAAAAATAAGAAAACAGATATACACTTTTTACCAGAAACACTGTATTGCTCTCAATACCTTCATAAAAATCATAAGTCAGCTTTTTAAAAAAAGTCTTATTTCTCCTGTCTCTGCCATTTCATATGTGTGTGACCATAGATGGGCTATTAAGTTCTGAATAAATTTTTCTAGTCTGTAAAATGAGGAGATAATGCCCATTTTAAAGAAGAATAAAGAGGCCAAGAAGATCCTAAAACTTGTGTTTGCATATCTTCTCCTATGTACTATGGTATGAAAGGTAAAAGTGCTCACATTACTTCTCTCCTCTCATCCTTTTCCTTTCTCAAGCAAAACTTGGATCAAACAATGGAAAATGTTATTTTTAATTTTCAATAAGATGGGAATTCTACTATTCTTGTCTTTTGGTGGGTGATGGCATGCGCAGCTCACAGGGTGGAAGATTTGAGGTGGAAGGACTAAAACATGGTTGCCCTATGATCATTTATATTGTTGCATCACAATAGAGGATGAGGGTTAATTTCAAACCATTTTTTTCCCAGGTTTCAAAAAATGTTGTTTTCTTTGTTTTGTTTTGTTTTTTTCTGCTGTGGCCAGCAGACCTTGATTTCTGTTGCTAGGAAACCTGGAAGGTACTTTCTAGTCCTCATAGAAACCATGTTTTAATGCAATCACTTTCAGTGACTCTTTATTGGCTGTTTTGCTTGATGCCAACTTAAAGAAGGTTCACATTAAACCCTTGCAAGGTGAACCTGATAGTGTCAAACTGTGCTAGCCCTGGGGGCTTTGTGGAAGTGCCTCAGGGGTTTCCTGGGGGTAGGAGAGGGTGGGAGCCAGGGGGCAATACACCTCCCCGCTTCAAGCAGAGCAATTCTACTTTGATCTGCTTTAATGTTAGGCTTTCTTTGAAGAAAATGCTTTATGGGAGGGAGTATTTGAAAAGCCTTGACCTAATCTAACATAAAAGAAAGCTGAATTTCTGCGAAGTGACTTGCCCAAAGTTCCCCAGCTCTCAAACACCAAGACTGGATTAAACTTGAGTGTTCTGATTCCAGATCTCTTTCCATTACCCCACACTTCCTGCCGTTCCTCCCCATGCCTACCTGGTCCTTCCTTTCACCATGTTCTAGAGATCCCTGGCCTTACTCTGTGCCCAGACCTGTGAGGGACAGCAAACCCTGGAGGGCAGTGTTGCAGTGGGCCCAAAACTGTTGGCCCCTGGATACTTTCCTGAGGATACTGCGATCTCTAGTTAACTACTGACAGCACTTTCCCCAAGTTCCATTCAGAGAGAATGGATTTCTTTAAGCAGTCATATGGAAAAACATTTTTTTTCTACTGTGGCTGTGAGTGTTTGGGAACTTGTTCCTGAGAATAGGAGGACCTGGCTCAACAATACTGGGGACGATATAATCTGAACCACCTCCTGTGACAAACACCTAGTAATCTTTTTTTTTTTTTTGAGACAGAGTTTTGCTCTTGTCACCCAGGCTGGAGTGCAGTGACAAGATCTTGGCTCACTGCAACCTCTGCCTCCCAGGTTCAAGCGATTCTCCTGCCTCAGCCTCCCGAATAGCTGGGACTACAGGTGCGTGCAACCACACCCAGCCAATTTTTTGTATTTTTAGTAAAGACAGGGTTTCACTGTGTTAGCCAGGGTTGTCTCTATCTCCTGACCGTGATCCGCCTGCCTCGGCCTCCCAAAATGCTGGGATTACAGGCACGAGCCACCAGAACACCTAGTAATGTTTTTAAGCATTTTAAAAATGCCTAGCAGAGCTCAGAAGATTGAAAGAGAAAGGTTCAAAAGTAAAGCAGGAAAAGAAAGCCAAAGCACATAGATATGACCTGATTTTGCTACTTTAAGGTGGGAGGCAGTTTATTAACCCAATTCAGGTGTCAATGTCAATTTAAGGGCAGCAGTTGAGACATGTTCAAGATGGAGGTGAAGCCAACCCAATAGTCCCATAGACTGGGGGTCCCCAAATCCAGGACCATGGACTGGTCTGTGGCTTGTTATTAGGAACCAGGCGGCACAGCAGGAGGTGAGCAACAGGTAAGCAGGCATTACTACCTGAGCTCCACCTCCTGTCACAGCAGCGATGGCATTAGATTCTCATAGGAGCATGAACCCTATTGTGAACTGTGCATCTGGGGGATCCAGGTTGTGTGCTCCTTATGAGAATCTAACTAATGCCTGATGAGGTGAAACAATTTCATCCTGAAACCATCCCCTTGGTCCCCCAACCCCTGGCTGTAGAAAAATTGTCTTCCATGAAACTAGTCCCTGTTGCCAAAAAGGTTAGGGACCACTGCCATAGACAGTTGTTTGGGGATAAACATAGAAATTGATCCTTCTGGTCTTAAAGTTTGAAATTTATATTTGCTTTATGAGTTCCTTCCTCAGGAAAGGATCCCTCGGGCCTCTCAAAGTATCAAACAAGCAAAACTCACCAGCTCACCACATCCAGACAATGAGATACTGGACCCATTAACTCATCATGATTGCTTTCTTACCCCTCCCTAGTTCCTGTTTTCTTACACATTGTTGCATTTCTTCCCTGCTATATAAACCCTAAGTTTTAGCGGTCAGGGAGATGGATTTGAGACTGTTCTCCCATTTCCTCCATTGCAGCAGACGATTAAAACCTTCTTCCTTGGCAATACTCGTCTCAGGCATTGGCTATCTGTGTGGCGAGCAGCAGGACCTAAACCAAGCCCCTGGTGTTTTGGTAACAGAAGGCTGGAACTGAACAAGCTCCTAACCCCTAACATACATAATGCTGGGACTTGGTGAGGGCTACATACACAACAAAAGGGTAAGCCAGAAAAACTCAGCACAGGGTGAAGACAAGGAGATTGCTCTCTTCGTGGCTAGGCTTCAGGTAGAAGCATGAAAATTCTACTTCGAGAATTCGTTAGTATGGGCCTTACGGATTTAGAGTACAAACTGATGCTTTCTAAATATCAGGAACTCCCCTAACACGGTCAATTAAAAAAAATTAATCTCAGCCAAGTGATAAATCTAAAAGAGAACATTTTGGAAGCAGAAGTAAACACATTTTTGAAAAACTTTAAAAATTTTTTCGCTGGATTCCCATAGTTACAATCTCACAGAAGTTGTTTTAGACTCAGACCTGTGTGTGCTGTGTGAGCTCACAATCCCAATTTTAAAAACTTTAGGAAGAAAAAAAATCCACAAGTATAAAAAGAAGACAAAGCAATACCACATTTAGAGTTCCTAAAATTCCAGACAACGTAACATTCTGGCAGATGAGAAAATAATTTTTAAAAGGATTAAAAGTACAAAAAAAAAAACCACAAAGAAATAAGACACTCTTACAATTAAGTAGATTAAAGTAGGTAGATAAAAAGCCAAGTAAAATTTTGAGAAATAAAAAGGAATCATTATATTAAACATTAAATCGACAGATTAAATAACAAAGTCAGAACTGAAGCAGGAATTTGTGAATGTCAAAATAGGTCTGAGGATATTATGCAGAATGGACTACCAAGAAACAAAGTGGTTAAAAAATGTGGAGGGTAGAATGAAAATCAGTAATATATGTCTAACAGAAATGTCAGAAATTATAGGAATCTGAGACGCAGAAATTTATAAAATTTTTGAAATTCATAAATCCTCAGATTCATGTAGTACAATTAATGCCAAGCATAATAAAAAGAAGTTTGCATCTAGACACATGATAGTGAAATTATGGAACACCAAAGACAAGGAGAAGATCTTAGGAGAAACCAGAAAGCAAAAGAACAAACATTTTATCAATAGCAAACTTCTCCAAAGCAATATTGGAGGCTAGAAAAGAACAGAATAACTTAAGAATGCTAAAAGAGGCCAGGTGCAGTGGCTCATGCCTGTAATTCCAGCACTTTGGGAGGCCAAGGCGGGCAGATCACCTGAGGTCAGGAGTTTGAGACCAGCCAGGCCAACGTAGCAAAACCCCATCTTTACTAAAAATACACAAATTAGCCGGGTGTGGTGGTGTGTGCCTGTAATCTCACTATGCAGGAGGCTGAGGCAGGAAAATTGCTTGAATCTGGGAGACAGAGGTTGCGGTGAGCTGAGATTGTGCCACTGCACTACAGCCTGAGGGACAGAGCAAGACCTTGTCTTAAAAAAAAAAAAAAAGAGAATGCTAAAAGAAAATGTCTAAAAAGCTAGATCTCTGTATTTAACTAAACAATAACTATGAGTGTGGTTGAAATATAGACATGTCCAGACAAAAACAGAGAGAGTTTTCTACTCACACATCTTTGCCCAAGACATACCAAGTTTGTCTGGGTGCTGTGACTCTCACCAGTAATCCTAGCACTTTGGGAGGCCAAGGGAGGATTGCTTGAGTCCAGGATTTTGAGACAAGCCTGGGCAACACAGTGAGACCCTATCTCTACCAAACATTAAAAGATTAGCTGGGTGTGGCGATGTGAGCCTGTAGTCCCAGCTACTTGGGAGCCTGAGGTGGAAGGATGGCTTGAGCTCAGAAGTTTGAAGTTGCAGTGAGCCATGACAGTACCACTGCACTCCAGACTGGGTGACAGAGCCAGATCCTGTTTCAGAAAATAAAAGAAAAAAAAAAAAAATTTATCCAGACAGAATGTTGCTCAGGCTGCTGTCAAACTCCCAGGCTCAAGTCATCCTCCTGCCTCAACCTCCCAACGTGTTGGAACTACAGGAGTAAGTCACCGCATCCAGGCTTGTTTTATTTTTTATTTACGGTTTCTTCTTGAGTCAGTTTTAAGTTATAGTTTTCTAAGACAGAGCTTCTAAATTTATCAAAGACCAACACTTTTGTAAAATGCAAAATTATGTGCTTGGATGCTGCAGCAGGGTAACAAAAAAAATGGTTTAACAGGTTTGAAGCACTTACTCTCAATTTCTGTATTTACTTCAAGGCAGAGTGGCAAGAAATAATTTGCTGATCAGTCAGCTG
Organism: Mandrillus leucophaeus; assembly: GCF_000951045.1. Taxonomy (NCBI): domain Eukaryota; kingdom Metazoa; phylum Chordata; class Mammalia; order Primates; family Cercopithecidae; genus Mandrillus; species Mandrillus leucophaeus. The sequence goes on from NW_012105908.1 coordinate 2,062,930, forward strand.
ACCACACTTTGAATAGCGCTGTTCTAGGAAAACATCTGGTTGTCAAAGTTTTCAAATCTCTTAATAGAGTACTGTGCATAATATTTTCATATCAAACGTTGCTACTGATATGTAGTTATGTTGTTTTACCAATCCTAATATTGTTTATTTCCACTGTTTTTGTAGCGATATCAGGCCATAGTTCTATTTCAGTAGTCTCTTGAAAGAAACAATTTTGGGATGTTGATTCTCTTTATTGCATTTTTGTTTAGTTAGATGACTAATGTGCCTGTTAAGGACATGGACTCTAGAGTCTGGTGTATGGGCTTGAGCCCCAATTTCTCTGCTTACTAGCTGAGCAAGTTACTTAATCTCTTCATGCCTCAGATACCTCAACTGAAAAAAGGCAACAGGCCAAGTGCGGTGGCTCATGCTTGTAATCCCAGCACTTTGGGAAGCCTAGGTGGGTGGATCACCTGAGGTCAGGAGTTCAAAACCAGCCTGGGCCAACATGGTGAAACCCCATCTCTACTAAAAATACAAAAATTAGCCAGGCTTAGTGGTGGGCACCTGTAATCCTAGCTACTCAGGAGGCTGAGACAGGAGAATCGCTTGGACACCGGAGGTGAAGGTTGCAGTGAGCCGAGATTGCACCATTGCACTCCAGCCTGGGCAGCAAGAGCGAAACTCCGTCTCAAAAAAAAAAAAGAAAAAAGGCAATAATGATACCTATAATACCTATATATAAGGTTATTGTAAGAAAGAAAAGGGTCAATATGTGTAAAACATTTAGACTATTTCTCGGGATATTTTAAGTTCTTAAAAATAATAGCTTTGGCCGGGGGTGGTGGCTCAAGCCTGTAATCCCAGCACTTTGGGAGGCCGAGACGGGCGGATCACGAGGTCAGGAGATTGAGACCATCCTGGCTAACATGGTGAAACCCCGTCTCTACTTTAAAAATACGAAACACTAGCCAGGCGAGGTGGCGGGCGCCTGTAGTCCCAGCTACTCGGGAGGCTGAGGCAGGAGAATGGCGTAAACCCGGGAGGCGGAGCTTGCAGGGAGCTGAGATCCGGCCACTGCACTCCAGCCTGGGCGACAGAGCGAGACTCCGTCTCAAAAAAAAAAAAAATTCCTAGCTTTATTTTCACTATTGCATTAATTTCTGCTTTTCTTTTAATGATTTTTCTTCCATTTTTTGTATTTACTCTGTTATTAATCTAACTTCTTGGGTTGTATACTTTATTATCTGAATGTTTTTTCAATATGGGCATTTTAAGGCTGTCTACTTTCTATAATTACTGCCTTAACAGAATCTCAAAAGCTTTGATATGTAACATTATTATTTCATATAGTTTTTAATTTCCACTGGTGTATTAGTTTTCTTTTGCTGCTATAAAAAAATTACCACAAATTTAGTGGCTTAAAATAACACAAATGTGTTATAGTTCTACAGATCAAAGGTCTAACACTGGTGTTACTGGGCTGAAATCCAGGCGATGGCAGAGCTGTGCTCTTTCTGGAGGCTCCGGGGAGAATTCACTTCCTTAACCTTTCAAGCTTCTTGAGGCCCTCTGCACTCCCTGGTACACTGCATCATTCAGACCGCTTCTTCTGCCTCCTTCCCAGGCATTTTAGGACCCTTTTGTTTACACTGGGTGCACCTGGATAATCCAGTTTAATCTCTTTATTTAAGGTCAGCTCATTAGCAGCCTTAATTCCATCCCCTTCCTTAATTCCTTTTATCACGTGACCTAGCATTTCCCAGGTCCCAGGGATTACAGAGTGGATATTTGGGGGACTATTTTTTTTTTTGCCTACAGCAACTGATTTATACATTTTTAAGTGTCCCAATATAGGTGAAATTTTTGGTTGATTTTGATTCTTAATTTTAAAGCACTGAAGTTACAGAATGCGCTAATAATAAAAATAACAAAAATTAAAAAAACATGGTCTTTAAAATCATGAGTGAGTTAGTTTGTCAGCTATCATGGTTTCTTTTTTTTTTTTGAAACAGAGCCTCACTCTGTCACCCAGACTGGAGTGCAGTGGTGTGATCTCAGCTCACTGCAACCTCTGCCTCCTGGGTTCAAGTGATTCTCCTGCCTCAACCTCCCGAGTATCTCGGAATACAGGTGCGTGCCACCACGCCTGGCTAATTTTTTGTATTTTTAGTAGAGATGGGGTTTCACTGTCTTAGCCAGGATGGTCTGGATCTCCTGACCTGGTGATCCGCCTGCCTCGGCCTCCCAAAGTGCTGGGATTACAGGCGTGAGCCACTGCGCCCGGCCCATTAGTTTCTTTTCTAATGGTGCAGATTGCAGGCAGGAGAGGTTAAAAAGTTAAACTGATTAGAAAGGAAGAAAAAAAATTCATTCTTGATATTATTTTCCACACCGTTAATCCTAGAATTTATGCAAACTGTTAGGACAAATAAAAAATGTTGGATTGTATTTAGATAGAAGATATAATATAAAATATTATTTGCATTACAATTACTAAGCAACAAATAATCAGACAACAGAATTTTAAAAGACAATTTGTGTTAATAATAAAATCTAAAAGCTGACCAGAAAAAAAAGTAATGAAAATGTCCAATATCTCTAAAGAAAACTTTTTTTTAGAGATAGAGTCTCACTTTGTTACCAAGGCTGGAGTACAATGGCACAATCCTAGCCTTTGGCAGCCTCAAACTCCTGGGCTCAAGCGATCCTCCCACCTCAGCCTTTGTAATAGCTGGGACTACAGGCATGTGCCACCACGCCCTTTACTTTTTTTATTTTTTGTAGAGATAGGGTCTCGCTATGTTGCTCAGACTGGTTTGGAACCACAGGCCTCAAGGTATCTTTCCGCCTTGGCTTCCCAGAGTACTGGGATTACAGGTACAAGCCACTGTGCGCAGCCCATGAAAACATTTTAAAAGACATGCAAGAAGAACTTACTGAGAGATGCATTGTTTTCACAATGAAAAGACTCAATATCATAAAGATGTCAATTCTCCCAAAATTATTTTATAAATTTAATATAATTGCAGTCATAGTCTCAATACGAATTTTTAGGGATCTGGACAAGCTGATTCTGAAATATTATGAAAGAGTAAATGGCCAACAAGTGCCAAGAAAATCTAGAAGAAAGAAAAATAGGAAGAGGGGAAAAGAGGGAAAAAAATCCGTATTTTATTATAATAAGACTTTATAAAATTTTGTAATTTTAAAAGTATAGAACGGATTCAGAGATAGACAGGTAAATCAATGAGCAAACCTAGAAATCAGCACACAAAATAGGGAAACAGAATATGACAGGTAGTATCCTAAATCAATGGTGATAAGGTAGACTCTTTAACAGATAGTGTAGAACAGTTCATTACATATGTGAAAAAATTAAATCCCTATTTCATGATATACAAATTCACGTTCCCAAATTCAGGCTTAAAGATTGAAATAAAAAAAAAAGTCTTAGAGTGAAGCACGGAAAAATCTTTATAGAACTAAAAAAAGGATGAAAGATTGATACATTTAACTACATTGAAAAGTAATTATTAACTGTATTAAAATTTAAAAGACACCATAAACAAAGTAAAAAGGAAAATCATATACTGGAAAACTTATAGAAACCACATATAAATTGCAAATTTATTTTAAAAACTCCACAGTAACACAATAGAAATGTCGCAAAGTATGTAAATACACAGCTTAAAAAGCAAAAAGCTCAAATGGACAACAGCCTATGAAAATATGCTCAACTTCACTAGTTCTCAGGGAATTGAAAAGTCAAGTGGCTAGGTACCACTTGAAACCGTCATGTCAGCAAATACGATTAATCGGGTGCACCAAGTTTTGGTGAAAATCCTGAACATTGCTGGTGAGCTTGAAAATTAACATAGCCCTCTTGGACAGCAATTTGTCAATATTTGGCAATGTTGAAACTGACCTATGACCCAGGAATTCTACCTCTTTTTTTTTTTTTTGAGATAGAGTCTCACTCTATTGCCCAGGCTGGAGTGCAGTGGCACGGTGGACCTCAGCTCACTGCAAACTCCATCTACCGGGTTTACGCCATCCTCCTGCCTCAGCCTCCCAAGTAGCTGGGATTACAGGCGCCTGCCACCACACCCGACTAATTTTTTGTATTTTTAGTAGGGACAGGGTTTCACTGTGTTAGCCAGGATGGTCTCGATCTCCTGACCTCGTGATATGCCCGCCTCGGCCTCCCAAAGTGCTAGGATTACAGGCATGAGCCACTGTGCCCGGCCTCTACTTCTACTTTCTTTAGGGTCTACTCCCATAAACACTAGGCATGTGTGCTAGTGTAAATGTACAAACATGCTAATTGTATGCTTTGTAATTTTAAAAAGTGGGGAAAAAGGTCATGCACCTGAATAGAATGAATTTAAAAAATAATTGTTTTTATTGAAAAGTTTATTAAACATTCTTAAAGCTAGATTTACTAACATTCACAATGATAAATTCCTAAAGTGGTGGGTTAAGTGCAAAATGGAAATTGTAAAAAGATATTTAAAGGATATCATTTACATAAATTTAAAAACCATGCAAGATCATATTTAAATAAAACTATGCATGGAAAAAGTAAGAAAAACCACGTAGGAACAATATAGACAAATTTAAGGAGGTTCACTCTGGGGAAGGGAGGGATGAAGGTGGGGCATTACTGTATCTTCAAAGTCTTACTTCTTCAAGGAGGAAAAAAAGCAAGATGTTCCCAGTAATAGTAACATCTAAACATCTTGGTGATGATGTATTTGTTACTTTTATTGTTAAAAATAAAATGCCTCATTTTATTTTGCATTTTGAAAAAGGAGACAGGAGAGAAGCATCAGAGACTCCCTGCGCACAGCAACGCAGGTGGCTTTGCCAGTTCTCCCAGCCCCGTGCTGCGCGTGCGCCTGCGCTGAGCCCCTGCGTGTCCCCAGAGCCTGGGTATCACCAGCAGTGGGCAGGCCACTTTGCCTTCAACTCCCAACAGTGACCTTGCAGAGGTCAGCCTGGGGCCACCAGGAGGAGAGTCAGTAAGAGCTTATCCCGTGGGGGCACTCACTGGGGCTGGTGGCCGGGAAATCCCAGGAGTTTTGTTGGTTTAAGTTTTGTTTTGTTTTTATTTTTCTTCCCCTGAGATCAGGACTGAAGCAGGGACGCAGTGCTCAGCACGCCCAGCCCACCGCGGGCCACTGCGCGGAGAGTCTCTGCCAGAGCCGCTGCTCACGCCCCCGAATCCGCTCCTGGCGCGCGTTCCTGTCCTCCTCCTGCTGTGACTAGCGTGCATGGAAGGGCACAGTGGTGGCAGAAAGACTTGTGGCGAGATATCAAGATCCACAGGAAGTCATAAGAGAAAAAGCATTTTGTTTGAACTCCACCCACTGACCTTTTGTGGGTGAGCTTTCGGTGAAACAGCAACATCCTCAGAGCTCTTAGCGAGATGGCTTTGTAACCCGGGGGAAAGACACCGCTTCCAAATATAATTGACGTGGCTTTCCTGCCTTAATTCGGGGTATCCTTTTTCCACCACATAATCTTCCCTTTGTCCGCGCTGATTCCTGTTTAGTTTGGCAGGGCCAGCTGCTGGCAGGCGCCCCCAGTGCTGAATGCTCCGCGCTCCACTGTGCTGGGCCTGCTGAAATGGCAGAGAGCACTCCCTCTCCCCCAGAATCAGGAGCCAAATGCCACACCGATTGTGCAACTTGTCTCTGGTTACCAGGAAAACGTAAAGAAATGCCAATGAAGCAGAAAGATCGACAAAATTCTTTCCAACGCTTGAACAAAAAAGGTATTTTTAGGGCCCTAGATTTATGGAAGTCAATTCTACTCCTCGCCAGACTTTCAAACCTCCTATTCTTTGCACTGCATTATTTGAATAAACCGTAAATACCCTTAGTTGCTCTAATAGCAGGTCCATATTGTGCAAGGCGGCCATGGTCTGAAGACCTTGTTGAATTTGAAAGACAGAAGTTCCGTTTCTGGCACATAAACTTGAAACAGGGCTATAGTTAAGAGTGCCAGTGAGGTCCACATTTTGACAGCTAGACAAGCAGGTCATTTATTCAAAAGGACTTTGAATCCATGCCCAGAGTCAAATGCAGTCCTTTGTAAAGCCCAGCAGGCTTGAAATAAAAACTTCTTAACTGACTTGATCAGTGTCCTGCATTTTAGGGGTCAGGAAAGTATTTATGATAAGCTGGAAATGGAGACAGGGCAGGAAAATCTGGGCCTGGAAGGATGGCTTCCTCACCGGGGACCACACCACCATATATTCTAATTTGTGTCTTGAGGGAAAGTTTATATTTTTTGCTGAAAATATTATCTCCTTGTGACAAAACCACAAGTCTGGGAAGAGAACACAAAAGGAATAAAGAACAAATGAGATCTGTGATGCCTCCTGGATAAAACTTTAAAAACCCATAGACATCTATCAATCCAATTTACTGAATACATGTCTACCAGGTGCTGTGTTAGGTTCTAAAGGGCTAAAATAATTAAGATACTGAACTAAAGTAGAACTATTGGCCTCATAATGTCATAGTTCTTTCCACTATAGACAGCCCTCTTCTTCCAAGGGTCCCTGCCAGGGCTTCCCCTAAACAGTGCATTGGCAAAAATTAGGAAAGTCACCCCTTCCTTAAGACACTTGACTTTCCAACAGTGCCTTGGTAAGAATTAGGCAAGTCCTTAAGACACTTGACTTTCCTCTGGCAGAAAATTGCAAAGAAAGTGTGCACAAACCTATAATGTGATGCCTTCCTATGTATGTGTGACTTTGTTTAGGGCACAACCTGACCTGTCTGATCATCAGACACAGTGAACCACACTCAAGATGGGAAATAAAGCCAGGGGCACAGCCTCCTGGAAGCCCCTACTCCCTGCCTCATCCACACTTCGTTGCAAAAACCACACCATCCTTCGAGACTTCTCCATGAAGCATCACTTCAGGGAGACTGTTTTCTTTTCCTCTTGCCTATCCCCCTTCAGGGAATATACCCATTCACCCTGGCCATCAGACAGACCTGTACATGTCAACCCAAGGTCTCACTCAAGCTCTCTCTCAAAGAGTTCCTGGGCCCCATGCAAATTTAGAATGGAGTAGACTCTGTTTAATGTGTTGCAGAAAATATCAGAGAATGGCAAACTCCTGTGGCCTCAACTGCTCAGAGTATACAAAAGACCGAAGACTGTTCTAACTTCACAGATGTCCTGTCAAAGGCTCATGTGGCCCCCCAAATAATCTGTGATGCAAGTAAAAACAGTTAATAAGTCGCCTAAAGGTTCGTCTTCCAGTCATTTTTTCCTTGTTAGAGCTGAAAGAACCCTTTTGAGCAACTTCAAAGTTCAAACTGTGGTATTAAGTTTGAGTTGGAAAGAGTCCTTTCTCTTTTTCTCAGAATTCTACTGAAATGAATGTGCTCTGCTAGATCCTGGCATGCACTGGAGATGGGGGTTAGGTCAAAAATGAATAGGATGGTTCCTGCCTTCAAGCAGCCAATAGGAATAAAAATACTTTGCATGTGTAGTTTCCAAATTGTTTTCATATATGTCACAACACCCACAGCAGCTTTGAGAGGGAGATGTTATTACATATATTTTATAGGTAAAGTGGATGAGTCTCAGAAAGGGTGAGTCTAAGCTTACACAGTAGTGAGTTGAAGTGACACCCGAAACTCTGCTCTAAATTGTATCTTTCCCCACGAGTACAGGCTGAAGCTATAGTCCACAGAGCAAAGTAGTGTGATTAGTGTCACCTTAGTAGTGCAAACAAAGTTGTGGGCACAGAATTAGAGGGAGAAGTTCTTCCTGAGGATGCATTAAGGTGGTATGAGGAATGGGGAAATGGAAGGGAGAAGAGGTAGGGTTGCAACTGGTGAGTCCCAGAGGAGGGGTGAATGGCAGCAGGAATGGCCTGGCTTAGCGAAGCACCCAGAAAGGAGAAAGTCAGGCCTTGGTGAATGTTGAGTGAATAACCAAGCACCATTGGTCTGCAAGCTTGCAGGCTATTCTGGAGGCTTGCAGACTGTCAAGCTCTTGAAGGAGTGAAATAATGAAGATCCTGACAAGACTGGCTTAGAGCATAACGTGATTTCAGTGGACATGGAAGCCACTCGGGGAATGACAAGCTCAGATTTGTGGTTGGTGGAGAAATGTTAATTTAGCAGCAGGGTGAGGAAGGGATTATCAGAAGGGATGGGAAAGGGCAGAAAAGACCTTCTAGGTCGTCTTAGGGCCAAAAGTGTGGGTGTGGGGATCTCAACCCAGGCAGCAACAGTGGGAGCAGAAGGCAGGGGAGAAGCATGAGATTACAAAGAAACACACCTCGGCTCTGTTTTAGGATGTTCAGAGGGGGACTTCTAAGTGTACATGAACATAGTCAGTTGTATTCTTTTTCAGTGGAGGGGTCCTAGCTTTCAGACATCCCCTTTTGTGGGAGCCAGTTATATGTTTTAAAATTAAAGCAGATTAAAGCAGAGCTGCTCTGGCTGAAGAGGGGCATTTGGATGCCTGGTGCTCCAGCTTCCTGAGGTGGAGCCCTTGGCAACCAGCTCAGCTTGAAAATCAGAGCTCCAGTGCTCCAGCAGGACCCAAAGGCTGCCTAAATGGACAGTATCTCTATGGATACATTCTCCATTTGTGTGTGTGTGTGTTTCTTGGAAAAATGGAATCAGAGTCTTTCCCACTGTCTGTGATTGATTGCAGCCAAATATTGCTATGTAAAAGTTTCAGAATCTCAGGACCCAGAAAAGTACCTGGTCCCTTAGAGACCAGTGTTGACCCTGCTTGCATTTCCAGCCAGCTGGTGGGCCACAGGTGTTCACTGAGTGTGGATTCTGTGTTCACGCTTCCGCATGTCAGGGGTGCTGCACTGACTGGCAAAGTCTTGGAGCTCAAGGAGCTTCTGTGTTAGTGGGGGACACAGGCAACACATACACATCAGCAAATAATTTTAAATATAATCAAGTGTCATGAAAAAAAACAGGGTAATGTGATTGAGAGCCAAGAAGGCCAGACAATCTGATGAGGTGGTGTTTGACCTGTGATTTTCAAGAAGTAGAGGCTGCCAAGTAGATCTGGGAGATGTACATTTCAAACAGCAAGGCCAGCAAGCATCAAGCACGTGAGCCTGGTGCTCACTCAGTGTGCTAGAGGGTCAAAGACAAGGCTATGGGGCTGGGGAGGGGTGAGTGAGTGCAAGAGGGTAAGAAGATAGGGTTCTCGTTAGGCAGGCACCCATCATACGGGGCCTTATGGCTGGACCTACTGGTAAGATTTCATTCTAAATGTTTTCGGAAACTGTCAGGGGAATGAAAGGATCTGGTTGACGTGGTAGGGCTCACCCAAGCTGCCAGGTGCATAGGGGACTTTAAAGGACAAGAATAGAAGGAAAGAGGCCAGTTAGGAGAGGGAGGATGCTGACTTGGACAACAACTGAATCGACAAGACAATAGGGTTAGAGATATATTCTGGAGGTAGAGTCAACAGAAGTTATTAATGAATTTAAGTGGGATGTCAGGGAACAAAAGCAATCCGCAAATACCCCTGTGTTTTTGTCTGGAGCAATTTAGTGAGTGATGGTGTCATTTAAAGAGATGGGGGGACTTGAGGGTGGGAATCAATTTGGCCTAAGGCAAGGGTTGGGGATTGGGGGCAGAAGCCATGGTTCTGCTTTGGCTCCTAAGTAGCAGAGGTACAGGAGGAGATGCTGAGTGTGGACAGCTGGTTGCTGATACTCAAAGGAAAATTGGGCTGGACATATGGATTTTTAAACTTAAAGATCCATAAGCATTATCTTTGAGTGCTTACTATGTGCTTGGCACCACTGATTTACAAAAAAAGTATTTTCCATTGTTGGAAAAGTGCTTCTCTGCTGAGAACTGGCTCCCAGAATAGCACAGAGCTAAGACAGAACTGGGTTGTGCCTTGGGCTGGATAGTGAGATGGAACAGCCCACCTGTTACAGAGAAGAAACTTTCCAGGGTAACCATCTGGCATCCTCTGCAGCATGCCAGATCTTTGGCACAAATCTGTCTTTAAAACAACAACACAATTAAGCTTCTGCAAAGCATGGTGCTGTGCAAATCCAGTGTTAGAGATATCATCGTGACATCCAGGTTCCTTTCCAATAGCATTGCTCTGCACCCAAACAAAGAAGCCTTTCAGTGTGGTTTGTGTTTAACCTCAGATGGAAATAACTATGTGGGAAAATAAATTACTCAAGGGCTCAAAGTACTATTCAGACCAATTAATGCTAATTGCGTACCTACAGTATCGCCAAGTGTTAAATTTCTTTGGAATAATGCTTGATGTTGCCAGTCCTTAAATGAAATCAGCTTGATGTTGACAATGTCATACCATCATTATTTGTATCATTTGTATTATTTATGTTGTGTTATATTATTTAACATTTGCTAGTTCTGTCGAGGAAGCCAGGCAAAGCATATTAAAGACACATTTCTTGACAGAAATAGATTTGCTTAAAAAAGAAAAAGAAGGAAAAGAAGGAAGACAGGGAAAAAAGAGAGAGAGAGAAAGGAGAGAAGGGAAGAGGAGGAGGGGAGGGGAAGGGAGGGGAGAGGGAAGGGAAAAAGGGAGGGGAAGGGAATGGGGAGAAGGGAAGAAGGGAATGGGGAGAAGGGAAGAAGGGAATGGGGAGAAGGGAAGAAGGGAAGGGGAACAGAGAAGGGAAGGGAAGAAGGGAAGGGAAGAAGGGAAGGGAAGAAGGGAAGGGAAGAAGGGAAGGGGAACAGAGAAGGGAAGGGAAGAGAAGGGAAAAACTAAAGCAAGAAAGAAAAGAAGAAAGAAAGACTTTCTAGCACCCTCAGCTGAAGTGAGATCTCTAGGGTCAGTAGTGTCCTGGTGGTTTTAGTAGTCAGCAGGAAGAGGAAAATAAACAACAGAGACTTTCTGCTGTTCCGTATATTTTTCATTCTTTGGATGTGAATCTCAGAAACCTAGACTGGAAGAGTTTTGAGAATTATCCATCTGTCCTTCTACCCATACATGTATTCAGTCACCAAGGAAAAAATATTTTCAGCCATGGCGGGCACAAGGCATGGGAAAAGTCTATGCTATCCATGGCGAACACTGTCTTAGGCACTGGGGTATTTGTTCATTCTCTTTAAGTATTTATATTGTGCCTACCACAAGCCATACATGGTTAGGCTCTGAAGATACACTTCTGAAAAAGATAGATATAGCCTCTGCCCTTAAATTTGTTTATGCTGTAGTAATTAAGTAATTACCTGGGTATTAATAAATCATAAAACACATAACTAGAAAAAGTCTTTATTTTAATTGAATCAGAATCCATAACAAGGGGACCTCACATGGGTCTGGGAGAAAGGACAGGTCGGAAAAAGTTTCCTTGAGGAAATAATGGTTTTTTTGAGATAAGTAAAATGGATGATAAGTAAAATGGACCAGGCAAAGGGACTTGGGTAGGGAGTAAGTGTCCCTAAGGAACTGTGAATCCAGATGTGAAGATAGGGCACATCTGTCAGTAGGTGGAACAGCACCCTATGTTATTAGTACCATTAGCATGGTTTAAAATAGAACTATAAGCATTGAGTGCTTTTATTCTTAGTTTATCCTCCTTTTTCTGGGTTTTTGTTTTGATTTGGTTTTGCTTTTTAAAAATAATTTAAACTGCCTGGGGCTGAATCATAGTTTGATTACTTTAGTTTGTGACCATGGGCTGACTCAATAACACTGTAAGGTGGTTGTGATGACTAAATGAGCTAATAGTGCCTGGCACCATGTACAGTGTATATCAGGCATTCAATAGGTTTGGTTCCCTCCTCCTGCACATAAGCAATCAGTGCTTGTAAACTGCACAGCAAAGAGGTAATATCTGAGACTACTTAATAGTTGAAGAGGCATTTGACGTAGCCTTTATATTACTATCAGGGGCACAGGAACAGAATGTTATATTCGGGAAACATTACACTTACACTGTACTACAATAAATCCTTCTTGTATTTTGAATCTTTTTTACTTTCTCTTGTGCTGCCAGAGAAAATTATCTGCTTTGAAATGACTCAAATAATTACGGTCAGCTCACCCATATCATCTTTTTTTCTTTAACCCAATTGATTAGTAACCTTAATTACATCTTCAAAGAACCTTTGAAATGTTGGATAACATAATCATGGTAATGTGAGAGCAGGTGGTAGAGATAATGGGGGCATCTTAGAATTCTGCCTATGATTAGAAAGATTTTTTGAGTGTCTACTGAGGACCAGGCACTGGGGTAGGGGCTGGGCTTTACCTTGAAGAGCCCCCATGAAATTCCAGCTTTCACAGAGCTTGTCACCTGGGAAGGCACATAAGATGATGAATATGTAAACATAAAACAGACAGGGATATGTTCTCTCGAGAAATTAAAGCATAGTGTTATGATAGAAACTTGGCATAGGTGGTCCTGTTTTAGATAGGGAAGATCTCTCTGAAATGGAGACATTGGAGTTGCATTTTGAATGATATGAGGAACCATCCATGCAAAAAGCGAAGATGCAGCAGCAAAGTTTCTAAGGCAGGAGAAAGCTTCGCATATGTAAATGATGAACAGAAAAAGGATTAGTGTTGCTGAAATGAGCATTCTAGTTGTTAATCAAAATGATAGGATACTCTAAAATGACGCTCCCATAAAAGTATGAACTATCCATTGATGGATTTTATACTTGCTAGACTTTATTTCATTATCATATTTCTGTAATAGTATGCTAGATCATCCTGAAAAATACATCAATCAACTCTAACAACAAATATTTATTGAGCAACTTTTTATGCCAGTCATTGAATAAATCAGTGAACAAAACAAAATGTCATGTCCTCATGGAACTTGCATTTTAGTGGGAGTGAAACACAAAACAAAATTTAAAATGGGTAAAATATAAAGTATGTTAGACTGTGAAAAGTGCTAAGGAGACAAAATAATGGTGACAAAAGACTTAAATTTATTCTACCCATCCCTTCCCTAATGCAAATGTACATCCATCCATTCATACATGCCCCATATATCTTACATTGATGACTCGCTTACTATGAGCCAGATATTGAGGACACAAATTAAATAAATTGTGAGACTTCCTCTTCTAGCTATGATACAGTTATTGCTGCCAGATTTGCTCTCTGGCATATCATAAAACTGGAGAGAAAAAAACCGAATCTTTCCACCATTGCACAGCAGGGGAACTGAGGTAAGGAAACATCAGATGAGCCCCATATTTGTCCTAGCTTCTTGCTGGGGGCATGTTTTGAACTGCAGTGCAGGGAGATAGAGCCCAAGCAGTGCACAGTGCTTTTGCTGAGCTGAGAAGGCTAAGATCAGACTTCAAGATAACAGAAGCATCTGGAACTCTCAGGGCAGGGTACTGAAAAGGAGGGTTCTGAGGAGAGCTGGGACCCTAAGAATCTGTGCATGTGTGTTTTGTGGATTAATGGCCAAGGGATATACTGTGTATTCAGAGGAAAAAAATCCATGAGTCCTAAAAGAAAGTAAGAAAGTGATTGCTTCAGGGCTGAGAGCAGACCATGAAATATTAGAAGCCATGTAAAGTTAAAAGACAGATTTCTGGAACAGTCAGTATGGCAAGCATCTCTGAGAACCTTGGGCATTTCATTCAGACTCCAAAAGCACTACAACCTATAAGCAAAGACCACACCTCAGATAAGAGCTGAAACTTAGAACTAAAGACAAAACTATACTCAAACAGCCCTAACCAAGAACCAAACCGAGCTTGACAGAACAGAGAAGATTCCAAGTAGTTTACTTGTTTGCCAGACAAAATAATACTCTCTTTAATAAAAGACACTGCAAACTAGACTGGCTCTGTTCTCAAGCACACTGTAAAACTGGAGAAAAAAATATGAATTTTTCCATCATTGAACAGCAGGGAAAATTGAGATAAGGAAACATGTTTGAGCCCTATGTTTGTCCTAGCTTAAGTAAAGTAATATAATAATTTATTTTACTTTTAATGAACCTAATTTAATTTTATATTAATAATTTTTTGATAAGACTACATTATTGTAATTCTTAGAACATCCACTAAAAAGTTAGCTAGCTGAAAGTATAGGTGTAGATAAAAAGCCAATAGAGAATTTTAAAAGAATACTCAAAATTTTTGATTTTACAAAAAAGGTAGTGAAAAAAGGGTAAGAAGAGTAAAAAACAAAATAGATGGGACAAATGTAAAACTAATTAATAAGAAGATAGATTTGAGCCAAACCATATCAATAATAATATTAGATGTAAATATGTTAGAGGCTGTTTGCAGTGGCTCATGCCTGTAATCCAGCACTTTGGGAGGCTGAGGTCAGCCAATCACTTCAGGTCAGGAGTTTGAGACCAGCCTGGGCAACATGGTGAAACCTCACCTCTACTAAAAAATACAAAAATTAGCTTGGCGTAGTGGTGCGCACCTCACCTACTCAAGAGGCTGAGGTGGGAAAATCTCTTGAAACAGTGAGGCAGAGGTTGCAGTGAGCCAAGATCGTGCCACTACACTCCAGCCTGGGCGACAAGAGCAAAACTCTGTCTTTAAAAAAACAAACAAAAAAAGAGTGGGTGGTATGTTCTTCATCAAATCCATGACCATAAATTGGAGATTTTAACACCCCTCTTTCTGTTATTTATACGACACTATTTAACAAAAACAGTAAAGAATATAGCAAATTTGAAAAATACTATCAACCCGCAAGACCTAATTGACATTGAAAAAACAGTATACCCAACAATGCAGAATATGCATTCTTTTTTTTTTTTTGAGACAAAGTCTCACTCTGTCCTCCAGGCTGGAGTGCAGTGGCCCTATCTCAGCTCACTGAAACCTCCGCCTCACAGGTTCAAGCGATTCTCCTGCCTCAACCTCTCGAGTAGCAAGGATTACAGGCACCTGTCACCATGGCTGGCTAATTT
>NW_012105908.1:2079916-2134904 GCF_000951045.1 Mandrillus leucophaeus
CTTCTGAAAAGGCAAGTCACAGACAAGAAAATATTTGTTTTCTCTGTATGTATGTATATACATATATACACATATTTAATTATCTACATCTACCTGTTTATATACTAAAATGACAACCAAACCAACAAAAAATAAACAAAAGGTGTAAAAAAACAGTTTACAATAGAAGCTATAAGAAGACCCAGTAAACTCATGAAAGGATGTTCAACACCATTCATTATCAGAGAAATGCTATTAAAGACACCGAGATAGCCTTTTACGTGGACTAGAATGGCAGAATATTGAAGAGATTGATAAAACAGTACTCCCAGGATCAGGCAGCTGGAGAATAGCTGGAGCTGTCATGTGTTGTTAAAGAATGTAAAATAAATTACAGCCATTTTGGCAAAGTTTGGCAGTGTTTTTGTAAAACTAACATGCATAGTACACCTTCCAGCAAATCTGGTCCTAGAAATTAGTGTGTATGCCTACAAAAAGGCTTGCTTATTCAAGAGTATCCATAGCTACTTTATTCATAATAGTTATGAGCTGGAAAAAAACTCAGGCAACCCAAACTAGTAACAACCCAAATGTCCTCCAAAAAGAGAACAGATAAACAAATTGTGGTATATTCATACAAGGCAGTACTAATCAGCAATAAAAACAAATGAACTACTAATGCATGGATTGCAAAGATACTGACTACATGTCTGCAAGGGTGATCTTGGACACCCGTGGGCCCTGCTGCAGTCAGAGTGAGGCACTGCCTCCGTGCTGTTCAGTGGTCAAATCCCACCTGTGCTCATCACCATCATGGTGCTGAAAACAGCACTGTCAGCATTTATTTATTTATTTATTTTTCCCATCTCCTTAGACCAAGAGTTCCTTGAAGTTAGCAATGGTCTTCCCCACATCCTTAATTACCCAATGTCCTGCCCAGCATTGGAGATCTAGCACAGACTCAACCAACACTCAGATGCAGCTTTTATTTCCTTTGAGCCTCGTAAGGCCAGTACAATAGCCATTCAACAATGTCTGTTAAATAGCCAGTGAGAGTCATTATTTGGATGTAGGTAATTGGAGGGCTGGATAAAGTTTCTATCTTGCCAGCAGTTCATCTAGATTAGTTACAGACAACTTAATCCAAGGCAGCTTGCCCAAGGCCACCCAGCTGGTCAGGTGTCAGGTGTGGGTGACTGACTAGTTGTTCTTCCCACCTCACTGCAGCTGCCTCCCCTCATAATATGCTCAAGGAGTCCGTGCCTAAAAGTGTTACTTCCTTCCATGCAGAGCAACTGCGAGCTGTCGGAATCTGTACAAGGATGGCATCCTGTTTGGCTGGGGCACCTCGGAAGCAGTGGGAGGAGGAGTCCCTCCCACATGCCATCCTGAGGGCAGCAGTGGCAGTTCTTTTGCTTCCCGTCCCTTCTGAGGGGCAGAGCAGAGCCTTCTCTGAGAATCAGGTCGGAGCAAGGCTGGGCACAAGAGTGAGCGGAGGAGGGGTAGGGTCAGAGACATTTTAGCCTCTTCATGCTTGAGAAACAAATGAGAACTCATCTTCTCAGAGACAAGGGCAGAGGTAGAAGCCCAGCCTGTCCTGAACCACAAGGATGACCTTGGCAGTACTCTAAGAAGTAGTCAAGGCCAGGTGTGGTGGCTCACACCTGTAATCCCAGCACTTTGGGAGGTCGAGGTGGGCAGATCACGAGGTCAGGAGATTGAGACCATCCTGCCAACATAGTGAAATCCGGTCTCTACTAAAAATACAAAAATTAGCTGGGTGTGGTGACGCATGCTTGTAGTCCCAGCTACTTGGGAGGCTGAGGCAGGAGAATCGCTTGAACTCGGGAGGCGGAGGTTGCAGTAAGCTGAGATTGCACCACCGCACTCCAGCCTGGTGACAGAGCAAGACTCTGTCTCAAAAAAAAAAAAAAAAAAAAAAAAAAAAAGTAGTAGTCAAAAACCTGTGTATCTGGCCTTCCACAGAAAATCGACAATAGTGTCTAAGAGCACATTTAGACATTAGGTTAATTCTCTTGGTTAGAAAGTAACTTCATTTACCTAGTGGTACCTTTATTTTATTTTTATTTTTATCTTTTTTGAGAAGGAGTCTCGCTCTGTCACCAGACTAGAGTGCAGTGACGCGATCTCATCTCACTGCAACCTCCACCTCCTGGGTTCGAGCAATTCTCCTGCCTCAGCCTCCTGAGTAGCTGGGACTACAGGGGCATACCACCATACCCAGCTAATTTTTGTATTTTTAGTAGAGATGAGGTTTCACCATGTTGGCTAGGATGGTCTCGATCTCCTGACCTAATGATCCGTGTGCCTTGGCCTCCTAACGAAAGAATTCTTAAATGTATATTTCTTTCAGAGTCACTAGGAAAATCCAATTTAAAGTTATTCTGTTCTGACTTGGCCTTTTATTCTGCCTCTCATGAATGTAAATATAAAACTTTTATATGAGAGACACTTGGCATTGTCTATGGATTGACCATAGCTACATCAGAAACACACACACACACACACACACACACACACACCCCTGCACACGTGCATATATACACACACAGAGTAGCTATTTCAGAAATAGTTGTGACCACTCCAAAGACAGAGGAGGAGAAAGGGAGGAATGGGAGATTAAGGACAAAGTCAAACTATCTAATCTTTTCATCCTCTCAGATAAACATATCTTGTTTTCCTTCAGTATCTCACACTTGACCCCCATCTCTCAAACCATTCTATTATTTCTACCTTATATTTAGCTATACATGAATCTAATCATAGAAAAGACAATGATGCATAATGACCAATGCATGGGCTGAACTTCCAATATTTAAGACAATAGTTGGTGAAATCTTCACCTACCTTATCTATCTCTCTAATCTATCTATCTAATAAAATGAAAACCAAATCAATAAAAATAAGCAAAATAAAGAAAATAAAGCTGTTATTACATGCATCTCCAGAGAAAGCTGTTACTGCAAGTGACTTTCTCATTTTAGAAAGTATAGGAAAGTATTTTTCTGTGAGTGGGATTATATAATCTTTACCTACTCTAGGAAGCCAAACTAAGAAACATGTCATCCACTACCCTTCCTCATCTTTGCCAGTGGTGCTATATGACAGCTGGCTGAGCATTGTCATTACTGTAAGAAAGAGTATGAATTAATCTAACACATATCCCAAATTGAGAATCACAAATCTGGAATATGGAGGCTCACCTGTCTGTGGGTCCATGTTGAGAAGTCTACAGTTTTGATTATGTTTGCCTATTTGTAAATGACAAGATTTGTCCTGTCCTAGCCAAAAAAAAAAAAAAAAAAATTATGGCCATCAGGACTAACAAATCAATAAAACTTTGAATAGTATAGTTACAAAATTGGTTCTGATAAAGGAAATAGAATAAACTTGCTTCAACCTTCATCAATCCTTGTTCCCTTTATCATTTTCAGATCATTAAACCAACTTTTAATCACAAACACTAATATTTTATTGTATATTTTCTGCCTAAATCTAGACAGTGTTAGCTTGGCATTGACTTTTCCAAGTAGCAGAATTGGTGATATTTTGAATGATAAAGGGCATTTATTTATTCTTTCGTTAGCAAACATTATGTAAGTATTTACTATGTATGTAGCATAGTACTGTATTGTAAGGTAACTGTCTTCAACATCCAGGTAGGATTAGTCTCTCCACTTGTAGATAGGTACATCTATGCTATAACATATGTATTTTGTCCTTG
Source organism: Mandrillus leucophaeus (assembly GCF_000951045.1). Classification (NCBI taxonomy): domain Eukaryota; kingdom Metazoa; phylum Chordata; class Mammalia; order Primates; family Cercopithecidae; genus Mandrillus; species Mandrillus leucophaeus. The sequence goes on from NW_012105908.1 coordinate 2,083,641, forward strand.
GCTGGGCGCGGTGACTCACGTCTGTAATCCCAGCACTTCGCGAGGCCGAGGTGGGTGGATCACCAGGTCAGGAGTTCAAGAACAACCTGACCAAGATGGTGAAACCCCGTCTCTACTGAAAATAGAAAAATTGGCCAGGCACGGTGGCGGGCACCTGTAAGTTCAACTACTCAGGAGGCTGAGCCAGGAGAATCGCCTGAACCTGGGAGATGGAGGTTGCAGTGAGCTGAGATTGTGTCACTACATTCTAGCCTGGGTGACAGAGCTAGACTCCATCTCAAAAAAAATATATATATATAGTCTTTTCTGCCTCAAGATAGGTTGAGATTGTCCTTCATGTCCATGGACATGGTCCAAAAGGTGGAGAGGCCACAGTGGTCCTTTCTGAATGTGAGCACCCAAGCCTGCCCATTGGCCTAGCCCTTAATTTATGTACATGTGACATTTATGGCCCATCCTCCAGGGCTGCACCATGGGGCTCCTGCCTTTTCTGACGTACAGCAACCACAGTAGTGAGATGAACATGGAAGCTATTGGACAAAGTCCCACTACTATAGTGTAAATCAGCCTAGATTTATTTTACATAATTTTAGGCTTTTTTTTTTTGGAGATGGAGTCTTGCTCTGTCACCAGGCTGGAGTGCAGTGGCGCGATCTTGGCTCACTGCAACCTAATTTTAGGCTATTTCTAAGACAGTCATCTTTCAGTTCAACAAGGTAATGAGTTTGGATAAATCTATCTTTTCTCGTTCCTGGAGTCTCTGTCTTGTAAAACACACACACACATATCACATGCATCATGAACACATATACTTCTCATATTTTTCTTTTATTTATCCCAGAAATTGAACTAGGGATGCCCATGTCTCTATTCTTTCTTCTCTGTACCTGGTACTAATTAATTTATTCATTAGTATTAATAACTAGCCTAGTCACTTTTCATCCAGTCATGTCTGTTCCCTCCAGATCAGAAAGAACTCTTGCGACCAACATCAAAATTCAAGTTGGGGTATGGGTACGAGTCGGAATGGGTCCTTCTTAGAATTACATTGTAAGGAACCTATTCTAATAGGCATTAAAGTAACTAGCTTTGGCTTTGCTCAGTAGGAATCTCACATAATCAGAATTGAATTTGACAAAACTCAATCCATTCTGTATAAACAAAAGACACCTTAGAGAAATCAAATCTTTTTGAAGGACTGAAGTAGGAAGGCTAAGAAGAAGGTACACCTGATAAACTCTTTCTTTCACTATAACAGGCACCTGAACCTCCATGGCACAGCAGATGGGAATGACTGAGGTGGCTGAGCATTCATCTGCCCCAGGGAGGCACTGCATTGTAGGGGATGAACAGAGACTTTTCAATCAGATAGACCTGCATTCAAATCCCAGATCAGCTTCCTACTGGCTTTTGATCTTGGGAAAGTTGCATCACTCCTCACCAGAGTTCCAATCCTGAGTTTCATTCTCTGTCAACTGGAAATGGAAATAGCTATGATGGTAGTGAGGGTTATATGAGATATTTGCTCAGTGCCAATGGTCAGTAGCAGATGGCAGTTATGTGATTACTATTACTGTGGGATCTTTTTTCAAAGAGGGTCCCCAGCAGCTTCTTAGCCATGTTGAGCTTGATTGTCTGTGAAGGCAGAGGCCTGGGTGTTAGCTGCATAAATAGACAGCTCTACTTCTTGTATGTCCTGGGTTGTAGGCCAGGTCCCCAGTTCAACTCCTCTTCTACATGAGGCTACCCCAACTCCACGGGCCAAACACCATAGGAAAGCAGAAATTACGTTTAGAAGTCCTGATTTCACTTTTAACTACACTTCATTGGTAAGACAACAATAATGTCAGCTCAGTAGTAAATCAACAAATAGCACTTTAACTGGAAATTACTGGACACTATTACTTAGACTGTTCTAGAAGAGGGCTCTAGGTGTGTCTCCATTTCAACTAATAATAAAATTGCCAAGAGCTTCTCTTATGTGTTGTCTTCTTTAGAAGTGAATACAATGCTGCCAGCCAGATGTCTTTTAGATTCTAGCTTGTTTGTTGGAGATTTCTAGATAGAGCCAAATTGGTGGCTTGGCCTTAACATAAATATGCAAATGATTCATAAGGATTTTTTACTGGGCTTTCACTTTGTCTAGAAACTAATATGCATGTGTTCTAGAAAAAACACTAAGTTTTGAGATTAAATCTATTTTAAATTAAGTAAGAGATAAATGTGAGAATTATGCATGAATATGGCATTCCTTGTTATAAGCATATAACCTATAAGCTGGTGTCTTTAGATGTGTAAGAATATAAAGCAAACAGAAAAGAAATACTGCTGAATTTTAACATCGTTTTTTGAACTGTCAAGAGCCAAGGAATTGTTGGGCAAAAAATCAATACTGTCTCATTGCCTCTTTCCCTGACCCCTTTCTATCTGAAACACTATCTCAGGTTGTAAATGTTTAATTTACTTCTAATGTGGCAAAAATCTCAGGTTTACAGTTTTCTAGATGAGTAATACAAGCTCAATATCATTTGGTTTATGAATATAAAAAAATAAAATGCACGTCAAAGGCAAATGAAAGCCTTTTATTGAATCTGATATAATTTACATAATATGTTCCGATAGTCCTTGTTATTCTTGCACATTTACTAATTTTTGTATATTTACAAAAGTCTTCAAGCTTGCTTTTATGGTCTGTTTCTCACAGTCGCCCTCTGAAGTAAGCAAAGTGCCAGAGGAATAGAAAAATGCAGTGTTTCCCAGAGCGACTCAGCAAAGCAGCTGCTGATCCAGATTGCAAATTCCTGGTCCCTGCGTCCCTCCCTCATTAGCCACCAGGTCCCAGCTCCTCTCATTTTTTTGCATCTTCAGACACTCCTTTCCCTCTGCCTATTTTAATGAGGCCCCTGAGACCCTCTTTTGGCCAGCTTTCCTACCTCTTCACCACTTTCCTAGCCCCTAGGAAAGCTTTTCTTGAAAGCCTAGGGAAAAGTTAATTTGCTGATACTTCTTCCAAATTGGCCTGCTGCCACCACCACATACTGATTTTCCCTTCAGAGGTGTAGATTACATACCTTGCTTGCAGAGATTCAACGTAGCCACTCTCCAAGATGCAATATTAGGCTCTGAACCACATTTCACCAAGTCCCTAGTGACCTATACCCACTTTGACTTGCTAATATTGTTTTATCCAAGAGTTATGGGTAGGAAAAGTTAAACGAAGAGGAAGAATTTTTGTAAAGACCCAAGTCTGTGGAATTGTATCTTCCTCTTCGTAGTGCTGGATATGCGCTAGCCAGTAGAGCTACCTACTGAAACACAAGTTTTCTTGTAGACCTTCAGTACGGAGAGTCAGTGAGTCCCACCATCCTAATCCTCCTTCACCTTCCCTCATCACCTCCTTGGCCATTATGTGGTAGATGTAAGAAAGACATTTATTTCTCCTCTAACACGTTTCCCATCCTTGTCTTACTGGTATAGTTACTGAGGTAGAAAGATTCAGATCTTCTTAAGCAGTAATTAACTCATTGGCATTCATTATGAATCCCTTTGAGATATGAGCCTGCATTAAAAAAAAAAAAAAACTCAGTCTTTGTAAATTAGATCCCAAGTTCTGCTGTCAGCCCAGTGTGTATTATATATTGGTGGAAATAATCAGTGCTCTGTCCAGCCCTGGAAACTGTTAAATAAATCACACTGTTTTATGAGCTTACAACAAGACTTACTTGGTAGCCTCTTTCTTACACAATAATCTTTGACTAACAAAAGAACTAAGGATTTTTAACACTACATGTACTTTTAGTGATCTTCCAAAATATGTTCCCCTCCTTCCTTCTGAAGAAATGGCAGGTTGACACCCATCTATCTAAAACCATTTATCCAGTTCTCAAAATAATCAGGCATTGTTCTGAATTAAAACCAAACTTGTCTTGAGTATTTATGAAATCAGGTAGATATTTAAGAGTATGATTTCCATTTTCTTTTCTAAAAGCACTTAGGATAGCCTCTTCATGTTCTTACATTGGTAAATCATGTATAAGAGATATGGTTTCATCTTGGTGATTACGGGAGTGCTGAGTATTCCAGGTTGTAATACTGATGCCTATACCTCATAGTACAAGACATGTGAATGCAGTTATGAGCTTTGGGCTCAAAAGCGCTGAAACTAGGGAATAACCTAGAAGATTTGTGTTTATTTTAATCAGATGTCTATGATAGTTATACTTGTTGAATTTGATTAATTGAAATTTTAGATTTCTGGAGTACAACAACAAGATGTTATTAATATATGCGATGATTTTTTACTTTCTTTCTTAAAATATCTATGTAAATACAAAAGCTTCCAGTGTTCAAAATACCATATTCAGAGATCAGGTTAAAATGTTTTCATGATATCTGGTGAGCACATAAAAGTAATTTGTGTTAAAAATTCTGGTTACAATAGTGGGAAGAAAGAATGCTTCATGGTAACACACTTCCACTAAATTTGAAATAAGAAGAAAATCACCCATCATAAAAATTTAAATAGAGTTTATTAGGTAATGGTCACAATAAAAATTCCCGATTGTAGTGTTGTGGAAGGAAGCCAGTTTTTGCCATTTAATGGAATCATTACTTTGTATTTACTAGCTTTATTTAGCAAATGGTGCTCAATGATACAAGTTGATAATGATACTATCTATCTGTAGTTAATTCATATACTCAACACACTGTAGGCAGCTTACTTAAAGCCAAAGAACACATATGAATAATTGAGGATAGGCTAAGACATGAACTCTTGAGGTCTCATAAAATCACGTTTCCTGAGCCATTCCTCTTGCTTGCTCCCTATGGAAAATGTTCCGGCATATTCTAGCCTAGTGAGTCAATTCCTCACCAATATTCAGCACTACTTTGACCAGATATTTTATGTAGAACCTTGTGAATGAGTCTATGGTATTCTTCCAGAATTACATAATTATAGTTTGATATAAATTATAAAGTGACCGTGAATCATATTCAGAAAATCATTGGTAAGCCAGCTTCCTGTCCACTATGTCTATATTGTACCTACATGTCTTTATATCAGCTTGGGTGTATTCAAGGGATTTTGCTCCAAAGTATCCTTTAAGTTCAGAAAATGGGTTGGAATCAAAGTGGGAGCAAAAGCTTTTGGTGTTTTTGTAGAAAAAAGATATTCACAAAATTATCACCAAACTTGACCATTTCTCTTCACTGGTATATATTTTCTTTTCTAACCTTCTTATTTGTGGGTTTTACTCTGCTAGAAAAATGTATTTCAGAGGGAAATAAATCGATTGGCTACCTACTTTCCTATAAGGATAAAGTCTCATTGTTTTTCTACAGATTGATCACTATGTCATGACGTTCTATATTCTTTTTTTTTTCATTTATATTTAAGAGGCAATAAGCAAGACATAACTTCTTTCAAGAGCAAAGTGATCATTCATGGAACTGAATAATGATCAATGAAATGATAACCCAGTACCTGAATAAACATAGCATTAGTACTAGAAAATGTCAGTGCTATCACTTCAAAAGGGCACAAGTGTCACTAGACCAGGCTGTTATTTTTCATTTTGTGCAATGGACTTATCTTGAAATTCTCCAAAAATTTATTTAATTCGTACTAAGAGGTATATGTTGTAAATAACAATAATGATAAAAAGTGCTTGATAATATTGGCTGTAGTATTCAGCATGCCACTTACTGCGTTTGACCCTTATGGGCACTTAGAAAGTCCTCCCCTTCTAAATTCCTCTTGTCATCCAAATGCTGCCTAGTGCTAAGAAAAGATTTGATGGTTTCTTTTATTCACTTGATATCCTCTTTTTTATGGTACATAAATGGAAGTTCTAGATGAATGCTAGAGTCTCATATTAGATTCTTGTAAATGGAATCGTAGATCATCTCCCCTCTGCCTTAGTCACAAGATTGACTCCAGGTGTACCTAACACAAAGAAACAACATATACTGGTCTCTAAAGATATACATATATACTTAATCATTATCCAGTTGAGTGGATATTAAATTGCAGGAAAAAAGTGGAAGAAAATGCACATTTGCTGCTAAATGTCCTTCATAGATTGCATCTGCAGCTTCCTTTTTTGTGTTTAGCTCTACATGAATGATTGGCATAACTCTTAAAATGTAATCAGTGCACATAACAACTAGGTTATATTTGATTGCATCGTCTGAATAATGTTTAAAAAGTAAAAGGCAGATGTTATTATGTACTTTCCTCTCAGGCTCGTTCCAAGTTTTTCTATTCAACAATTTTATGTGAAAGGCAATTGCAGAATAGAAGAATTTAGCATGGTTTCTAAGGTCACAGGGAGAGGGTGATGTGAATCTGCAAACAGCACCCCCAGTCTTGCCTGTCTGCCCAGGGCGGTGTTATTAAATGAGTAGGCATAGTGGAGGGCTCATTTTCCCTCCTGACCACCCTCCTAGGTCTCCCTGTGTGACCTCTGTACACTGGGCTTTCAGAAGGCCACAGAGATGACAACAAGACCACATTTGTTTTTATCTTTCAGTCCAATGGATTCTTTAGAGAGTCTAAACACTACTCTTTTGTCTATGAGAGGACAGAACTACATTTGATGACTCAATGATCATTTTTAATGTATTGAAAAGAATATTTGTTAAAAGATGGCCATCATATAAACATGGATTGTTTAAATAATCTCATTTTTCTCTTACCGTATAACAGAAAGAGATTTCTTACGTGCCTTATTCATGCTACAACCTGATTTATATCCCTGAGCTAAGAATTCTGAGTGGCATCCATCCATAGCATCTGAAAGCTTTTGCCAAAGGCATGTCAGAACTCCTTTAAGGAACAGATCACCCCATGAATTATTGACTTACCCAGCCTCAGTTACCTCACAGTTAAAGTATGCCTTCATGATCCAATAGGAGAAGATGTTCAGTAAATGCATAGAATATTTCTCATTGTCATCAGTGGGTGCTTCCCAGAACTTCGGAACCGTTTCTAAACCCATAGACCCAGGGTGTTTTCAAAGTTTGATTTACAAAATAAATAGACATCTAAAAGAGTTTTTATTTCCAAGCTATTTTTTTTTTGGCAGAAGTTATTAGATTTGAATCGATACCTCAAAGTAATTTTTTTTGTCATCAAAATTCTTCTTTCTTACATCCAAAATCCTGAAAGGAGCCTTGAGAGGTCACCACACTGCTTCTATGTTGTACCAGAACTGAATTATTTAAATTACTGTTGCTTTTTGATAAACACCGCACTCCCCCGCCGCCACACACACACAGACACACACACAGACACACACTTTTCTTCTCCTATTTCTCTCTTGCTTGGTTGAATTACCCCACTGACAGAGAGAAAAACAACATTCATTGGCCTCCAGGGAAAGTGGTGTTGCTGCAAATGAAGGGTGGATAGAGGTGGCGAACCAGAGGACATGCCCTGTGTTGGCTGCAAAGGCTCTGGCTCTGTCATTTTCCCAGAATGTCCCCTGCAGATGCCTGGCAGTGGGAGATCAGCAGTGAAGGGCAGGGAAGAGGCAGCTGTGCACCAGCTCTTCTTTGGAGATACTACCAAAGGGGAACATTTGAGACTCATTCAGGTCTTTTTAAAAGCATTTTGAAACCATATATCAAAGAACCAAACAAAGTGGATATGGATCACTTACGAAGTAAACCCAGTTCTTGCCTTTGCTTTAGAAAATGCTTCCCTAGGCTCAGAGGAACCTTTTAAAGTGCCCACTCTGTTGACCCTCCACTTCATGTACAGGATGTTCAAAAGAACAGCACAGCAGAGCAGCACACTGACCACAGCACCAGACTGCCCGGGCTTAAAATCCTGGTTTCTACCATGTACTGCTCTATATCCTTGATTTAGTTTCCCTAATAAATGGAAACTAAGTACCTACCTCACAGAGTTGTGAGAAAATGGATATAAAAACACTTAGCAGGTTGGGCATGGTGGCTCACGCCTATAATCCCAGCACTTTGGGAGGCCAAGGCTGGCAGATCATGAGGTCAGGAGATCGAGACCATCCTGGCTGACACGGCGAAACCCATCTCTACTAAAAATAAAAAGTAGCCGGGCATGCTGGCGGGTGCCTGTAGTCCCAGCTAGTTGGGAGGCTGAGGCAGGAGAATGGCATGAACCCAGGAGGCAGAGCTTGCAGTGAGCCGAGATTGTACCACTGCACTCCAGCCTGGGCGACAGAGCGAGACTCCATCTCAAAAAAAGAAAAAGAAAAAAAAAAGCACTTAGCAGAACTTAGCAGAGATCATCACTCACAGTAAATATAGTAAATGCTCAGTATATGGTAGTAAGGCTGATTGTGATGATTTTTGTAGCCCCTGACACTTGCTTTCTCTTTAGTCCTCTATTTTAAAGAACACAAGAAACAAGTTTTGTCCCTGCTCTCCTAGAAAGGAGAAACATGGAGGCTCAGCAGCTTTTCTCACCATGACTCTTGCTGTAATTGCATTTTGAGTAGGGAACGTGTAAAATTCATTATCCAAACCCGGATACTTTGGAGAGTGAAATGGAGTGTGAATGCGATGGGACACCAGGGCAATAGGCGTAAACTGTGACTCTCCCAGGAACACTGGGAGTTTGGTTACCCTAATTATGGGACTATTCAAGAAATTGAAATTCTAAACCTTCTTCATGTTTCGAAGTCTGAAGCTCAACTGGAGGCTAAGGTGATAATTTTCTCAAAAGTCTATTCCTGTATCTCCAGAAGAATAGGAGATAATTGCACTTGCTATTTTATCTTATACTTGCTATTTTACCCAGAAACTATTTTTAAAAAATGAGTCACAGCAAGAAACCATTATTGCTACTTTTATATTCCTTTGTCAAAAACCTTGGCTGGGTCATCAGGAGCCTGGATCCATTGCCCTGCTTGGATTATTACAGTCTTGGTCCCAGTTATGCCACTTACACAACCAGGGAGCTGGTTCCAGGGACCTCTGAGAGCTCTAAGGGTTTAGATTTGTTTTTAATCGCCTGGAGTATTATTATGTAACAATATCAGTGGTGTTATCTTTTCTAAACTCCGATTTTGCCTCCTTTTGGAAGTAGAGTTCAATCTAGGTTGTGAGCAACACGCTACTCCTGAAAGCACCATGAAGGAATGAATAGTACCCTTACTTATCTTTATTTGGAGTGTTTTACATGCCAGACACTATAATTTCATGTAATCCCCACAGCAAACCTCTGTGGTAGGTACTGTCATCATCTGGAAAGAGGGGTCACTGAGACATAGAGAGAAGGTAAATGACTAATCAAGGTCTTACGACTAGTAAGCTGAAGCATGGCTTTAAATGGAGAGAGCAGGACTTCTCTGGCCATGTTCTTAACTCTGAGCCATTCAACAAAGTCAGGGTCTGAAGGAGGGGAAGAGGCCTCCACATTGCCACCACCATATTACAGGAAAAAAAAGTTATTTTGATCTTAGAAGCTGGAAGAGTCATTTCCGTGGCCCATATCCTTAAAGTGCTACCTTCTGGCCTTGGGGGTAAATGAGAGCAAAGCTTGTCCACTTGTCCTAAGAAGGATAAACAGCCACAGGGTATATTTTAACACATAGCCTTCTGATGAATGCTGTTTCCATTGTGTAACTGGAAAGATCTGGAATATCAATATTATTTTGATTTCTCTCTGTGCTCATTGGGAACTCATTTCAAGGGCTCACCAATCTGTCTTGCAGACCAACATGTGATCCAACTTTCAACTAACATGGCATTTCTATTGATTTCAGGTCTTTAGATAATAACTCTTTCAACCAATTGCCAATAAGACACCTGGAAGGAGGGGAGCCTTCCAGGTCATGGGCAGATTCAAAGATTTTCTTATTGGCAATTGGTTGAAAGAGTTATTATCTAAAGACCTGAAGTCAATAGAAAAGAGTGTCTGGGTTAAGATAAGGGATTGTAGAGACCAAGGTTCTTATTATGCAGATGAAGCCTCCAGGTAGCAGGCTTCAGAGAGAATAGATTATAAATGTTTCTTTTCAGACTTAAAAAGTCTGTTTTATCGGTCTTGAGTTCTCTGTTTTAATGTTAGTGCTGGTCATCTGTGCCTGAATTCTAAAAGGAGGAAGGTATAATGAGGCATGTCTGACCCCCACTTCCCAGTATGTCCTGAATTAGTTTTTTGGATTAACTTTGGAATGCTCTTGGCTGAGGGGCGGGCCTGTCCGTCACTTAGGGGTCTTAGAATTTTATTTTTGGTTTATAATTTTTTTGTTCAAAGCTGTTAGTTTTAAACTTCCAACCAAACTTGTGGTTACATTTTATTTATTCATTCATTCTCTTATGTACATTTTTTAGCTAATCATTTTTTTTTTTGGCATCTAATGACCTCAATTTATAAATTCATTCTTTCAGCAGATATTTGTGAACCAGACATTTTTCTAGGGGCTGGAGATAAAGTAGTGAATAAAAGTGAAAAGTTTTCTGCTCTCAAGTAGTTTGCAGTGTAAGGGAAAAGAAAGGAAGAAATAAGAAATAAATGGACAAATAAGATACTGCCAGATGATGACCAATGCTGCAAATCCATAACAAGAGTGAGATGATGAAGAGCTGGAGAGTAACAGGAGGAGGTCGCTTAAGTTCGAATGGTCTGAAAGGCCTCTCTGAAGAAGAATTAGGGTGGAATTCAGTCATGAGAATACTTTTACCAAGGCCATGTGGGGCTGAGGGAGGAGCAGATCCCAGGCCTTGAGCATCTGCTATCTGCCAGGGCTGTCTAGGAGACGGATGATTCAAAGTTACACAAGAACAGCTGTGGTCTTTGCCCTTGAGAAGTTTATTGTCTGCAGGAAAATAAAGTCCTGCCTCCAAGGAAGTCCTGATTGGTTGAGAAAATAGATATGTAAGTCATTGTAATATAGAAAAATTCTCCTAGTAGGTACCACCATGGAAGCAGAAAGAAGGGAATGATCCAGTCTCCCTGGTGTTAAATTAGGTTTAGCCCAAAGCTGCCTCCTTACATATTTGAAGTTCAGATTAATGGTTTCTCTGTATGTAGTGAACTGTAACCTAACTGGATGTGTAAACAGACTGTCACTTACTCCTGGGCCAGTCACCAACTTTTGGCCCAAAGGCAGCCAACTGTTCAAAATGCGTTCAAATAAGGCAAAAGCCAAACTATAATCAATCCAGCTGTTCTGTACCTCACTTTCGTTTTCTGTACATCACTTTCCTTTTTCTGTTCATAAATCCTTTCCAACCACATGGCCACATGGAGTCTCTCTGAATCTGTTAGTTGGGGGGTGGTGGGGACTACCTGATTCATGAATCATTCTTTGCCCAATGAAACTTTGTTAAATTGTACTTGTCAACAGGTTTTTCTCTTGACATTGGGTAGAGCAATGGGTGAGAGGAGACCTTCTAGGGGAATTTGCCTGGGGGTGGTGGGTCACATTGCTGGCTTCGTAAAGCAAGTGTACAATCTACCATGAGTTGCTGTTTTCGGTCATAGAGAAAGATATTCTCCTTGTGCTTCTGCCTAGTTTTCCCTTAACAGGCCCACAAGGGTGTCAGTGATTTATATGTCTTAGGCACCATTTCCCACTGTGATCTCTACACAGCAGGTTGCGGTGTGCCCAGAACTTCTGCAAGTTGCCCATATCTGCAAGCTGCCCATATCTTTGTCCTTAAACCAAAATCCTTTCTTGAAAATGAATGAGCTTTCCCTAAACCCTGTAATTAGAATACAAATTCTATATTCAAATAGCTTATAATTAAAATATAAATAACTTCCAATAGGCCATATAAATGAGGGTGTTAATGTATTATGAATCAGCTAAGGAAAATAGCAAGGACTGCAGTTTCTTCCCTCTTCAGTCTCCTTCCAGCCTGGAGTTCCATTCAGTGAGTGTTTCACTGAAAACATACCACCCGCTTCCTTCCCTCACTAAGCACAGGAGACCCAGAGCCCCTGCCATTTAATCATGGATTTGGCAGATGGTTTTATTTATCAAATAAATCTCATTCTATCAATTACTTGTGAGACTTTTCAGACAGGAGATCCTTCAGTTCCATGCAGGCTTGTAAATGTCCCTGCTCAGAAATACAATTTGAGGAAAGTTCTTAAGGCACCAAGAGGAAGTGAGTACATGAGAATCTCCTGGTTGGGACTGATCCCAATCTCAGATCAAGGAGTGAAGGGAGGGAAAAACACTGCTAGTAAATGGAGAATAGGAATTGTTTTTTTTTACTCCTTTTCTAATATAAGGGAAGCAGGGAGGGATCTCTTGGCCTCCCTGAGGTTCAAAGGTCACTGACATGAGGCACACGAATAGGAGAAAAGGCATACACATTTATTTAATGTGTATACACGGGAATCTTTAGAATGAAGACCCAAAGACACAGGGGGAATTGTTCATTTTTAGGCTTAGGTTCAACAAAGTATGCAGAGCCATGTAGAAATAGGATTAGACACAAAGGGTATGATCTAATGATGATAGACTGAGTGGGGAAACCCAGCAAGGCCTGTGTGTCTAGATCCTGCTTGGCCTCTATGAGCACACATTCCTTCCTTCCGAGTATGGGGGCAGGACTCTCTAGCAATAGAGTTCTTATGGCCTACAGTCAAACAACGTAAGTCAGGTAATTTCTTTTCTTTTTCTTAAACAGAGACAGAGTCTCACCATGTTGTCCATGCTGCTTTCAAACTCCTGAGCTCAAATGATCCTCCCACCTTTGCCTCCCAAAGTGTGAGTGTGAGCCACCACACACAGCCCAGGTAATTTCTTTATGGCCAGTTTTTACACAGAAAGGTGGAAGGAAACTTAGAGTCATATTTTAGGTTTTATGGCTAGCTTTGGGAATGAGGGTTTCTATGACCCACCTTGGGGAAGAGTGATTCTAGTTTCTATGGCTAGCTTTGGGAAAGAATGGGATTGAGAGACAGGAGGGCAGAAGGTCAGAGAAAAAGTTTTGCTTCTGAGACTACTTCTGAGGTCTTCATTTTGGGGTATTGTTTTCTGAGCCCCAACAAGCCTATATTTTATTGAGTGTCTGCTGTACTCCTGGAACCATGCTGGATGGCTGTTTTCTCACATTTAATTTTCAGAAGAAGCCTGTGATATAGTGATGATTATTCTCATTTGTTCGATATCAGGAAACTGAATTCCGGAAAATCGAGCAGCTGGATCGTGCAACTTTTGGTAGCAAAAATTTTGGTCTGCCCTGTCCCATACAAACCACTGGAATAGAAATGAACAGGATTGTGATATTTTTGTCATGCTAATGTAAAAAGAAAAAAGAAATACTGACTCAGTGTTAATTTTAAGCTATAACTATTGCATAACAATGATAGATACAACTATTATCTACCAATGGCTCATTCTACACTCTAGGCTCTTTGAAAATAGTATTTGTCTTTTTCATCTTTGTGCCTTCCCTTCTTTTCTTTCCCATCACCCTACTGAAAAACGTTGTATTGATACAGGGTACTGGCAAGAGGGTAGTTGGATGAATGACTAAATTAATGGATTGATACGGGTGATTGACACAATCTTTTCTGACGTTTACCTAGGAGAGAAGGATAACAGTCCAGAGGGTAAAGCTTGGGAGGTGGGGAATGTGAATAAATTGAGCTCAAAAAATAAACACCTGGATTGAACAAATGCTGAAGTGAGGGAGGTGTGATTAGCAATGCAGAGAAAAGGCTGCATTCAGCAGCCAATTTAAGAAAGATGATTGAGAAGTTCTGTGACAGAGAGAATTTGAGCGAAAGTCGGTGGGCCTGGAGCAAAGCTCCGGCCAGGGAGAGGAGTCTGTGGCAGGAACAGGGGATGGCTGCGGGTCTGCGGGTCAGGTCACTCAAAAGGATCAGGTACTTCCTGTGCTCCAGGCCCCCTGCAGAAACTTGTCTCTTCTTGAACCCTTGCAAACATTCCAAGGGGTGACTCCCAGCAGCCCCATTTACAAGTTAATCAGCTGAAGCTTACAAGATCCAGCTGCTCGATTTTCTGGAATTCAGTTTCCTGATCTCAAACGTCCAAGAGCCCTTAAATAACCTGCCCTGATTCACCCAGCCAGTAAGTGGCGCAGATGGGATTTAGCAACATCTGGCTGACTCCAGCGTCTCCTGCTCTGTCTACCACCCTGTGTTTCCTCAAAGGCCGGATGACAGTGGGAGCTGTGAGATCCCCAGATACTGCAGAGGAATGCTGGGAATATTTAAAAAAAAAAAAACAAAAAAAAACAAAAAAAAACCTCCCTACTTGCTTCAGAACAAATAAAGCTGAGATCAAGGAAGCCAGGTTTGGACTGAGGCAAGAGGTCAGGGTGAACTCACACTCAAGGACAGAGTTATTGCACAACAAATATTTATTAAGCAATCACCCTGCACTGAAGGCCTGTGAGAGACGGATCACTGCTTCCAGCTGCTCGGCAAAGGAGAGCCATACAGCTTTCTCACAAATACACATGCTTGTATAACACAAAATGCATTGCTGTACCTTGAGATTCTCTTAATACCAGTGAAATGAGTTGGGTACTTTACATAGTGCGTACACACACACACACACACACACACACACACACACAGATGGAGGAGGACTTTTAGAAAGAGCTTGACTGTCTTCTCTGGGTCCTCCTGCGGAAATCTTCAGCAGTCCCTGATGCCGAAAAGAACATTGCCCATTTGCCTGTTTTGCTTCCATAAGGGAAATGTCCTGCCCACCACGCCTTCAAGAGGAATGACCTTCAGGCCTTGTCTTTGGTTCCATTTGACCCTGTCCTCGTCACAGCCAGCTGGACTAGGGGTGGGCACTCAGCACCAGCAGCCAAGGCAACAGCTGGCTGGAGACTCATAGTGTGCCCCAGAATAAAGTCAGGGCTGAGTCAACCAGACTCTATCTTGGGAATGTGAATTGAGAAATACAGACTTGAGATCAGTTTGTTCATGAGATACAATAAAGGAAATTAGCTTTGGAGAAAGTTCTTTGTCAGGAACTCTCCTGTTGCACACCCGGTTCAGTTTGGTTTTGCAGGTCAGCATACTTTCAGCTGGTGAAGGGGTGCCAGTATGCCATGGAGCAGGCATCCTCTCTTCCCCCGGCACCTCTCTCACCTGATCTAAGCGGCTGGTGAGCAGCTCACACTGCACACTTCTTACACTTCCCCAACAACTCTCCTAACTCAGACTATTGTCTTGCATCAGTGAACCCTCCATGCCCTCCTTGCTTCCCCCAGGAGATTTTAGACATCTGATGAGAGAGGCTGGATGAGATGGGCTACGCTTCAAAACTCCAGTTTGAACACCTTTTAGCAAGGGCTGCAGTTAGGAGATATCTGGCTGCTCCTCCAGGTTCTCCTTAAAAAAATTGAGGACTCTTCCTGCTTGTTAGCTTCAGTTTTGAGGATTTAACTAAAATTATGAAACAGCAGGGAAATTCCCAATTGGCAACCTTTTACAAAAGGATGGGAGCTGAACCTGCACAATCGAGAAGCTTTAAGGACAAGAATGGACCACCCATGTGCAAAACAAGGCAGTGTGGGAGAGTCAGAGAGGGTTAAAAGTATGAGATCCAGAGGCCCACAGTACTGGATTCAGGCCTGGTCTGGCCATTTCTTGGGTGTGTGACTTGGGACAACATTAACATCTTTCTAGCCTAATTTCTTCATCTGTAAAATGGAGAAAATAATAGTTCATTCAGATAATTATTACAAAGTTAGTCCAAGTAAGCAAAAGCTACCTACAACAGGAAGAGCCCTGGCCCTTGTGGGTGACTTCACATAGGCAGAGATGTGAATGGTGCCTGATCCCCGAATGCCAGGAAAATGAGTTGGGTACTTTGCACAGTGCACACACGGAGGCACACAACACTCACATACACATACAGAGATGACAGAAGTTTGGAAAGAGCTTGTTGGTAGAGAGGAGACAGAGAAAAACAGATTATCATGAGAGGCAGAGAGAGTTGAAGAGGTGTCATGGGGCCATGAAAGAGGGAGGGAGGTCAGTTCCTAGAGCTGACAGCTTTCTACTTCCAGCTGTTCTTCCACTCCAAGCCTATAATTGACTAAACAAAACAAAAACCCACTAGCAACTACTTGTGGGTGAGTCTCTGTTCCAAAAAAGCATAACTAAACCAAAGAGCAATCTCCTGAAATGCTCCGCTCCCTCCCCTGGGAGTCTCTCTGGACAGATCTTAAATACGGGCTTTTCTAGGAATAATGACACTCAAATGTTGAGATGGCTCCAATATAACAATATGCATGTGATAGAGTTGCATCTGCATCATTAGAGCACAAAACTTTCAAGTCAGAAATAGTAAGTTAAAACACATGGAAATTTTCTTTCTGGGCAGAATCTTGCCGTGGCTTTATTACAAATACTTTGGTAGTAGTTCTCTGTGGTAGATTGCTTCCAAAGATGGATGCAAGAGTCTCTTGCAACGTGACCTTGCCATTCCTCCCACTAAGAGGGGGAGTCTCTTTCCCTTCCCCTTGACCTTTGGCTGGCATTGTGACTTAAATTGACTGATAGGATGTGGCAGAAGTGAAGGTGGGCGATCTACAAGCTTCCATTACAAGATGTCTTGCAGCATTCATTTTGGCCCTCCTGCAGGCCCTGAGACCTCCATGTACAAAGGCCTCACTTAGCCTTCTTGAGGACTCGAAACCACAGGCAGAGATAGGCCTCACTAACAGCCAGCACCAGCTGTCATCAGTGAGGCCATCTTAGACAATTCACAGACAGCCAAGCTATCAGATGATGTGTCTATAGGTGGATTCACCCAGCTGAGCTCAGCTCGAGTCACTTGCCTACAGAATTGTGAGTAAATAGTGTCTTCAAGCCACTAAAGTGAGGGGTGTTCTGTTACACAGAAACAGATCATGGACTCAAGGATGTACCACTTTCCTCATTGTAAGCAGGTGCTCTTTTAACTACGGAGTAGGAAAGAGGGCAGCACATTCACAAAACCAACCCATAGTAGAATTTGGGCAGCCAAAGTCTAAAGGAATTATTGTGTTAGGAACTTATCATTAAAAAAATTATTGTTTAGCCATGTGAACAGCAAGAGTTGGCCCCCAGTTCCATCTCTTAAAGATAGAAGCAAGTGGCTTTAGAGTGGGGTGGCAGAACTTGCTCTTGGGGCTGTTTGCTTTGTGCGAAAGCTTGCCCACAGGAATGCCCATGGGGGTCAACTTCTCCTTAAGCCAGGGTGTCACTTAGGATGGATCTTATTTGCATGTATCAGCAGCAACATCACCAAGGGAATTTCCCTTTTCTTTCCCTTCTGCCAACTATTGCAACTAATTGAGAATTCTGTGACATTTTAGCCGGAGAATATGACCCAGAAAACACATCTGAGTAATAAGGGACACAGGCTGTTGTCACAGAGATGGTGATGTTTTTAACATGGACAAAAAGCTTATCAAAGCAAATGCAAAATCAGTTAATCCAGTTAAGTCCAATTTCTAGAGTAAAGCCTGTGATGGCTGCACATACTCAGAGAGCGTGTCCCAGGTGCGTGCTTTTGACTGTCAAATAGGTTCCATTCTTTTTCATTAAATAATTACACTGGACTAGAACTAGTCGTTACCCAACTCATTTTCCTTTTTGGCCAAGGAAAATAATCTCCATGGTATTCATATAAGATCTTAAAACGCGACATGGTAAAATAAATACCCTGTTGCTCTTTTTGTTTGTTTGAACCTTTCTATCGGTCCCCTAAAAGGGAAAAACATTCTGCCTCAGGATATACACAGGTAAGTGGGGGAGAGGACACTAAGCACTCATGGGTTCAGTATAAGGGAATCCAAGGACTCTGGGAAGTTCTGCGAATTCCCACACATCATGGCTGTGGGCTTCTCAGCACTTGCCTAGGTTCTATTAGACCCCAGCAATAGGAAAAGTGAGGCATGGTGTCTCTGGGGATGAAGCTGTTCTTGGCTAATTTATGATGTCACACAGAGGATTTTGCTTTGCCATAGGGATGAGACATAGGCATCAAAGTCATCATTTTGCAGCTTTGAAATCACACACAAGTTTATTTTTAAATGAAATTTAGGTCAACTGTAACTATTCTAAAACTCTGGCCAAAGGGTGGGAGGAGAGTGTTAAGATATTACATTCTTGCAAAATTCAAATCAATGAAATGTTACGTGCAAATTCTTTTAAAAAGTGAAAGGTGTCGTATAATACAATATTTTATTTACTTGCTAGCTTTTAAATAAATCTTTTTGAAAGAGTATATAAGAAATTTAAAAACTCATTGGTACAAAAATTAATGATAACATTACTTCATACACAGTGGGTTCTCCTTTTGTACCTAACAATTACATAGAGAAGTATGCAGCCCACCTAAAATATAAAATAAAAAATAGAAAAGAAAATGTTCCTTTGAGGAAGTCTTCCACCAGTTCCAAAAATTAACTTAAAATGTATCTGCATTTTCCTAACGTTGGACTAGTTCCTCCTTAACTTTGATGTCTACAGTTTAAAAGGGCCCTGCCTGTAGCTGCCTTAGAAGGGTTTGATGGCATGTCAAAGGATTTGATCTCCTTGGAAGAAAGGTAGAATCATACAGAAATTCAAAATATGTTTTTCTTTACATCCACATCCCATGGGACTCCAAAAAATTTTATCTCCCAAAACATTTATCTCAACCATACTAGTAATTTCTATAATTCATTGTAGAAAAATTATGTATTTAATATTTAGGGCTAAGAAACAGCTTTCACTGTGCCCTTTTCCCAGCTGCACACTGTCCTGGATGACTGTCTGGTAGTTCAGATCAACAGAGGTCATTCAGCAGCCCCTTCCCCTCCCTGCCTCCTCCCTATCTCAAATAAAGTATTTAAACTGATTCATGTAGTTTGGCTCCATAAATTGATCAAATTCTTCAAATACTCACCTAAACCCTATTTTCTTAATACTAACAATGACAGTCCCATTAGTTTGAAACTATCTTGAAGGACTTTAAGCAAAGAGTTTGACATATCTAGGTTGTTGAATCCCTGTTCATAATGTGATTATGTATTCAAGACACAGTAAGTGGGAAAGATCTAGCAAAGGTTTTGGTCCCATTGAATTCTGCCTTAGTGTTTGGCAGAATAGGTTCTAAAAACTTTTTCTGATATATGTGGAAAATAAGTTGACGCTTCTCTTTATTATTTTCATTCCTCAGTATTTACATTGTAGTGTATAAATATACAATCAATATATAATCAAATAATATACAATTAAATAATCAGGTATTCAGTGAATGAATATACTCATTTTTAATATAGTCTCATCTCCTATAGGACAATGATACGTGCTCTGTTCTAGGATATGGGAGACTTAAGGTCTGCTTCTATGTGCTGTGCATCCTTGGAGAAATGAAATAAAAGCATATTTATAAGCTGAGTTTTATTTTAATCTTTCCAACAGCCTCATGACAAACAAGTACTTCATAAACACTAAAAAGGCATATTATATTAAATGTCTCTAACAAAATTCACAAGATGACATTATGGAAAGTAACTAAGGAAGGTAAGAGGTAGACAATATGATCTCTAATTTCCAGTGTGGAAACTGAGTCTCAGAGAAATTAATTGACTTGCTGAGGCTCACTAGCTGGATGAGCAGAGGCTTGGAATCCATGTCCCTCAGACTCTGCAGTCCAAGCTCTTATCTACTACTTTGGGTTCTAGTACAGTGGTTTCAGCAGGTCTGGGGTCAAATCGTAGCTCTGCCACTTACCAGCTATGCAGACTGAGTAAGTTACTTTACTTTTTTTCATGTTTGGAATACAGGAATACTGCTATTTAGTCCTGAATATTGGAAGGATGAAATGTGGCATAATATGGAAAGGATTCCCATGTAGTAGTTTCTAAGTCAATGTTAGCTCCTTAATTTTCCTCCTTGCCTAGGCCTCAGTTTCCTTCTCTGTGTATTAAGGAGGTCCTTGGGGCTTTTGAAATATCAAAGAACAGCTGGTTCAATCTTGTCAATTTATAATTTAAGAGAGAAGTGGCTTGCCCCAAATCACAGCTAGTTACCAAGGAGTTTACGTTGTCTTAGCAATAGTTTTTATGATGCTCTTTTTTTCTTTTTTTTTTTCTTTTTTTTCTTTTTTTGAGATGGAGTTTCACTCTTGTTGCCCAGGCTGGAGTACAATGGTGCGATCTTGGCTCACCGCAACCTCCACCTCCCAGGTTCAAGCAATTCTCCTGCCTCAGCCTTCCTCAGTAGCTAGGATTACAAGCATGCACCACCATTCCTGGCTAATTTTGTATTTTTTTTTTTAGTAGAGATGGGGTTTCTCCATATTGGTCAGGCTGGTCTCGAACTCCCAACCTCAGGTGATCACCTGCCTCCCAAAGTGCTAGGATTACAGGCGTGAGCCTCCGCGCCCGGCCTATGATGCTCTTAAAATGAGACTTGGACCTAATTTGAACAAATTATCTAGGATCCTGATACTCTAAGTCCAGATAATTAGCAAAATTGTAGTTACTGTATTTTGTTTGTTTGGGGGTTTGGCCGAGGTTAACTAACACACATTTATTGCATATTTACTGGTAGGTGAAAGGCCCTTCATAGTTGTTTCCTCAGTCTGAAATGCACTTCTCGCGACTTTTCTTGGCTTTCTGTTTCTCATTTTTCAGGTCTAAGCTCAAATATGATCTTTTTGAGAGGCCTTCTCTGCTAGTCTTAATCACCTTCTACCTCCGACCTTCCCCAGTTACTTTCCATAACGTCATCTTGTGTATTTCATTAGAGACACTTAATGTAATATGCCTTTTTAGTGTTTATAATTTACTTGTTTGTCATTTCTCTGGCTACACCGAATATAAACATCATAAAGGGATCTTGTCAGCATGTTTTCATTGTAATACCTCCTGCCCTAAGCCAGAGCATGTCACATGATAGGTTCAAAATAAATATTGGTTTAATGACTATCTCCATCCATTACCTTTCTTCAAAACACTTGATGTCAAAACACTTTAAAATAGAGCTGAGGGCTTGGTAATTTAACTTTTGAATTAAAAAAAAAAAAAAAAATTGACCTTGGTAGTTAGGGTAAAGAGGTAACAAAATCTTTTTCTCAGGCAAATAGAAAGCCAGCACATTCCACCGCCGTGAGTGACTCTGACTTTAAAGACAGTTGGAAGCAATAAAAATAAAATCAAAACCAGCCCAATTAATAAAAATTAAAAGTTAATAGTCATTGTAAGTATAGTTTGTCTAAAGTTTTATTCTTAGTATTTGTCGTACCTTCTAAACATTTGGCCAGGGAAATTTCATATTCCCTTCTTTTCCTGGCTCACAGGAATTACTCTCAGCCACTTGAGCACCAAATCCAGACACTCACACAAAACTGCAGCCTCAACTGCTTCTGACTGGGGATGAAGGGTGACAAACACTTTTTTATTTGGCGGTAGAGCCTATTTGGTCCCACACCGGAATGTGACATGACTCCAGTTTTTAAAACATTACTTTTTAAGGTCACATGCCTTTTGGCCCTTTAACTTAGAGGGATCTGAGAATTGAATTCTTAAACTTTACTCAAAGAGGAACTTGTGTAAAAGTCAAATTCAGTAATTGGTCCCGGAGGGATAAAACAGAAGCAGTACCACAGATGAAGGTGTGCATGCTATGATTTGAATGTGTGTGTCCCTCCAAAATTAATATGTTGAAACTTAACTCCCAAAGAGATGATGTTAATAAGTGGGCCTATTGGGAGGTGATTACGCCGCAAGGGCTCTGCCCTTGTGAATGCAGGAAGTCCTCTTATAAAAAGCTTAGTGTGAGCTCCAGAGCCCCCTTTCTGCCTTTCCACCATGTGGGGACACAGCGTCAATCCCCTCTGGGGGAAGCCCTTCTTAAAAGCAGAGAGTGGCCCTCACCAGGCACTGATCTTACTGGCACCTTGATCTTGGAATTCCTGGCCTCGAGAACTGTGAAAAATAAATTTCTGTTGTTTCTAAATGACCCAGTCTTGGGTGGTTTGTTACAGCAACACTCATGGACTAAGACAAGGTGGATAATATCAAGGATAATTCTGAGCTTGTTCATGTCCAAAAACATTGGCTTTTATCACAAAGCTTTACTAAGCAACTTCCTTATTGTGTTTTAAAAAGTTAGGAGCGTAGCAAGAAACATAGTATTTTAGATCTGAGATCTGTTCTTCTTAATAAAAAATTGTGATTTTAAAAAATTAACTACTTTTGATTCCCACAGGTGTCTCACAGTTATTGTCTCGAATTATTCCCCGACCCACTTTCATTAATGTAATCTCTATCAAATTCCGAGACATGTGCTTTGCAAAAATTGAGAGGCAGATCCTAAAATTCACAGGGAAATTCAAGTGATACAGAATAGCCAAAATACTCTTGAGGAAGACGAATGAAGTTACAAGACTCAAACTTCCCTATTCTCAAACTTATTATATAAACTTGCAGTAATCAAACAGTGTGGTAGTGGCAGTACGGATAGACATATAGACTAATGGAATAGGACTCAGATCCAAAAATAAACCCATACCTCTATGGTCAATTGATTTTTGACAAGAATGCCAACGCCATTCAATGAGGGAAAGAATAGCCTTTTCAACAAATGATGCTGAGACAACTGAATATCCATTTGCAGAAGAATGAAGTCGGAAAACTAGTTTATATTATATACAAACATTAACTCGAAATGGACCAAATACCTAAATGTAGGAAATAAAATTATAACGCTCTTAGAACAAAATATAGAGGAATAAATCTTTGTGGCCAATGAGGCACTAGTTTCTTAGATATGACACCAAAAGTACAAGCAGCAAAACAGAAAAAAGGATCAATTGGACTTTATGAAAATTAAAAGTTTTGTGCTGCAGAGGACACTATCAAGAAAGTGAAAAGATAAACCACAAAATTGAGGAAGATATTTGTAAGTCACTTATCTGATAAGGGATTAACATCCAGAATATGCAAATAACTCTTACAACTCTACAATAAAGGGACAAATAACCCAGTTTTTAAAAATGAGCAAATGATTTAAATAGACATCTCCCTAAATAACATACACAAATGGCCACCCCACACATGAAAAGATTTCCGACAGCATTAATCATTAAGGAAATGCAAATCAAAACTACAATGAGATACCACATCACAGCAACTAGAATGGTTATCATAAAAAAGACAGACAATAACGAGCGTTAGTGAACATGAGGAAAAATGGAATCCTCATACATCGCTAGTGAGAATGTAAAATGGTGCTGCCGCTTTGGGGAAAGTTCCTCAAAAAGTTAAACAAAGTTACCATAGGACCCAGCAATTCCATTCCTAAGTATGTACACAAGACAAATGAAAACATGTGCCTGTATGTTTATAATAACCCAAAGAGTAAACAACCCAATATCCATCATCTGATGAATTGACAAGTAGAATAAAAGTATTACTCAAACATAAAAAAGCATGAAGTACTGATACATGCTACTACATGGATGAAAGTTGAAAATATTATGCTCTGTGAAGAAGCCAAACACAAAAGGGTACATACTGTATGATTTCATTGATATGAAATGTGAAAAACAGGCAAGTCTATAGAGACAGAAAGTAGATTAGTGGTTGCCAGGGCCTGGGGAAGGGGAGAATGGGGGCTGACTGCTAATGGGGGCTGGCATCTTCTTGGGGATAATGAAAATGCTCTGGCCGGGCGCAGTGGCTCACACCTGTAATCCCACTTTGGGAGGCTGAGATGGGAGGATCATGAGGTCAGGAGATTGAGACCATCCTGGCTAACACGGTGAAACCCTGTCTCTACTAAAAACACACACACAAAAAAATAGCCAGGCATGGTGGTGGGCACCTGTAGTCCCAGCTACTTGGGAGGCTGAGGCAGGAGAATGGCGTGAACCTGGGAGGCGGAGCTTGCAGTGAGCCGAGATTATGCCACTGCACTCCAGCCTGGGCAACAGAGCGAGACTCCATCTCAAAATAAATAAATAAATAAATAAATAAATAAATAAATAAAATAAATAGAAAAAGAAATGCTCTGGAATTTGTTAGTGGTGGTGATTTAACAATGTTGGGAATATACTGAAACTACTGAATTGTACACTTTTTTAAAAGAGTGAATTTTATATAATGTGAATCACATCTCAAAAACTCAAATGGAGTATGATAAAGAGTGTTAAAATATAATCTATTAAAAAGTAAAACAGGTACATTTCTGTGAACTCTTCTGCCATGGCGCAGAAGCTGTTAGGCTAATTCATGATTTTACCTTGGTTAGTCAGATATGGAAAGGTTTGAAAATACTTCTATCTGATTTTCTCACAGCACTGGGTCTTCTGTAGCTGACTGAATGGAAGGAGGCTTTGATAGAAAGAATAATACTCCAGCCTCAGACTTAGCTGCTTCTTGTCTCTCCAGTGCCTGGCCCCGTGGCCCTTGACAGGCTGCACCTCATGATGTGACTCATTTCTCTCTTTTGAGTCTGCTTGTCCCATCCTTCATCCCTGGAGGTGTGCTAAGAACTAGATACACAAAATAACTGCATGGCATTTTATAAATCTGAATGCTTTAGAAATACAAGCTAAGAATCCTTCTTTCTTTTAATTGACTTTAATGGGACAAGCAGACCTAATGCCTAATGTCTTTCTAAATTCAGAAGTAATTATTAGTGAGAGGTTAACTCTAATGTAAATGTTACTCTTTAGTGGATGGGCATAAACAACAATAATAAACTTTTCTTTTGAATTGCATGGACTAAAATTCTGGCTAAATATTATGCAACTGAAATGAGAGCTGAGACAATGAATAGTTCCTTCAGAGGAAAAATATAATTATTGCCAAGAATTGATGGTATTTTTCTATGACCAGCTCCAATACATCAATCCAGGAGGCCAATGTACTACAATCAAAATTTAATGACAGGCAAGTTCATAAAAAATGGTGACTTTGTGGATCACGGTGATGCTCTCAAATTAATGCATTCTTAGTTTTAGTCTCTCCCCTCCCAGTCCATTCCAGTCCTAATCTCTCCAGGTATGAGTGATCACTCCCTCATTTAATTCCCTTTGTATATATTTTTTATTGAACCGGAGACACTTTATTTCACCTATTTATGATAATTTTTGTTCCTTAGTACTAAATGTAAGCCCTTTGGAAAACAGAGGCTGTGTCTTTTCCATCTTTGACTCCGAAGAATTCTATATAGTAACGGGAACATAGTAGATATTTAATAAATGCATCAGTGAATGAATTCACAAATGCAAATTGTTGGCAAAGTTTTATATGAGCACAGGATAGCAACAGCCAGAAGGACGTTCTGGAATTGGTTCCCAGAACTGTTGCTGTCATTGCAGGTTTGAAATCCTCGGGGAAATACTGCAGCTCACCCCAGAGAAACTTGCAAGAATACGCTTGAAAATGGGAAACATATTAGAAGCAGAGGTTCTTAGTGGCAAAGAATTTAAGTAAGCTAACAATGCCACAACTCTGGTCCACACCAGCCACATGCCTTTGCACCTGCTGTCCTCCCCACCTTTCTACTTAAGTGGGCAACAGCTCCCCTGCTCCTTATCCCACTTTCTGGCTTCATTTTTCTCCATAACAATTATCACTATGTATTCTAATGATTTCTTAAATTTATTATTACCTGTCTCCCTCCTACCTCAACAGAATCTACACTCTGATTTGATATAGTCTGGTTTTCTCTGCTCTATACACAGTGCTAGAAATATTCATTGGACATAGTAGCTTCTCAATAAATATTTATGGATGGAAGAAAGAGAAAGGGGGTAGAAGGGAGGAGGGAAAGAAGATGGAATGGAAAAAGAATGAAAGGAAAGAAAGGGAAGATCAATCTAAGAAATATCTAAAGGACTTGAAAGCTTTTTACAATGTTTAATATATTCAGGTAAGCTTCTGGTTCACAGATTTAATTTTTTGTTTGCCTTACGAATATTGTAAAAAATTAAAAATCTGGACACTTCTCATAAAAATTGATTCTCCCAATCAACGCTGGTTAAACTAGGTCTAGCTCTCATTCCTCATTGGTCATGTAGACATTAGTGGCAGCTTTAGTAGGGACATAGGTCAGAGTGACCTAACTTGCCAGATAATCTTAAACCACAAATGGAAATTGGGATCATTCCTGGACTTTCTGACTTGCCAGGAGAATCTTATTATGGATATGTAACACAGGAAGTCCTCAGAATAATTTCTATGGAAACTCATATTCCCAAGGGGGTGAACTTCTAATGAGAAGAGAATCCTCAGATCCTTAAATCCTGGTTCATCTAAACCAGACATCCCTGGAACTTACCTGCAAGGGACAATTGTGGCTGGACAAAGTTTTTCCTGATCCCGCTTCCCCAGGTACTGTCTGTAGAGTACCCTGAATCCTGCAGCTCTTGAAAGGCTCTTGAGCGTACAGATGGTAGAACATGTCCACCACTGGAGTGATAGAATCACAAAGCCTATGTGCTCTCACATGTTCTTTAAATGGGATTCCACCGTTTGTCCCCCCACACCTGATTCATTCAGCAAATACTTATTGAGCATCTAGTAAGTGGCAGGCCCTGTTCTGGGCACTGTGTATTCAGTGTTGAAGGAGTCAACAGGATCCCTGTCCTTACAGACCTTACAAAATCATTAGGGAACACTGGAAGCACAGGAGGTATTACAGGCAGCAGAGGACTTAACTTAGTCTGGTCTCTGAAACTGCAGATTTAAAGTTCAAAGTGTAGAAAATATGCAAGCATACTAAGCTTTTTCCTGAACTTGGGGACATGTTTGGGATGAACTATAGAGAAATAGATGTAGTTCTTTAACTTACTCTTATAACATAGGTGTATAAACTTCCTTTAGCATCATTAACATCCTTCGAAATGTTTAGATGTAACTATCCAAAGGCCATCTTGCCTCCTCACTTTATAAGGCAGTGAGTAGTTGCATTTACTCTTCTACATAAACTCAATCAATATGAAGGCTTTTTTCAACCTACCCATTCATACTGCTACTTACACTAGTAAATCTACCATTACTTCTGATGATTATGGGTGTTTTTCTATAAAGTAGATTTTCTATTTTATGGTGTATAGTGTATTTTTTGACTGTGGCAAAATATACATTACATAAAATACCCTATTTTAACTATTTTTAAGTGTACAGTTTAGTGGCTTTAAGTACACTTGCATTGTTGTGCAACCAGCACCATCAGCCATCTCCAGAACTTTTTCATGATCCCAAACTGTACCTGTTAAATAATACTTCCCCATGCCCCTTCCTCCAATCCCTGGTAACTACCATACTACTTCCTGTCTCTCTAAACTGGATGACTCTAGGTACCTCGTTTAAGTGGAATCCTACAAATTTGGTCCTATTGTGTCTGGCTTATTTCACTTAGCATAATGTCCTCGAGGTTCAGCCATGTTGTAGCATTTGTCAGAATTTTCTTCCTCTTGAAGGCTGAAGAGCATTCCATTGTATGTAGATACCACAATTTGTTTATCCATTCATCCACTGATAGACACTTGAGTTGCTTACACATTTTTGCTATTGTGAATAATGCTGCCATGAACACGGGTGGGTACAAATATGATTGTTTTGTTTATGTGGTGCTTTTAACTTTGCAAAGTGTTTTTGTTTCTATAATATCATAACCCCTCTGAGATAGATTAGTTAGTATTTTCCTCTTGTGGCAAATAAGAAATTCAAATTTTAAAAAGTGAAATCACTTGTCAATTTAGGGACAGTTTCTGACTCTTAGCCTGGAGTATCTTTTTCTCAACATACCTTTCACTTTTCATCCCAATGATCCTTCACCAGCTGAAGATACCAGGGACTGTCATATTGCAAAATATATATTTGGTCTTTGTCCCCCTTTCCTGGAAACAACTCCTAAAATCCTTAGAATCTTCAAAGTGATGTCTTTTAGTATGCTAAGCCCATGGCTAGCAGCTCCTAAGTAGTTTCAGGATGGGGGCTGGTCGCCAGAAAGACTACACGGCATGATTAGAGAGAGGATTGGGACTTTCACTTCCACTCCCCAATCTCTGGGAAGAGGAGAGGTGCTCGAGGTTAAATTGATTACCAGTGGGCAGTGATTTAATCAATCTGCCTACGTAATGAAGCTGCCATTACAACGCACAGAGGACAGGGTTTGGAGAGCCTCCTGATAGCTGAACACGTGGAGGTTCCTGGAGGGTGGCAAGCCCAGGGAGCACATGGAAGCTTTTTGCCCCTTACCTCATATCCCTATGCATCTGTTCATCTGCGTCCTTTTGTAATGTCCTTTGTAATAAACTGGTAAAAGCATTTCCCTGAGTTCTGTGATCCACTGTAGCAAATTAATGTAACACAAAAAGGTGGGTATGTGAACTCCAGTTTATAGCCTGTTGGTCAGAAGCACATGCCACAACCTGTTTTTTTTGTTTTGTTTTGTTTTTTTAAATAGAGTCTTGCTCTGTTGCCCAGGCTGGAGTGCAGTGGCACCATCTCGGCTCACTGCAAGCTCCGCCTCCTGGGTTCAAGCAACTCTGCTACCTCAGCTTCCTGAGTAGCTGGGACTACAGGCATACACCATCACACCCGGCTAATTTTTGTATTTTTAGTAGAGATGGAGTTTCACCATGTTGGCCACGATGGTCTTGATCTCCTGACCTTGTGATCTACCCGCCTTGGCCTCCCAAAGTGCTGGGATTACAGGTGTGAGCCACCGTGCCCAGCCAACCTGGGACTTTTAATTGGCATTGGAAGTCAGAGCAGTTGTGGGCCTGAGCCCCAAACCTATGGGACCTAACACTGTCTCCAGACAGATAGCACCAGAACTGAATTGAGTTGAAAGACACCCAGCTGCTATCTGCTACAGAATTGCTTGCTCGCTTGCTTGCTTGGTGCGTGGGGAAAACCCATGCTAAATGAAGTCAGTAGGTTCCTATTTTGGGGGAAAACTATGTTTTAAAATTTATCTTTCGGGCATCAGTTGCAGCTGTTTTTCCTCCAAGAAAATGACATTCTGAGCTAAGCCAGACTGTCTCTCCCTTACCTCCGAACTATGCCATTTATGAGAAAATTCAAACTTTATCTAATGCTACAAGCTGGGAAACTACGTCTACAACCAAAATAAGAGATTTAAATCTTGATTACTCATGTGCTTAATCATACCTGATATGTTTCACATGCTATTCTTTGATAACAGTCTTCATTAAATTGCAGAGATGCCAATGCCATGTTTGAATAGAGAGTTTGAAAAATTGAGAGGTTCTTAGAGAAACATTGAGGGAGGAGAGAAAAGGCCAGGTAGGCAGGTGTGGCCAGGCCAGCTACGCTCTGCTCATGAGGGCTTTCCCAACAACACCCCAGCCCAAGCAGAACCATGGTTTTTATTTTTACTGATTTGTACTTGGGCGGGTTTTCTTAGCTGAATTCATGTTTTGTTATGTCAATAACAGTAAGTGAGATTGTTTTTCTGAAATAGTGCTGTTACCTATGCTAGTTCTCATAGTTTTTCACTATTTAAAAAGATATTTCTATCAGTTAGAACTTCTCTAAATGTTAACATTTCTCCAATTGTTAAAACCTCTCTAACTACAATAATTCCACGTCAGTAGGAAAGTTGCCAAATCTTACATTTTTTTCTGACTTACTTGCTTTTGACCTTCCCTTGTTGGTACTGATCAGGTGTAGACCATTGGTGAAGTACAGTTGTTTCCTTTGATCGTAACATTTGGCAGTGGTTCTCTCTGTACTGTCAGGGAGGTAGGACACTAAGTAACTATTTGATTTGTGCTGTGGTTTGTTTGTTTGTTTTTCAAGAGAAAAGATCTTGCTCTGTTGCCCAGGCTGGAGTGAAGTGGTGCAATTATAGCTCACTGCAGACTTGAACTCCTGGGCTCAAGTCATCCTCCCACCTCAGTCTCCTGAGTAGCTGGAAATAGAGGTGAGAGCCACCATGTCTGGCTACATTCTTTATTTTATTTTCTGTAGAGACAAAGTCTCACTATTTTGCACAGGCTGGTCTTGAACTCCTAGCCTCAAGTGATCCTCCTGCCTTGACCTCCCAATGTACTGGGATTATAGGTGTGAACCATTGTGCCTGGCCTGTGCTGTTAGATTCCTAATGGCTTCACTTTCTAGGTAGGGTTGTCAAATATAGCAAAGAAAAATAATAGGACATACATATAAAGTTAAATTTCAGATAAACAACAAATAACTTTTTGTAAATAGATTCCATGTGACATTTGGAGCATACTTATACTGAAATATTATTTGTTATTTATCTGGAAATTCACATTTAATTGGGTGGCTTATATTATATCTGGCAACACTATTCCTTAGATTTCTTCCATGAATGTTACTCAAAGAATAGGATCTCATAGTGTCATCAACAAATGCCACTTGTGATAGGGGCTGAACTTGGTGATATGGAATGACCTAAACTGGAGGATAAACTGTAATGTCAGGAATACAGAACAAGAGATAATGAGGATTTGCCTCTCACTGTGGTTCTCCTTTGGAAGCAAAGGCAGACATCAGTAGTTTACCGTCCCAGGTGGTTAACCTGAAATGTAGGATTTGTGAGACCAGCCAACGGAAGAGGAAGTAAGAAAGCAAGTCTAGATCTGACACATACTCAATTTTGTTAGTCCTAAAAACTGTAGTGCGTGTAGGTACTCTACAAGTATGAGTCCGTTCTCACGCTGCTATAAAGAGCTGCCCAAAACTGGGTAATTAAGAAAAGAGATTTAACTGACTCACAGTTCTGCAGGGCTGGGCAGGCCTCAGGAAACTTACAATCATGGCGGAAGGCACCTCTTCACAGGGTGGCAAGAGAGAGAATGAGTGCCTGCTGGGGAAATGCCACGCGCTTATAAAACCATCAGATCTCGTGAGAACTCACTGATTATCAAGAGAACAGCATGGGAGAAACCGCCTCCATGATCGAATTACCTCCACCTGGTCCTGCCCTTGACACATGGGGATTGTTACAATTCAAGGTGAGATTTTGGTGGGGATGCAGCCAAACCATATCAACTGGGTAGTATACATTTGTGTGTATCTATGTATGGAGGTGCAAGGGAGAAGGAGGGGAAGAACCAGCAATATGATCTCCTGGCAAAAAAGAAAATTATGATTATATTCTAATATACATATAGGTTCACAAATATGTCATCATTAAAGTAATTTATTTCAGCCGGGTGTGGTGGCTCATGCCTGTAATCCCAGCACTCTGGGAGGCTGAGGTGGGTGGATCACGAGGTCAGGAGATCAAGACCATCCTGACTAACACGGTGAAACCCCATCTCTACTAAAAAATACAAAAAATCAGCCGGGCATGGTGGCAGGCACCTGTAGTCCCAGCTACTCAGGAGGCTGAGGCAGGAGAATGGCATGAACCTGCAAGGCGGAGCTTGCAATGAGCTGAGATCATGCCACTGCACTCCAGCCTGGGGGACACAGCGAGACTCCGTCTCAAAAAAAAAAAAAAAAAAAAGTTATTTATTTCTTGCCCAACCACCAAACTATCTATTTGGCTTTCCCAATCAGTTTAGAGTCATTACACTTTTGTTAATGTGATTGTATACAGACAATTTACAGGTTGTATAAAAATGAAGTAAAAATTTGCTTTGTTTTGAAAATGCTATAATGGAAGGACCACCGGAAAGGAGGCCCAAACAGCCTTGTTGGAGGCCCAGGTGAAGTGTGTGCCTGGTGAAGGTGCAAGTTACATCTGATTTTCTCTGTGACTCTCCACAAATCAAACACCTGCGCGTTAACTTCATGTTCTGCCGTTTTCATGCCATGGTCACAAACCAGTCTAGTTCTATGGGAAGAAAACCTCCCTCTCTTTATCAGACTATAGGCGACAAAGAAAAATCTGTGGGAGCAGGCAGTACACCATGCTCTGTACCCCCTCTCTATTTGCCGTGAGATAAAAGGTCACACAAGGTTAAAAAGAATTTTTAAAGCTGACACTCATTAATTTGAAAGCTGTAACAACCCCATTGGTCAAATAGGTAAGGAGACATACAGTTTTCCCAAGGACGAAATATAAAAAGCTAATGAATACCCTCTCCCCCCCAAAATTTGGTTTCAATAATGCAGGTAAACAATAATGCAAGTTAAAATGAGACACTGTTTTCTCTATAAACTTAGCAAAGTCTTGAGAACATATACAATTCAGTGTTGGTGAGAGTGAGGTCAGGTATTTATCCCCATTCACTGCTAACAGTAGTTTGAATTGATGCAGCCTTTCCAGAAAATTTTCTAGTATCAAACAGTATTACTTTCTCTTGTTTTTGGGAGATAGGGTCTCATTCTGTCAACCAGGCTGGAGTGTAGTGTGCAGTGGTGAGAATATGGCTCACTGCAACCTCAACCTCCTGGGCTCAAGTGATCCTCCTACCTCGGCCTCCCAAAGTGCTGGGATTACAGGCTTGAGCCACCGTGCCTGGCCAGCCATATTCTTTCAATGATAGAAATCTTAAAACTATTTTAAATTTTAAAGATACCTTAAAAGATCCAAGATACTTTATGGACAAAAAATAATATCAGCATTTTGAAAAATAAAAATTCTGCAAGAAAGTGAAATGTTTAGCTGCTAGGGTATAGTTTATTACATTTTGTACATGAAAAAGTTGAAATAGTAATAGTATGCAACCAATAAAAACAATGTTTATGATGAATTTTTAAAATATGAGGAAATGCCTTTGTCATATATTTAGCTAATAAGGAGTAGTGCAAATTATATTTCGTTTGGGATCAATTATGTTAAAATAGTAGAAGAAGAATTACAAAGACATACAAACAGAGGTCATCTAATAAGGGAATATGACTACAAGGGAATTTTACTTGTGTTTTATTGTTTTCTACATTGCCCAAGTGTTCTGTGACAGAAAAAAATAGACTCTGAGTGGTCAGGTGGATAGCAGAGCAGGAGCGAGCAAGTCAGAAAGGCTCTCTCAGATCGACTTTGGACACTCTCAGAGTTTAGAGTTTCTCCAACAGGAAAACAAGAAACTCCGGGTTCCAAACGCCTCTTAATGAGTTCAGCTTCTGTCTTACTTGCCTGAACCTGAAGCTGTGGCACCATTCCTCCGACACTTTCCGTAATGACCAGTTCTGCCCTCACCTCTCTGAAGAGAGGCTGGCAACTTCCAACGGGAAGGGAAGCGTCCACGTGCTTCCTCTGCGGGGAGGAAGGAAGGCAAGCCGGGTTGTACAAACGGGAGAGTATTCATTTCTGCTTTGTCTTAGTCCTATCAGAGATAAAACAGAATTTTCCTAGATCCAAGTAACCACGAATCCTTTCCAGTTTCCACTCAGGATCTGAGGGGGAAAACGTAGGAATGCTGAAGAGATACTCATTTCTCAACTCGCATTTCCACTCCATCCAGCGAACCTGCTCGGGGAGGCTCTTTTCACTCTTTCCATTTCTTTTTTGTGGTCCACTATCACATACAACACCACACTAAATAAGGGTTTAGTAGCAGACGCACTTACTTTGTTTTTACAATTGTTGTTGAGTTTCTGGTGTCACAACTTGACAGAATACATTGGCAGCAGGGGTTCTGCATCAATAGTACTTTTCCCTTGAGGGTTTTCTCTGTGAAAACTGACAGAACTGTGTTGTCTTTGGGCTTGGTGAAAACTCCTTTTAACGCATTCACAGTTTGCTGCATGTGATGAAGTTTAGCAATGCTCTTTCTCACCTTGAAGAAATCTCACGGATTTCAATTTCACTCTTGGCTTCATTTCTTGTTCTTGTTGAAATTCACACAAGTCAGTTGCCTGCTTTGAACTTCAGTTACCAAACTTAAAAAAACTATTGACTCTTTTATTTATTTATTTATTTATTTATTTATTTATTTATTTATCTATCTGTTTTTTGAGATGGAGTCTGGCTCTGTTACCCAGACTGGAGTGCAGTGGTGCGATCTCGGCTCACTGCAACCTCCACCTCCCGGGTTCATGCCATTCTCCTGCTTCAGCCTCCTGAGTAGCTGGGACTACAGGCGCCTGCCACCACGTCCAGCTAATTTTTTTGTATTTTTAGTAGAGACGGGCTTTCACCGTGTTAGCCAGTATGGTCTTGATCCCCTGACTTCGTGATCCGCCCGCCTCAGCCTCCCAAAGTGCTGGGATTACAGGTGTGAGCCACCGCGGCCGGCCAAAAACTATTGACTCTTTTACTTACATTGCTCATCCTGACGGAAAAGATAAAATAAGATCGTCTGTGAGAAACGTTTTGTAAACTGTGTTGCAAACGTCACAATGATGAGAACGAATGAGGGACACAGGAAGTGGAGACCCTGTTACTGTGGAGAACATTTCAGGGTCAGGGGCCTATCAAGGAAGCATCCAACAACAGAATCCAGATTCCTCAAAGGTAAAGTCCTGCTTCTTATTTAAGGGAATTTCTTGATCATGTTTTATCTAATGCTCCCTTGTTGAGTGGTGACTGAACTTGGAGAAAACGAGAATCCCTTGATGTTTTATGCAATTTGTACAATATATTTTCAAAGGAGTGGCTCTGTGGCATTTTTCATATTCTGAAGGAGCATACAATTTACAAAACCCAAATAAGCTTTTAACCAAATGCAGCAAGACAAGCAGGAGGCTGTCTGCATGAGGACAGAACATAAGAAAAAACAATACAGAAATATTTAATCTTGTTATAGTCAAGAATTAATGGTTACTCTTGTACCTTTAATTAAGAAGTAAGACCATTTAAGTTATCTCTTTTGACGAGCAGCTAAATGACAGCAATATTTTCCTTCACAAGCTCCCTTCTCCTGCCTGTTGCTTTGTGCTGGTTAGTTTTGATGGAAAGACAATGCCTAATGGGATTATTTCAGACAATGAAGGAATTACTAACAAGGATAATTTCTTCTCTTATAGGAGAACATGCATCTTTATTTTGACTTTCCTATTTTTCTTCCAATAATGAGGTGAACTAATGCTGTTTAATCAACTGAAAGCTTTCTGGCTTTCAGAGGCAGCCATTCAGAAAAGGCTGATCTTAAATGAGAGGAGAGGGAAGCATTAAGCTAAAAATAAAATGGACTCCAAGCTCTGACTGTCTCCCGGGGTCTCCTCGGCGCCCTAATTTTTGGTTCATGAGAGTCTCAAGGGGGAAGGTCCTAAGTCAATGTCATTCAGCGGGCTCAGTGTAAATTCTTGGGCTGCACATGTCAGTAGAATCCATGCTTGACCACAGGGACCTGGAATGAACCAAGGCACAAAATGACCTCTGACTTGTCCCTGAAGAAAGAGAAGCTGCTGCTAACACGAGACTAGGTCATGTGGTAAGGTCTACACGTTCCTTTGACCCCAGCCTTCTTACAGAATCTCTGGGAATGCTGTGACATGCTTCCTAATCTACAAATGGAGGAAAATTTCCAGATCACCTCCATGGATCTCAGGAGAAATAGCCAACATTTCTCTGAATTCATTTTGCATTGCTGTTTTAATGTTACTAATACATTGATTAGAACTTATCATATAAAATTACATTTATAGCCTAGAAATGAATTTTTTTTTTTTTTTTTTTTTTTATAGAGTCTCGCTCTGTCGCCCAGGCTGGAGTGCAGTGGCGTGATCTCGGCTTGCTGCAAGCTCCGCCTCCCGGGTTCACGCCATTCTCCTGCCTCAGCCTCCGGAATAGGTGGAACTACAGGCAAGTGTCACCACACCAGGCTAATTTTTTTTGTATTTTTAGTAGAGATGGGGTTTCACCGTGTTAGCCAGGATGGTCTCGATCTCCTGACCTCATGATCTGCCCACCTCAGCCTCTGAAAGTGCTGGGATTACAGGCGTGAGCCACTGCACCCAGCCTATTTATTTATTTTTGGAGACAGAGTCGCGCTCTGTCACCCAGGCTGTGGAATGCAGTGGCGCGATCTCGGCTCACTGCAACCTCCGCCTCCCTGGTTCAAGTGATTCTACTGCCTCAGCCTCCCAAGTAGCTGGGATTACAGGCACCCACCACCACACCCGGCTAATTTTTTGTATTTTTAGTAGAGACAGGGTTTCACCATGTTGGCCAGGCTGGTCTCAAACCGCTGACCTCATGTGATCCACCTGACTCGGCCTCCCAAACTGCTGGGATTACAGGCATGAGCCACCACGCCCGGCCTAAAATGTATTATTAACCACATATATTTAAAAAGTGGATGGATGAATAGATGGGTAAAGTTTAGGTCCCAAACTCTGGGACAAATGCTGTGAAGACAGAATTTACTTCCATTAACCACAAATAACCCAAGAATGTTCACCAAACATGTAGACTGAATAGATGTTTCTCTTATATATAACTTAGCACTTTTTAAAATGTAGTATTAACCACATGTATTTTCCTGTCTGACCACATTGCTCATTCTTGCCATTTCTGTTACCTCCTTTTAAGAAGCTTCTGAAAGATATGATGATAAGTTCAGACAACAGAGATTATATGAATAGGAGAGTTTGACTATGGAAATGTTATTGAGGGACAAGCAGCATTGTCTTGAGAATCTCAAGCTTTACCCTCCATGGTAGGGATGTTGCTGTACCTGTTGGAAGAGAATAGAATGCCTATGTGGTTTTTATCTCTTTGTTGGAATAGTATACCTATATGGTTTTTACCTGTTATTTTTTTTTCAGAAAAATGTTCAAAAATATCTACTTTGCTCTCTCAGAACTCATGTACTCATTTTACTTTAAATTTACGTTCATTTTCTAGTTCATATAGATGCATATGTAGGCAATTAAGCAAGTAGCTTTAGGTACATTTGTGTGCATGTGTGAATGTGTCCATTTATCTTCTCAACCATTGCGTCTCTTCACTTCTAAGACACCATCCTCTGTGAGATGCACCATTAGATAATGTATCACTAAGAAAGAAAAATAACACTGTCAATTAAACTATCACTTGCTATCAGTTGTAAAATGCATCCCAATTTCAGAGATGTAAAAATGTGAAAAGATCCTGAATACTCTTCATTGGTAACAATGTTTTTCATGTGGCATGTTACAAAAACATCCCTTTTAATGGATGCTGAAGAGTCATGTTAAATGAGGGTTAGCCTAAAGCTGCCTCCTTACATATTTTAAGTTCAGCCTAAAGGTTCCTCTGTACATCATGATCCATAACATGTGAAGGTCTAAACAGACACAGGCCATAGCCTTGTGCCAGTCACTGAGTTTTGGCCAATCAAATGTAGCCAACTGTTTGAACCCTGTTCAAATAAGGCAGACACTGAGCTGTAAACAATCCGGTTGTTTCTGTCCCTCACTTCCGTTTTCTTTACATCACTTTCCTTTTTCTGTCCGTAGATTTTCTTCCACCAGATGGCTGCGCTGGAGTCTCTGAGCCTACTCTGGCTCAAGAGGCTCCCCAATTGGGGGATCATTCATTGCTCAATTAAACTCTTCTAAATTTAATTCAGCTGAAGTTTTTCTTTTATCAGTTGTTGAACTGGAACACTTTGCACCTACCTAATTGTTTCAAATATCTATTAAAAAATGGCAAATATCTATTAAAAATGGACCCCTAGGAAAAACTGAACTGCTAAAACCTGGGCCTTTTATTAGACATGCGAACTTGAATATTTATTAAATGAAATGATGATGTCTTAGTTTCACTTCACCAGCAACCTAGTGGTGGACATTGTGGGAGGGTATGGGTGAGGGTGGCTATGAGTTGACAATTGGTCAGGCTGGATTGCAGGCACATGGGGGCTTATGATAGTATTCACTTAAAATTCCAAGAAAAGAAGAGTTTCTGTCGGTATAATAGTGACAGAACAGGAATAGGATTGTGCTCCCATGTGCCCAAGAGGTAATCTCTATGCCCAAGGTAGTAGATTACAGATGGAGACTAAAGAGAACTTGTTTCCTGGAACCGTGAGTGAGGAGACGAGTGAAATATGACACTCACCACTAGTCCTTCACTTAATTGTGTTGAAGCTGACTGGGTGGTACCTTTTGTTACAGGGATGGTTGGCTAGTCCTCATCATTGCATCTAGCCCTGAAAATCATGTGCTACTTTATATTGGTGTTTGCTCGGCTTCAGGGAGTGAAGAAAGCTGGCATAGAGGCCAACTAAAAACAGCAACAATAGCAATTAAAATTTTCATTGAATTGTTGAGCTGCTGTGCTAAGTAGTTTACCACATGTTGTTTTATTTAATTGTCTTAACAACCCTGACAGGTGATACTATTATTACCTCTATTTTTACCCGTGGGGAAACAGAGAGAGAAAAGTTAAATGCATTTCCCAAAACTGGCAAGTGTCAGGTCCCGGATCACAATCTAAACTTGTGCTCTAAGTCACAGCCATGTATTGCCTTATTTTCTGTCGCACCAGGTTACGAGCAATGGAAATCACATCCTGCTGAGAATGGCTTGCAGAATAGGACTAAAGACTCAGCCTTCAGCCTATGATCAGCAGGAGCAGATGGGTGTAAAGGAACACAGACACAGGAAATGACCCTCATAGAAACAAATAAAAAGGGAATGCAGAAACCTCTACTAAGCAGATAAATGTAGTCCTGTCCAGGACAGACAGAAGAGGCAACTCCTCTGATTTTCATTCCCTCCTGAGTCTTTAAATCTTATCAGAGTATGCCCATGCTTTCTGCAGCCTCTCGTGCCTGGGTTCATTGGTGTGTAGCACACCATCTCCTGGAATGCCAGTGGTCCTTCTGGACTTCCACCGCTTGCTCCCCTCCATCTGGAATCTTACCCATGCTCACTAACTGCTATGATAAGAAGATGATGTTCTTCTTCTTACATTCTTGTATGTCTCTCGAGAGCCCTATCCGTCCAAACATACTTCATTACAAAATCTAATCATTATTCTTAATACTTGTGCAGATTTGAAGATTGTTCCTGCCCTGGCAGGCCAACTACTACCACCTTCTCCATATTTACCCACAAATGTCTGAGTAACATTTAAATAAACAGAACTTTTGGAGTGGGAAGTGTTGGAATCACCATCTGGATTGGCTGATCATTTGGGCTGCAGGATCCTGAGGGTAGCTCAAGGATTACATATGTATTCAAAAGCAAGGAAAGCCACATGGGGATGGGACTATGATACAGGCTATGGTTTGCACAGGGCTTGGCATGTAGTATGCCAAGTATCTTATATTCCTCCTCTGTGTTTCTAATAATGTCACTAAAGATCACATTGAACTTCAGTGGGGCATTTTGTAAATCCTTCATGGTATCATTGCAGATGAGATTAAGAATATGGGCTGAACTAATGCAACTAGGCAGATTAATAACTCATTGAACAAACATAATTGGAGAATGTCAACAAAGATCACATTGCATTTTTTTGTCTATAGCATATGGAATTTACTATCAACTAAAATCCTAAAGTCTTATTTCACAAGTACAAGTTCTTTCAGTGAGTGTGCACTTATGATTATGATCCAAAATAAATAATCTTATGTTTGCCACTGTTACTTAGGTCTAGGTAGCTTGAGCTCATTATTCCAACCTGTTAAGATCTGTTTTCGTTTTGATGCTGTCATCACATAAGTGCATTCTTCCTTTTGGCTTTACATTTAGTAGTGTTTACATTACTAAATATGCATTTATCCAAGACACTGATAGAAATGCTTATCAGGACAGGACCAAGAACAACGTTGTTAATAAGTCACCAGACATCCCCTCACCCGAGTTGCTTATAAGCACCCTCTACGTATGTTCATTCAGCCAATTATTAATCTGCCTAATTGCATTAGCTAGGCCCATATTTCTTCATCTTGTCTCCCATGATACCATGAAGGATTTACAAAAATGCCACACTGAAGTTCAAGTGTATTTTGTCTGTTGCATTTCCTTGAACTATTGTTCCCATTAATTTGTCCAAATTCAATTTGCCTAAAAGCAATCTGACAAAAAGCAATTTGGTTAAAAAGATAATTTTTTCAAAACAACGGTCTAGTTAAAAGGGAATAATGCTGATAGGTATTTTTTCAAAATTGCTCTGAGTTGCCACCCATTTTGCACCTTATATATTTTTATGCATATATTGCTTTTCCTCAATAGTTTGATTTTTTAATTTCTAATTATTTTCTAGCTGATTATTCCTGTTAGGCATTGCTTATAATGTAGAATAACTGAAACAATCTAACTGTTCAGCAATTAATTAAAAGAATGCAAATGTCCAACAGTTGATGGATTGCTCTAAAATTATGACAGTTTCCAATTACCATATGGTAGTTAAAAGACAATATATAGTCATAGGGAAAGCATATGGAAGCCTACCATGCACTAATGTGTAGTTATTGGCTAGCCCCTCTTGAATGGGATTATGTTTAACATTGGTTTTCTGGTTTGCATTCATTATTTTCCAGTAAAATACATATGTTATTTTAAATTCCTAAAATAGGATGGTCGTGGTCACACCTGTAATCCCAACACTGAGAGGCTGAGGCAGGAGGAACAGTTCAGGTCAGGAGTTCAAGACCAGCCTGGGCAACATAGCATGACCGCCTGTCTACAAAAAATACAAAAATTAGCTGGGCGTGGTGGTGGATACTTTTATTCCCAGCTACTTTGGAGGCTGAGGCAAGAGGATCACTTGAGTCTAGGAATTTCAGGTTACAGTGGGCTATGACTGGGCCACTGCTCTTCAGCCTGGGAAACAGAGCAAGACCCTGTCTCTAAATAAATAAATACAATTAAATTTAATAAATGAATTAAAAGCCTAAAATAGTACATGTCACAATCATAGTTTGTTGTTCAACCATCCTATCAATTTCAAATAATTTGCTCCTATTATTAAATCCTTAGTTGTCCCTTTTACACTGTTAGTGGGAGTATAAATTAGTTCAACCACTGTGGAAGACAGTGTGGCAATTCCTCAAGGATCTAGAACTAGAAATACCATTTGGCCTGGCAATCCCATTACTGGGTATATACCCAAAGGATTATAAATCATTCTACTATAAAGACACATGCACACGTATGTTTATTGCAGCACTGTTCACAATAGCAAAGACTTGGAACCAACCTAAATGCCCGTCAATGATAAGACTGGATAAAGAAAATGTGGCACATATACCATGAAATACTATGCAGCCATAAAAAAGAACGAGTTCATGTCCTTTACAGGGACATGCATACAGCTAGAAACCAACATTCTCAGCAAACTAACACAGGAACAGAAAACCAAACACCACATGTTCTCACTCATAAGTGGGAGTTGAACAATGAGAACACATGGACACAGGGAAGGGAACATCACACATTGTGGCCTGTCATGGAGTGGGGGCAAGGGGAGGCATAGCATGAGGAGAAATACCTAATGCATGTGGGGCTTAAAACCTAGATAATGGGTTGATAGGTGCAGCAAACCACCATGGCACATGTATACCTATGTGAAAAACCTGCACATTCTGCACATGTATCCCAGAACTTAAAATAAATAAAATAAATAACCAAATAAAATTTTAAAAACCTTAACTTATCCTCTAAGCAATTCCTTAGTTGTTCAGACTTTTCCCAATACAAAGTAATTACGTGAAGATGAATTCATTACACATAATGACAAAAATAAAGGTTCTGAAAACTATGAAACAACATTTAAAGATACTCACAGTGTTATAAAGCTGTCCCATGTTTGATCACCCATACTTGAATATATAATGATGGGAAATAATTATTTGCAACCAATTTATCACATTGACCAATTTGCTTTGATGAAATTAATTTTGACTAAATAACAGGCTATCCATCTACAGGTTAGTAACATAAGAACAAAAC
The DNA here is from genome assembly GCF_000951045.1 of Mandrillus leucophaeus. Lineage (NCBI taxonomy): Eukaryota > Metazoa > Chordata > Mammalia > Primates > Cercopithecidae > Mandrillus > Mandrillus leucophaeus. The sequence goes on from NW_012105908.1 coordinate 2,125,344, forward strand.
AATATGACTGTATGGATTATTTCCTTTTTAGTGAATCTGTTCTGAATTCTAGGATCCATTAGCATCTCTTTTGGATGTCTTACAAGCCATTCCTCTAATAATCTATTTTAGAATATTGCCAATTTAAGACAATTTAAGCATATGCATAAGTTCCTCTTAGAGCAATTCAAAGACCCCAATGGGGGACAGCCTCCTACTTGAACTAAGTGCTGACACATGAAGCTAGGACGCTATCCATGCATTTTATTCCAAGTGTTTCGTGCTGATTGATTCTCAAGGAAATGGCTTGACTTCTCCATCCTCTGGCATCTCTACAGAATCAATTCAAGAATATTACATGTGTTTAATATTCTTATGTTCTTATTTTCTTACTCCATCCTTAGAGATTTCCCAATGTTATTTCCCTTTGACCCATTTTACTATTATTTAAAAATCAGTGTGATTCCACGGCTATGAGTACTGCTTGGCTGTGCTTATGACCTACATTTGTGACCATCTGAGAGGGCAGGTGCATAAGAGTTGCAAAAAGCTCCTAGAAATTGCCAATAAATTCTTTGTGAGTCCTCTAAGTGTTGACACTAGGCGTATAGGCAATAAGTTAACACTTTACATGATTTTGCCTAGTATACCACATTAGATAAGACAGAATATATACATTAGTTTTTGTCTTGTCTATAGATGAATGAAGTCAGAATTTTTAACTCTCTCTCTTTTTTTTTTTTTTCTTTGAGACAGAGTCTCACTCTGTTGCCAGGCGGGAGTGCAGTGGTGCAATCTCAGCTCACTGCAACCTCCACCTCCCTGGTTCAAGAGATTCTCCTGCCTCAGCCTCCCAAGTAGCTGGGACTACAGGGACGCACCACTACGCCCAGCTAACTTTTGTATTTTTAGTAGAGTTGGGGTTTCGCCACATTACCCAGGATGGTCTCCATCTCCTGACCTCATGACCTGCCTGCCTCGGCCTCCCAAAGTCCTGGAATTACAGGCATGAGCCACTGAGTCAAGCCCAGAATTATTAACTCCTTTACTCTTTTTTTTTTTTTTTTCTGAGACAGAGTCTTGCTCTGTCTCCCAGGCTGGAGTGCAGTGGTGCCATCTCAGCTCACGGCAACCTCCACCTCCCGGGTTCAAGCAGTTCTCCTGCCTCAGCCTCCCGAGTAGCTGGAATTACAGGCATGCACCACCATGCCCAGCTAAATTTTTTGTTTTTAGTAGAGATAGGGTTTCACCATGTTGATCAGGCTGGTCTCAAACTCCTGACCTCAGGTGATTTGCCCACGTCGGCTTCCCAGAGTGCTAGGATTACAGGTGTGAGCCACCGTGCCAGACCAGAATTACTCTTTTACCTCACTGTCTTAGGGTTTGTTTAAAATAAAATGGTCTAATTTCATCTCTTCGTGTTTGTTCATGTAGAGTTGCATTCCCACCCAGTCTTAGTGAAAATTTCTACAATGAAATATTCTTCAAATGGGACATGAAATCATAATAGTTAATTTCAGCTATTTCTTCAGCCAGCCTTTCATTCATTCAATAAAAAATGAAAAGTAAAACTAATAAAAACAAAGGAAACTATTAGCTCTACAGACAAATGACATATTCTTTCAATGTGAGCTCTGTAATGGTGTGGTTTCATCAGGATTTGGTTCTTAGCATAGACCAATGAATAGGAATAACTCTTAGCATAGACCAATGAATAGGAATAGCAGTAAGACCAATGAAGAGGAGTAATCTTATTCCTCGAGTTTATAATTCCAGAGCCTTTGTCTACCTTTTGGGGACTGTCCCCAAAGCATTCCTCTGCTAAGAAATCAGGGTCTGAGTGCAGCCATGAGGGAAAGGCCCCAGACTGTCAAAGATGAAAACCACCAGAACCTGAGTGAATCTTTCAATGAAGGAAGTGTCACCTTTAGTAAAAGAAACAGAGAAATCTTGAAATTTTTTTCTGGCAATTTTTTTCTACATTGACACAAGTAACATATTTTAGTTTCCCCCCCTATTATTCCTTTTCATTTTATTAAAACAAGAAAAGAAATTGCTGAGAATGGCTCTGATGTCATGTCTGGTTAATGAAACTAACACATTGCTTAAATATTTATCCTCACATACATTGCATTTGGATTGCAGATGTGCAGAAATGTTGTCAAGTTACAAATAACTCTTTCAGTAAGGCGATGGCACACTGGAATGCTAATCCAAGCCCACTGCTATACCTCACGCCTACATCCTGGCTGTCCTGGCTGCATGAAGTAAACAGCGCTAGCTTCCCTTCCTTAGGGACCTTCACCTTTTGGCTAGAGCCGTTTTTAAAATGTGTGCCAAGATTAGCAAGAAACAGAGTGACAGGAGAAAGAGAAAAATCCTCAAGAGAGCCACTCTCAGTTCCAGAGACCCTGGAACAGTGCTTATGGCATTCCCGCTGGGGAAATTTTCTTCCTTCCAGGACAAAGGTAGCTTCAACATTCGAATCCTTACAGTGAATGAGTACCTACCCTAATCTGTGCGCAGCTAATCAGTCATGTGGTTCAAAGCGTAAAGCCATGAGAATACCTAAAGTCAAGTGAGGCCACTTAGTTCTGGAAAGGAAAATGTCTGGAGGAGAGAATTTTCAGGCCAGGACTCCACTACTGCTGCACCCTCAGATTTTAGGTAGGATGTCCTTTGGGGTTCACCTCAGTATGTGGGTAGGAGGGAGCCTGTGTCATGGGAATATGCCCTGGGGACTTACATGGAAGTATAAGCCCCTATCAAGGATGAGAAAGGATATGGGGCAAGAATATGATTTGCTTTTCGTGGAGGGAAGTATGGATGCAGATTGGTGCTCTCTGTGAAAAGGGTACAGTAAGGGTTTGGAGATCTCAGGGGAAGTAACAATTAACTTAGTCCCTGTATATCTGATAAAAGCAAAGGAGGAGAGTAGGAACGTGTGGGCAAAGATTTAAGAAAATAGATGCAGTTTGATTATCATCTACATCTTCTAAGTTCTCTAGGGCACAGAAAGAAGAGTCAACATCTTATTTTCCCCAGTGAGACAGAAATATTATACAGTGATGCCCTCTTAGAAACAGGTCAATGAGCTAGCTAAAAGCATTGAGTATTCCACCTTTGGAGGCCGATCAAACTTGAACAAAAACATTAGAAGGTCCTGTACATTTCTACTGGAAGACTGGATTTTGTTAACAACATTAGACAAATAATTGCCTTCTATATTGTTGAACTTGTTCTACCTCCTTTTATGTCTGATAAATCCCTGGCTCCTAGTCTGTACTATAATTACTTTCAGCTTTCCAATTTAATTTGCCACAATCACAGGAACCTGGCCTGTACACACTAACACCTGATCCCAACAGATTTTTCACATCTTACAGAGCAGTGCCAATAGAGTTGCAGCAGCGGAGTTTAATCCCCTCCCATGCCTAAGCAAGCACCAAGCGACATTCAGAATAAAGACCTGCAGATCTGGACTGACATTTGGTTACAATTGCACTGGTGTTTTCTCTCTATGGGATTGGACCTGCACCCAGACCCACTTTCAACTGGCAAGGATGATTTGATCCCATTTGTAAGCATACTGATTTACAGAGAGCAGAGAGAAACCCCAGTCTCTTCTGGACACTTCCACACATGTGTAAAAGTACAACATATCTATATGACTGTTTCCTTATGGAAGACTTTTTATTTTTTAAACAGTGGTGAGTTTTTTTCCTTTTAAGTCAGAGCTGTGCGTGCACGTTTGACAGTGAGCTGTTATTCCTAAAGGCAGGAGGTTAGGCAGCATGTTACAGTTTCATATTAAACAACAAAGAGCTTTAAGGAGCGACCTCAAATTACACTCACAGTTTCAAAGTTCAAGAATTGTGGCTGAGCACTCCTTACCTTACAGTTTCGGATCCAAAGAGGTCTTTAAGTTTAAAGCAGTGCATCAAATGTGCAGGATTGATTTTCTTGCATGAAAGTCTGATCTGTCATAGCACCCCACTCCCCGGGAGGAGCCCAGCCTCCTCTTCCCAAACACCAATGAGGAAACCAGCAGAGCACATGGGGGAAGTGGCTTCCCTGAAAGCCTGTCAGAGTCTGCACATGCTCTTTGCGACAGAGGTGCCAAATTAACCTTGGCATGAGGTTCACAATGCACCTCATTGTGAGGTCCTGGGCACCTCTTAGGAGAAGAAAAAGATTATAAAATGTCCAAGCCAATTGAAAGTTTTCACGCTTTTGCTGAGATGTGCCTCTTATTAATTAAAAATAAAAGAGACAATTTTTTTCCGTTAATTAGCTTCCTGAGGTACGAGTAAGATTATGAACAGCCCACCAACATATTGAGATAAGAGGGAAGGCTATCTTTTGGAATTCTACTACTGTTTCAGGCTAGTGAGAAGAAATAATTCATAAAGCTTCATCTCATCACCTAGAAAAGTGCCTAAGCTGACGGGAGGTTTTATTGGAATGAAGTTCATGATTATCAGTGTACGATGTAAAATAATGTTTGGTAACCATGCTCCACCAGGACCAAGGGTGAAATGAAAATCTACTGCATCTATCTTATAAAATCAATCTGTGATTTTGACATAACATTTCGAGTGGTATTTCCAGTTACTATCGAGTTAACTAAAAGTCATTGTGAGGAGGAAGTCCATACCTTCCTACGGACACAGACATAAATGACCAGGGAAACATCTGCCTGTTGCTTTGTCACCTGTGTGTTTACCCACCGATTACAATGTGACACAGAAAAGGAGTATTGGGTAGGAAAAAATATATAACCAAGTCAAAATAATTAAACCTCTTAAAAGCAAAACGTTAAGACTTAAGTCCTGATTACTGTTTGCATAGAGCTTGATGCTGTTCATTCTACCCTCCTTGCCGGGACGAGAGCCTGAAGCAGTTCACCATGGTGAGCAGTTAGTCACAGATGTGAAGAAGAGGGGAAGACAGCACCTGGAAGTAAAAGTGCTGCAAAGAGACCTGTGTTTGTTCAAGATCTGGTTTTGGTTGTACAAATAATAAACTCTCAGCCCAGGGAGCTCTTAGTGTGTTTCTGGGTCTCAGTCAATTTCTTTCCTTTTTTTTTTTTTTTTCTGAGATGGAGTCTCACTCTGTTGCCCAGGCTGGAGTGCAGTGGCGCAATCAAGACTCACTGCAACCTCTGCCTCCCGGGTTCAAGCAATTCTCCTGCCTCGGTCTCCCGAGTAGCTGGGATTACAGGCGGAGGCCACCATGCCCGACTAATTTTTTGTGTTTTAAGTAGAGATGGGGTTTCACCGTGTTGCCCATGCTGGTCTTGAACTCCTGAGCTCAGGCAATCCACCCTCCTTGACCTCCCAAAGTGCTAGGATTATAGGCGTGAGGCACCGCGCCCAGCCCTGGGTCTCAGTTGTTTTTTCTGTCGAGTGAGGGAATTGAACTAATTTAGGGATGGCAACTTGATTACCTACAAGGGCTCGGAGTGCAGAGTGCAGTTCGCTGAGTGGGTGCTAAGGGGAGATGGAGACCATATGCTCGCATGTCCGAGCATGGTTGTCACTCTGTGATGGCAGATTTGCAGTTGGAATGGGGGTTGCATTATGTCCCATCCTCTGTTGTTTTAGAAGCTAGAATTTCAGATTTTTATGTGAAATCTCCTAGATTTTATACGTGGGTAACTTACTCAAAATATTTGAAAACATTGTGAATGCCAAATGAAATCTATCTGCCCATCAGATTTGTCCTGCTGGCCATCATTTTTTGACTTTTGGACTACATTATTTTGAGTTTCGTCCTAGTGGAAAATAATCCTAGGAGATTAGTCTCTAAAAGAAACTGTCTCAAGCCTGTAGTCCCAGCACTTTGGGAGGTCGAGGCAGACAGATCACTTGAGGTCAGGAGTTTGAGAGCAGCCTGGCCAACATGGTGAAACCCCATCTCTACTAAAAATTTTAAAAAATTAGCTGGTGTGATGGTGTGCACCTGTAATCCCAGCTACTCGGAGACTGAGGCATGAAAATCGCTTGAGCCGGGGAGGCAGAGGTTCCAGTGAGCTGAGATTGTGCCACTCCACTCCAGCCGGGGTGGCAGGGCAAGACTCTCAAAAAAAGAAACTGTCTTTTGCGATGCTAAGAGGCCAAGGTAGGACTTCATGAAGAAGCTGTACCCAATACTTTTGTAGTGAAATTGAGGACCCTCGTTTCTCTTCTTCATGGTGATGACCTTATGACTGATGACCTCATGTGGAAGGGGTGGTATGGAACCCATGGCATCATTAACATTCTAAAATATGATAAATGAAAAAAAGGCATGAGAAAGGCCCACTGGGGAGAAAAGGAAATACTGTTTCAGTCATAGGAAAACTACTGCAGTGCTGCTACCTTATCTCAAGACAACCATAGAAAGTAAGAGCAGAAGGTACAACAGGGCTATGGTGAGGAGCTGCATTGGGGAACTGAGGGGAAGGAAGGTTTATTGACTTGCTGAATACAGGAGAGACGTCCCAGCAGGGGTGGAGATCTATGCAAAACAAGGCAACTACATGAGTCTCTTCTACGTCAAAATGCAAAACTAAAATTAGAAAAACTATGGTTTGAACAGTCTGACTAGTGCAATTCTTCCTGAGCCACTGCATGAGCTTCGGCTGGGCGGGAAATCCCATGTTGTGAGTGGGGGATTCACCCTTACTGAGTTAACAGAGTGCTGACTCACTGAGAACCCAGGCCAGAGACCTGCAAACAATGCTCAATCAATATTTGCCCTGGCCGGTGAACCCAGCAGAGGCTGTGCACAGAAGCCCAGAGCATGGTAGGACTGGCCTCGGATCTCTCACAACGTGGCTTCAATCTGAATCTTTCATGCAGGAAATTTCCCTTAGCCTCCCACACTACCTTTCTCACAGAGTACCCTTTATTTCTTATTTTGCTCTATCTTACTATAATATTTCAACTGCATTTTGATTTCTTATCTACTTGTCTGTCTACCTCACTAAACTGTAAATTGCTTCAGGTATTCTGAAATTCTCTCTGTCTCTCATTTATTTCTAGCACAGTCCATGCTTGGCACTTGTAAAGAACTTAGGAAATGTAGGTTGGATAAATTAGTAAATAGTCAGAAAGCTAATAACTGAGAGAGGTACAATGTCCATTATATATGGAGTAAATTAGTGTGTTCATAAGCTTTTGGGAAAAAATTAGATTTAGATATAGTGCTTTTTCCTATGAGGATTATGTTTTCTCAAAGGCATAGTTAATTTTTTTCAATTTTATGCTATTGTGGATTTTTAGTTTGTAAGTGCTCACCATAACTTTCCTCATTGCAATATTTACTAACCTTGCTCCCCACTGCAATATTTACTGACCATGCCACAATCTGAGCTATCGAGGCATTCTTATTTATGTTTCCTATGGCCATCTGTGGGGATGTTTTGGTCAATAATTAGCATACAGCTGAGAGTTAACATAAATTGGCCCCCTTCACATCTCATGTTGCTCTCCCAAGTGCAACAGAGGGAGTGAAGGGAATCCGTTTAGCTGTGAACAGTTACATGGCAACCCGTGACCACAGCAGCACACACTGCTGGGAAGGCTTTGGGAGCCCCAAAACAAGAGTGGGTAGAAATCACTAGAGACAGCCACCACCACAAATTTTAAAATGAAATTTAAAAATAAAAATAAGCAAGATATCTACTGAATTACATTTATTTCGAACACAAAATTCTATAACTACTTGAGAAATTGGCGAATACCGGGAAATAAAGAAATGAAGGCAAAGCAGTGCAGATGATTGTTTCTGTTATCCATTGGTGAATCGTAAACTAGCCCAAATTTTGTAGCTTAAAACATCTGTTTTATTATCTCAGCAGTTCTTTAGGTGGATTGGGCCCACGTGAATGATCCTCCTGCTCCATGTACTGTCTACTAACATTGTAGGCAGCTGGGGACTGATGTGCTGGAACGTTCAAGAAGGTTCACTGGCATGTCCTTGCCTTGGCAGGGATGGCAGGAAAATGGGCTCAACTGGGCTCAGCTGGGATACTGAGACAACTAGGCCTCTCTTTCTCTTTCTGTGGCTCTCTTTCTCTTAAGGTCTCTCCCTCTCCTCCTCCCTTTCCCTGTCACTCTCCCTCTTCATATGGCCTCTCTGTCATAATAGTCAGACTTCTCACATGGCAGATCAAGTTTCCCCAAAGTACTAAACAAATTGCCAGATCATCTTGAGGCTTAGGTCTGGAATTGTCACATCACTTCTGCCACTTTCTGTTGGTTAAAGTGGTCACAAGGCTATCCCAGATTCAAGGTGGAAGGGGACTACTCAGTATGGGAGGTGTGGGGCATTGGGGCCATTTTTGGGGAAGAGCTAATCCAGCAGTGTTCTCATCATCACAATGTTGCCATTCAGCCATCTCACCATCTCCTTTGTTGAGAAAGAACAGATGTTGCAGTTGTTCTTTTTTACTCTTCAATGGGTAATGTGTGGTGACTTATTTTATTCTGTTGTCTATTTTGATTTCTTTTTGGTATATGGATGGGAATTGTAAAAAAAATGCCTCCTACATTAGAAAGTCTAAGAGACAGGCTTAAAAAAATGGGCCATCTGGAGGGGGGTGGCGCCAACATGGCCGAATAGGAACAGCTCCAGTCTGCAGCTCCCAGCGTGAAGGATGCAGAAGATGGGTGATTTCTGCACTTCCAAATGTGGTACCGGGTTCATCTCACTGGGGCTTTCCAGACAAGTGGGTGCAGCCCATGGAGCAGGACAGGGCATCACCTCACCCAGGAAGCACAAGGGGTCAGGGAATTCCCTTTCCTAACAAAGGGAACCCATGACAGGCGGCACCTGGAAAATTGGGACACTCCCACCCTAAGACTGCGCTTTTCCAACGATCTTAGCAAATGGCACACCAGGAGATTATATCCCACGCCTGGCTCAGAGGGTCCCACACCCACAGAGCCTCACTCACTGCTAGCACAGCAGTCTGAGATGGAACTGCAAGGTGGCAGTGAGGCTGGGGGAGGGGCACCCACCATTGCTGAGGCTTGAGGAGGTAAACAAAGCGGCCTGAAACTCGAACTGGGTGGAGCCCACCCCAGTGCAAGGAGGCCTGCCTGCCTCGGTAGACTCCACCTCTAGGGGCAGGGCATAGCTGACCAAAAGGCAGTGAAACTTCTGCAGACTTAAACATCCCTGTCTGACAGCTTTGAAGAGAGCAGTGGTTCTCCCAGCATGGAGTTTGAGATCTGAGAATGGAAAGACCAGCTTCTCAAGTGGCACCCTGACCCTCAAGTAGCCTAACTGGGAGGCACCTCCCAGCAGGGGGATGACTGACACCTCATAAGGCTGGGTGCCCCTCTGAGACGAAGCTTCCAGAGGAAGGATTAGACAGCAACATTTGCTGATCTGCAGCCTCCAATGGTGATACCCAGGCAAACAGGGTCTGAAGTGGACCTCTAGCAAACTCCAACAGACCTGCAGCTGAGGGTCCTGACTGTTAGAAGGAAAACTAACAAACAGAAAGGACATCCACACCAAAACCCCATCTGTATGTCACCATCATCAAAGACCAAAGGTAGATAAAACCACAAAGATAGGGAGAAACCA